>NC_047113.1:52368555-52681055 GCF_902500255.1 Thalassophryne amazonica | reverse complement strand
GTTTTCGCTGTTTGCTCATACGAGCTGTTCCGCCATGATTCGCCCTGATTTGTACTTATTTGTACTATGTGTGAAGGGGCCCTAAAGGACATATGGAACTATGCCGCAGTGATGGTTTTTTTTCATTTGAAATGCATGAACAGATTTATAAATGGAGCATAAATGAACCTGAAGTGTGCCTAAACTAAGAATGAATCGATATTAATGTGACCTACCTGTAAGTGAGAATTTATTGATTTGTGTGTAAAAATATAAGGTGTGTAAGAGAGAGAAAATATATGAACATGGCCATCTAAAAATGAATTATAAGTTGTCTTCATGATTGCATAACTGCATGTAGTTTGAGTCACCTCAGTAGCCATAAATGATGATACGTTTGCGAATTGTTTTTTGAGTATTCTACACATACCGACTGTTAGACATCGGGGTCAACAGTCGGAATGCCATCCACTGGCTGTTTTCCAGAAACTAAAAGCACTTGTTGCTCTTCTCTCTGGCTTCTGTTTTTCTTTTTTAACCTCAAGTCGACATTTCAATTTTTTTCTGAAATTGATGGGGAATTAATGATTCTGTTATTCCCCCTGCTGAGCCTGGAAGAGGGGGAGTAGGGGATTCTTTTTAATCATCCAACCTCTAGATGATTGGAGCAGAAAAAATACGCCCAGTCTCCTTCTGCCAGGCTTCACAATGGAGGCGCTGATTTTTTTGATAGGGGTCTATGCTGTCAGGGGGCCAGCTGGAATTAGAAGTGGATTAATAATTTTAAACAAGGCTAAACCGCTTGGACTGTCTGTCTGTCTGTTTTCCCCCCCCAATGCTTAGCCCGTAGCCCGTCTGCTATACCAACCACATCAAAACAATCTAAAAACACTATGTGAAGATGGCTGGGTTTATTTTATGGGCTTTTGGAGAACATGAAACCATGTTTATTTAAGGAGATTTCACGAGAACAAACCAGGATTATCATCATTTTGACATCAGTAGGACATCTTAACAGATTTTTAGTGTTACTGCAACGTTTATTTGATCAATTTATCCATTTGATGAAGCAGATGTTGCTTTATTCAGTGATATTTCTGTGAAATTCTTGCTCCAGTTTCAGATGCACCACCACCACCAAAAATAAGTTCTCCTTGACTCTGCTGTGTCTTACATGTAGCACTGACTTTGGCGTGTGCCTGTGGGATCGGGTCCAGAGACCACCACCAGAACTGTGACCCCCCCCCCCAGTCAGAGGAAAGATTAAGTTTAGCACCAGTTGGAGCATTAAATGGTGACTTGCAGGGATTTGGGGGGGAGCCGGTTTGGAATGATCTAAAAGCAGATGTATTACTGGCTGAATTTAGGTACAGTAAAGCCTGGAAAATCGGGCCCTGATGGTGCCACCCCTACAGACCACAACCATGTCACAGTAATCCCCGTGTCATTTATGTGCGTGCCAGAACACAAGTGTGTCTGGAGATGGGAAGAAAAGGTCTGGACGTGCGACACTGCAGCTTGTGGCTGATGGTCAGGGCTCTAAAGGACCCAAAGGCGGATTTGCAAACCATTTTTCTTAAAAAATAAAATAAAAATACTCAATCACATATGATGAAAAGCTAAAGTACATATCAAGACAAGGGGGGAGAAAAGGACAAACAGGCTATAACGTAAATCTATATGTTTCTCTTTTAATTTGGTCATTATAAAAATGTTCTGTGAATGTAGCAGGGACATTAGCCCCCTTCTGAGCTATTATCCTGGCTGTCTGTTGTTGCAATTTCATACTCCACTGGTTCTGACAAGCAGCACAGACTCTGCATGCCCCACATTTCACCTTATTTAGGTAATACAGCAAAAACACTCACAAGACAAGGTACAGTAGGTTCAGCGCATTGATTCCAGTTTGAACACAATGTTAAAAACAAGACACCGTAAGGACTGATTTGTTGTTTTTGTTTTTCCACTATAAACTTATCTATAAAATATTACAAGTAAAATCGAGCTCTTTAGACTGACTTTTGGTCCAAAGCAAACAGGCATCCAGTACCTTCACAGAGGCTGTTTATTTATACTGTGCATTTTAAAAAAGGCCAGGTTCTTCATCTGCAGGTGTGAACTTGCATGTTGAAGGCTGAGCCACTTCCTCCGTGTCAGGTCTCATAATATCACCTTTTACAACAGCTTCCGCCGCCTTCATTGCTAATGCATGACAACATATTAAATGTAAGTGACAGACAGGGCAGATTATACATTATTTATGCTTCACAAGAAGGAAAACAAACTGTCTTTGTGGTAACAGAATTAAACTGGATCCGGACGTCCACACAGTTTGAGTCAAGCTCCAACATTTTTGTTTCATTTAAAGAAGAAATCCAGTGTAATAATGTTATCTTTATTTTGGATCTTATTTGTGCAGCTGAGTTAAAAAAAAAAAAAAAAAAAAAAAAGCAGTGTGATGCAAACAACTCAAAATATTAATTACTCATAAAAAGAAAACCATTTTTGTGACTGATTGTTTTCTCAACCAACAAAAGTTGCATTTTGTTTCAAGTACACATAAAATACACACAATTTTGTGAATAAAACTATAGAGCATCTTAAATTTTATTGCACCAAAACCTTTCTAGTACAAGACAAATTTGTCATTAATAATATTAGTGCACAAATTTTTGTTTTCCTGTGATTTCACTTGCACAAGAAAAAATATATATCCAGAAAAGAGATGGCATTTTGGATTCCTTTCATCATTTAATACATCTGATCAGTTTTTTTTCCCTGCAATCTTGACATGAGTTATTCACTGTTGAGTTTCTGCCAATATTGTCTCCTGAGTCGATACATACATTTGGCTAAATTATGCATTTACGTAGATAACAATCCAACTGAGTAGCTCTGCAATGCATAAAAACTATCTGCAATCCAAGTGGTTTTTAATGTTTCTAAATTAAAAACCAACATTGTAAACAAATAGAATGATTGATTGTGAGTCATCAATTCCAATAAGTACAGCATCCTAGCAGTAATCACGTCATCATTATGGTGAATGGTGATCACTATGGTGTTTTAATTCTGACACCTAGGTGTCAGTATTGTTAGGAAAATGTGTGGTAAGGCGTAGTACACACTCCTATCCAGTTAGTGGCAGTAATCTGCCAACAGACTGTCCACCAATGAACTATGGAAGAAGAAGTAAAAGAAATAGAAGACAAGACTGGAAAAACAACAAAAAATACTGAGAGGTGGGAAACTAGCACTTGTGAATCTAATTCTGACACTGCCAATGGGTGTGTCTGGCACTTGAAGCCAGACACACCCATTGGCAGTTATGAAATGGAATGCAGGTGGGTCTGGGTGAGTCCTATGTCAAAGAGAGAGAGAGAGAGAGAGAGAGAGAGAGACTTGATTACATCCAATACTGATCTTTGAGACTGGATCAGAACATCCCGAAAAACATGTTTTAGTAGTAAGGTTTAGGTCAGTTTAAAGCTGTACGCCTTTCAAATCTCACAAAACTGGAAAAACGTAGTTTCTACGGAAATCCAAACATTATAAGTTTATCTTTGTAACTTGTTGCAAAATTACAGCTCATTTTAATGAACAGAACATATTTACCTTGGGGGGAATTCCAAACAAATATTTTATTTTCCTTTTAGATAGATAGATAGATAGATAGATAGATAGATAGATAGATAGATAGATAGATAGATAGATAGATAGATAGATAGATAGATAGATAGATAGATCTCTTTATTGTCATTATGGTTACACATAACGAAATTCCTTTCAGAAGGTCTTGGCAATCAATGTCAAAAAAGGAAAACAGGCAAACAAATATGTACATAGTATGTATATATAAAATATAAATAGAAATGCAATACACAAATTAAGCACTGGGCATTGGCAAAACACTATCTACAGCAGGAAGTGCATGCATGAGATTATGAAATTACCAGAAATTACCTATGACCTTCCGTAACATGTCTTATAAATCACATCAGAAGTGTCATCTGAAAAAATATATGAGAAACATATTTGATTTATAGAGAAATAAGCTGTTTTGGAGCATTTTCTGCAGCAGCCAGCTGACGTCACTGTGCCTTTCTCTACTGTGATTGGCTGTTGCCATGTGCTTCCCAGCATCTCCCCTCAAGTCAGGGGAAGCCCCACATGGTTTATGATATTCAGTACAGAAAGAAGTTCATGGCGTCCATTTGTTTGAATTTTTTCCCCTTCAGGGTAATTAATTATTATTTTTTTCCAGACAGTGAGAATTTTGTTTATATTACCAATGTCTTATGAATCTCTTATTTAAAGCCTATCAATCAATAAACTTTTTTTTTATATAGCGCCAAATCACAACAAACAGTTGCCCCAAGGCGCTTTATATTGTAAGGCAAGGCCATACAATAATTATGAAAAACCCCAACGGTCAAAACGACCCCCTGTGAGCAAGCACTTGGCAACAGTGGGAAGGAAAAACTCCCTCTTAACAGGAAGAAACCTCCAGCAGAACCAGGCTCAGGGAGGGGCAGTCTTCTGCTGAGACTGGTTGGGGCTGAGGGAAAGAACCAGGAAAAAGACATGCTGTGGAGGGGGGCAGAGATCGATCACTAATGATTAAATGCGGAGTGATGCATACAGAGCAAAAAGAGAAAGAAACAGTGCATCATGGGAACCCCCCCACAGTCTACGTCTAAAGCAGCATAACCAAGGGATAGTCCAGGGTCACCCGATCCAGCCCTAACTATAAGCCTTAGCGAAAAGGAAAGTTTTAAGCCTAATCTTAAAAGTAGAGAGGGTATCTGTCTCCCTGATCTGAATTGGGAGCTGGTTCCACAGGAGAGGAGCCTGAAAGCTGAAGGCTCTGCCTCCCATTCTACTCTTACAAACCCTAGGAACTACAAGTAAGCCTGCAGTCTGAGAGCGAAGCGCTCTATTAGGGTGATATGGTACTACGAGGTCCCTAAGATAAGATGGGACCTGATTATTCAAAACCTTATAAGTAAGAAGAAGAATTTTAAATTCTATTCTAGAATTAACAGGAAGCCAATGAAGAGAGGCCAACACGGGTGAGATATGCTCTCTCCTGCTAGTCCCCGTCAGTACTCTAGCTGCAGCATTTTGAATTAACTGAAGGCTTTTTAGGGAACTTTTAGGACAACCTGATAATAAAGAATTACAATAGTCCAGCCTAGAGGAAATAAATGCATGAATTAGTTTTTCAGCATCACTCTGAGACAAGACCTTTCTGATTTTAGAGATATTGCGTAAATGCAAAAAGGCAGTCCTACATATTTGTTTAATATGCGCTTTGAATAACATATCCTGATCAAAAATGACTCCAAGATTTCTCACAGTATTACTAGAGGTCAGGGAAATGCCATCCAGAGTAAAGATCTGGTTAGACACCATGCTTCTAAGATTTGTGGGGCCAAGTACAATAACTTCAGTTTTATCTGAGTTTAAAAGCAGGAAATTAGAGGTCATCCATGTCTTTATGTCTGTAAGACAATCCTGCAGTTTAGCTAATTGGTGTGTGTCCTCTGGCTTCATGGATAGATAAAGCTGGGTATCATCTGCGTAACAATGAAAATTTAAGCAATACCGTCTAATAATACTGCCTAAGGGAAGCATGTATAAAGTGAATAAAATTGGTCCTAGCACAGAACCTTGTGGAACTCCATAATTAACTTTAGTCTGTGAAGAAGATTCCCCATTTACATGAACAAACTGTAATCTATTAGACAAATATGATTCAAACCACCGCAGCGCAGTGCCTTTAATACCTATGACATGCTCTAATCTCTGTAATAAAATTTTATGGTCAACAGTATCAAAAGCAGCACTGAGGTCCAACAGAACAAGCACAGAGATAAGTCCACTGTCCGAAGCCATAAGAAGATCATTTGTAACCTTCACTAATGCTGTTTCTATACTATGATGAATTCTAAAACCTGACTGAACCTCTTCAAATAGACCATTCCTCTGCAGGTGATCAGTTAGCTGTTTTACAACTACCCTCTCAAGAATCTTTGAGAGAAAAGGAAGGTTGGAGATTGGCCTATAATTAGCTAAAATAGCTGGGTCAAGTGATGGCTTTTTAAGTAATGGTTTAATTACTGCCACCTTAAAAGCCTGTGGTACATAGCCAACTAACAAAGATAAGTTGATCATATTTAAGATTGAAGCATTAAATAATGGTAGGACTTCCTTAAGCAGCCTGGCAGGAATGGGGTCTAATAAACATGTTGATTGTTTGGATGAAGTAACTAATGAAAATAACTCAGACAGAACAATCGGAGAGAAAGAGTCTAACCAAATACCGGCATCACTGAAAGCAGCCAAAGATAACGATACATCTTTGGGATGGTTATGAGTAATTTTTTCTCTAATAGTCAAAATTTTGTTAGCAAAGAAAGTCATGAAGTCATTACTAGTTAAAGTTAATGGAATACTCAGCTCAATAGAGCTCTGACTCTTTGTCAGCCTGGCTACAGTGCTGAAAAGAAACCTGAGGTTGTTCTTATTTTCTTCAATTAGTGATGAGTAGAAAGATGTCCTAGTTTTACGGAGGGCTTTTTTATAGAGCAACAAACTCTTTTTCCAGGCTAAGTGAAGATCTTCTAAATTAGTGAGACGCCATTTCCTCTCCAACTTACGGGTTATCTGCTTTAAGCTACGAGTTTGTGAGTTATACCATGGAGTCAGACACTTCTGATTTAAAGCTCTCTTTTTCAGAGGAGCTACAGCATCCAAAGTTGTCTTCAATGAGGATGTAAAACTATTGACGAGATACTCTAACTCTCTTACAGAGTTTAGGTAGCTACTCTGCTCTGTGTTGGTATATGACAGTAGAGAACATAAAGAAGGAATCATATCCTTAAACCTAGTTACAGCGCTTTCTGAAAGACTTCTAGTGTAATGAAACTTATTCCCCACTGCAGGGTAGTCCATCAGGGTAAATGTAAATGTTATTAAAAAATGATCAGACAGAAGGGAGTTTTCAGGGAATACTGTTAAGTCTTCTATTTCCATACCATAAGTCAAAACAAGATCTAAGATATGATTAAAGTGGTGGGTGGACTCATTTACTTTTTGAGCAAAGCCAATAGAGTCTAATAATAGATTAAATGCAGTGTTGAGGCTGTCATTCTCAGCATCTGTGTGGATGTTAAAATCGCCCACTATAAGTATCTTATCTGAGCTAAGCACTAAGTCAGACAGAAGGTCTGAAAATTCACAGAGAAACTCACAGTAACGACCAGGTGGACGATAGATAATAACAAATAAAACTGGTTTTTTGGGACTTCCAATTTGGATGGAAAAGACTAAGAGACAAGCTTTCAAATGAATTAAAGCTCTGTCTAGGTTTTTGATTAATTAATAAGCTGGAATGGAAGATTGCTGCTAATCCTCCGCCCCGGCCCGTACTAAGAGCATTCTGACAGTTAGTGTGACTCGGGGGTGTTGACTCATTTAAACTAACATATTCATCCTGCTGTAACCAGGTTTCTGTTAGGCAGAATAAATCAATACGTTGATCAATTATTATATCATTTACCAACAGGGACTTAGAAGAGAGAGACCTAATGTTTAATAGACCACATTTAACTGTTTTAGTCTGTGGTGCAGTTGAAGGTGCTATATTATTTTTTCTTTTTGAATTTTTATGCTTAAATAGATTTTTGCTGGTTATTGGTGGTCTGGAAGCAGGCACCGTCTCTACGGGGATGGGGTAATAGGGGGATGGCAGGGGGAGAGAAGCTGCAGAAAGGTGTGTAAGACCACAGCTCTGCCTCCTGGTCCCAACGCTAGACAGTCACAGTTTGGAGGATCCAAGAAAATTGGCCAGATTTCTAGAAATGAGAGCTGCTCCATCTAAAGTGGGATGGATGCCGTCTCTCCTAACAAGACCAGGTTTTCCCCAGAAGCTTTGCCAATTATCAATGAAGCCCACCTCATTTTTTGGACACCACTCAGACAGCCAGCAATTCAAGGAGAACATGCGGCTAAACATGTCACTCCCGGTCTGATTGGGGAGGGGCCCAGAGAAACAACAGAGTCCGACATTGTTTTTGCAAAGTTACACACCGATTTAATGTTAATTTTAGTGACCTCCGATTGGCGTAACCGAGTGTCATTACTGCCGACGTGAATTACAATCTTACCAAATTTACGCTTAGCCTTAGCCAGCAATTTCAAATTTCCTTCAATGTCGCCTGCTCTGGCCCCCGGAAGACAATTGACAATGGTTGCTGGTGTCGCTAACTTCACATTTCTCAAAACAGAGTCGCCAATAACCAGAGTTTGATCCTCGGCGAGTGTGTCGTCGAGTGGGGAAAAACGGTTAGAGATGTGCACGGGTTGACGGTGTACACGGGGCTTCTGTTTAGGGCTACGCTTCCTCCTCACAGTCACCCAGTCGGCCTGCTTTCCCGACTGCACGGGATCCGCCAGGGGGGAACTAACGGTGGCTAAGCCACCTTGGTCCGCACCGACTACAGGGGCCTGGCTAGCTGTAGAATTTTCCACGGTGCGGAGCCGAGTCTCCAATTCGTCCAGCCTGGCCTCCAAAGCTACGAATAAGCTGCACTTATTACAAGTACCGTTACTGCTAAAGGAAGCCGAGGAACAACTAAACATTTCACAACCAGAGCAGAAAAGTGCGGGAGAGACAGGAGAAGCCGCCATGCTAAATCGGCTAAAAGCTAGTAGCTACGCAACCTAGTGGATTCCTAAAAACACGCAAAGTGAATAATGTGTAAATAATTTAGAGGTGATTCAGCAGAAGGAGTGCTTTAGTTAAGGTTAAGTTTAGTTAAAGCCTAAGGAATAAAATTATAGTGGTGCTCAAGAACATTATTTTTATGACTTAGATCTTTAAAAAAAACCCAGTGGCCATACACCTTCAAACATATGCATGTGATTTCTGAGAAATATTTGAATAATAATAACGATAATAATAATAATAGTAATAATGCGGTTATATTCCCTATACAGTAACTTGATACAATGTGAAAAATTCAATTGGAAAATTCACTTTTTTGTAAAAAAAACAAAACATTTTTTAATAACTATTATTGTTATCACACCTTCCACTGACTTGTGGAAACAGTGGAGAGAGGTTTTGGATTTCACTTGGCCCATAGAGGTTTAATACTTCCATCGGGAAAGAAACACATCACAGTAGAGGATGGATAGAGTGTCTCAGGGATGCAGATGAAAATATTTGGAAGACTACGTTTTTAAGAAACAGAGGATATGTTTCCACCTTTGCAGACCCTGTAAGCATATGACATGTTTGGGGGAGGGGGGGCACTGCCATTCGCACAGCTAAACCTTGCAGTCATGCTCTGTGTGTTCAAAGATTTACTTAAAATAAGAATTGAGGCTCCAATAGACATCAAGCATTTTTGCAGTGATTGTGAGAAACAAAGTCTTTTCTCTTTTGTCACTGGTGCTAAGAAAAAAATCGAAACAGGAAAAGCAATTATTGGGCAGATTGGCCCTCAGCTTTGAAAAGCTATCAGCATGACTGTTAGGATTGCCTCGGGGGACACCTATGGCCACCATACATTATCCTGGCATGAGGTTGCTTTGGCAATCGTCTGCCAATTTCCACCAGCAGCACCTGGCTTTCTTAGCCCCCCCCCCCCCCCCCCCCCTCCCCACCATCCTCACCCTTCACTAGGCCCTCCGACCTGATCCCCTTTTTTGCTCCTGTACCTCCTCCCCTAAATCCGTCCCATTATTGTCCCAGGATGGTCACCGGGAGGTCTGCCCTGAGAGCAGAAGTAGGAGGTGGGAAGTTAGTTTGGTGGAGTTGAAAAGAAAAAATGTCTGTTGAACACTGAGCTGTGAACCTGTCTGGACAGCAAACAACTGTAGATAAATAATACGTGTGATGTTTGTCTGGATTAAAGTGGGGACAAAACGCTTTGCGCTCTGGCCAGTTGTTTTTATTACAGCTGTTGAATGGAACTCTTTGAGACCCATCCAGAACCAGCTTGTTTTCCTGCAGACCCAGTCACCACGCGGCTTACTGCAATATAGCAAATATCCAGCCTGACTGAAGATTGTGACGCAATCAGGTCTCAGTTTGTAATTGTCTCACATTTCCTCTCTTGTCTTAGTTATCCTTCCTGCAGAGCTGCAGACATTAACCCAAAAAACAATCAGCTTCATGCAAGAATAGCACTCATACGTCTTCATGACTCAAGCCATTGATTTACAAGCATTTCCCATGTTCACCATTGTTCTTGTATTTGGAGATTCTTGAAAATGAATGAGTGGTCCAGACCTGCGTTAGGAAATAGAAATAAGGTCTATACAGGCCCTGCGGCCTTTCGCTCCCCGCGCTTATCCCAGGTTTCCTTCACGGATGCAACTCTATGACTCCCCCTGGAATCATAGACTCTTGTGAATTTGAAAATGTCATAATTACATTGGCGTTATCCCATTATTGTAACATTTTGAAGTGGAGAATACTGTAATATTCAAATTATTCATATGGCCGAAGAGTGTCATTAATTTAAGATATGGTAAAGATGTTTGTTTATTAGTAATATCTGGATGGAAATTTCCATATAGATATGGAAATATGCAAAAATTACAAAGCTTACACTGGATGCTCCACATGGGTAAGATACACGGGTCAGGAAACATTAACACTACCCCCAAGGTGCGCAGGGTCAGACAGACTGTAGTCAAACACATCCCATGAGCAAGGCATGCGACTAGTTTCTCCATACAGGAAATATCTTGAAGCTGTCATTATCAACAAAGGCTTTTATACAAAGTATTACATTTCAGTAAGAGTGTTCAATACTTTTTCCATGTGTCATTCCTTTTTATTACACTTAACTTAATTTCTGTACTTATTTGTTTTGATTTATTTGTATGTGTGGATTACTTGGGTTGTTACCAACATCTGCTGAAAATTTTATGTGAACAGCACCTTTAGAAATATATTTACTGTAAAAATATTGTAACATGTTCAATGTTTATTTTACCCTCTGTATAAGAGAAATGGGTTGAAGTCATTCAAAAAACGTTTTTCACAAAGGAACACTTGGAAAGGAAATCACAATATTTACCTTCAATACAATACCATGTAGTGAATGAGAATGTATTTATTTACACTTCATTACTGTCATTCAAGGGTGGATTAGCCATTGGAAGTATGGGGATTTTTCTCAGTGGGCCGATCAATAATGGGCAAATGGCTGCCCACATTTATTTATTTATTTATTTTTTGCTGTGCCTTGTCATGGTAACTCTCCCGGCCTAGGGAGAGAAACATACACTGGCCCATAGAGCTCAGCTGCAGCCTGCAAACACAGCATAGGCCACCCACAAGGGGGCACCTGAAGAGACTTACTTACTTCTGTGCTAGAATATGAGTTTCCTCCAGATATTTAGTAAATCTAAATGATCTTTGCTCAGATACTTAGTAAATATGAATCAGCTTTCCTTGTGAAATTGATTAGGATTTACTAAATCCAACGCATATTTCAACTGTTGCATTTAGTAACATGTAGTTAATTTTTTAGGTTAGGTTTAGTTAATATATTCAATACTTTTTAATCAGATTTGTAGAACTTAAAATCTATTCAATTATATGTCACGTTGTTGCCACAATTTTTTGAGTAAACATTGGTGAAATTTTTTACATTGTACAAGCTTACAACCCGCATGATGCAGTAATGTGGGTTGAATATGTAGATCTGCTATTTTCACAATAATCAGAATTTATTTTATTCAAGGCTCCAGAATATAAAGGTGTATTGTTCAGTATATACACAAGGGCTTGTGTGTTTATATGTACTTCTACAGGGGCGAGATATCACAGTATCTGCATGTGGATTATAGTGGTGGGCCAGGCTGAACCAAAATGTTCAGGGCTGAATTTTTGTCCCAGTCCAGCCCTGCTGTCATTCATTCATTCATTCATTCATTCATTTTCTGCCACTTATCTGGGTCCAGGTCATGGTGGCAGGAAATCAAGCAGCTCATCCCTCATGTCTCGACTCTCTGCCATGTCCCCTTTCTGGAGGATCCTGAGACATTTCCTAGATAGCCCCAGCCATTACTGTCCTTTTTTTTTAAATGTATTATGAAATAAAAAAAAAATAAAAATCTGATTTTTTTTTTTTTGTAAAAGTTACAAACATTTGAACTTAACATTGATTAAATTTTGCAGCATGTGAGCATGTGTTATTGAAGGAGAGAGAGAGAAATTACCCACCACCCCCAAACTGTAACAAAACAAATTGTCTCTGAGAAACCTATTTTTTCTTTACTGATGTGGGGATGGCGGAACTTTAGTGCCTCTGTGACAGTTTCATAGTTTCAGATTTCCAGACACATTCTGCACGTTATCATTTTTAGAGCCTGGATGTGGATTTAATAGAACTTCAAGATTTTTAACTTTGATTATTTCCTTTATGATGCCCCAGTCACATGCACACATGCTGAGGCTGCCTCAGGAGCCGACGTATTGATATTTTGCATGGTGCAGTCCCTGCCTCATATCCATAACGGATTAGAAAGTGTGCAAACATCATACAATCGTTTTGTGTGTGTGTGTGTGTGTGTGTGTGTGTGTGTGTGTGTGTGTGTGTGTGTGTGTGTGTGTGTGTGTGTGTGTGTGTGTGTGTGTGTGTGTGTGTGTGTGTGTGTGCATGCCAGAGATGTGTGTGTTGATTGGCATTTCTGGGACACAAATCAGAATTGTGCAAAAGATACAGTTTACTTTTGCTTCATATTTGTGATTAACTTATTATACAGCAAAAATTTAAACTGATTTCATTCATTCATTCATTCATCCATGAATTTCAGCACTGCACTTCTCCCCCCACCCACACTCTTTAATGTAAAATGTTCTTTCATCTTGAAGTGATCGCACATTTCTACAACATATCTAAGTGAAATACAAACACGTGCACAAATACAGACGATATACCCCAAATAAATCATCACTTTTACAACCAGTTGGCTTCAGAAAAGTCAGAGAATGAATACATTCACAAGTCAGTTAATACCACATGGAATTTAGCACAAGTAATTAACACTTATATGGCACAACTAATACTAGTTATCATGGGTATATCTATATTTTTATATACATATGTATACATTTTTATTTTTATTTTTTTTGGTTAAAGGGGTGGGCATTTTTAAGCTTTTGCTTGTCTACACACTTTTGGGCACATGGGTGTGTTGTTGGATTGTTTTCTTTTTGAGTTTACTTTGTTATTTTGGGTCTGTGTGTGCCAAATGAATGAATGAATTCATTCAAATTCATTAATTCAATGCTTTTGTTTAGCTTAGATCTTGATGTAGACAATTGTTTATTTGTTGACTTTTGGTTGAAATATTTTCAACATTCACCAGAGTTGTTAAATAAGATTAAACAATAATTCTTACACTTTTAGATAAAGAGTTCTCATTATGAATATCTATCTATCTATCTATCTATCTATCTATCTATCTATCTATCTATCTATCTATCTATCTATCTATCTATCTATCTATCTATCTATCTATCTATCTATCTATCTATCTATCTATCTATCTATCTATCTATCTATCTATCTATCTATCTATCTATCTATCTATCTATCTATCTATCTATCTATTGACATTGCGCAGGCGCAGGGGGACATTCAACGCAATCCACGAAACCATAACGAAAGTGGGGAGAACTTTTCGTGACAGGGGCACAAATTCATTTTGTGACAGGGACACGAAATAAGGCGGCTGGGACAGACTTACGTTATGGTTATTGTTAGAGTTTGGAAAAGGGTCTAGGATTAGAAATAGTAAAATAAAAATAAACACACATCACAGAAATGTGACTAATTTCGTGACGGGGGCACGAAAAAGGGATGATTTAAAGGATTATTGTCCTTCTGTTTGAAAGCCTGATAAATGCATGAATTACGCGAGTCCGTCCCCTCAGGCGCCCCGTGGAGGGACAGAGCGCGTCACGCGGGGCAGGATCTCAGGTGAACATGCTGCTCCAAAGTGCTGAAACATAACATTTACGCACCCTGAAACACTCACACACACTCACACTTCATTTAAAGCATAAACGCTTTCAGTCTGAATCAAATGTATGGCCTCAAACACGCACCATCTCCATGCGTAATTCATAAAAACAGCCTCCCTCCCTTCCTTCCTTCCTCGGAGATGACTTGTTTGCGCCGAGAGTTAAAGGATGTCAACTGCTCATTTATCCATCTCTGAAAAGGTGTTGAAAATATATCCGTCAAAAGACGAACGCAAAGCACAATTGGCGAACATCTGCTTTGCTGAATGAGAGTTGCCTCAACCACTCCGGGGACCTATTAGTGCTGATTCGTGCGCCTGCTCTGATAAAGAATTCATCAAGTTTCTGACACCTCGCCAGATGTTGGAGAATAACTGCTGTCTCCTGTTGGACACCTCACGAACAGCAGGTCTTTGCGCTCACTGGGTAAATGTTATTGGAGAGGTGGAGGTTGTGAATATGCACCATTAAAGAAAAAAAGTGCTTTCCAGGAGTAACTTCACGCCAAATCAACCACTTTCACTTGCTCCCTCATCAGGGGAAAACGCCCACAGGCTACAATATACAGTGTGATAGGCTATGCAAATTTTTTTTCGACTCTATTGAGGAGCAGTTGAAGAGAAAGACAAAAGCCATTGTGTTAATCAGTTTGCACCACAAAAGCCAATAAGCGCGTCACCAGGTGGATTTGGTGCATTTGTGAACGCATATTCAGTGCGCTGCTGGAGGTGACACGAGCACATCCGCCAGGTAATTATCACGTGCGTGTTAGTTATTTGGTGTTTTTAAACCACTTAACTTCAAGTGGTTTAAAAAAGTACGAACACGCACGTGAGATTTGCTTGGAAAAAACTTTTTGGTCATGCGTTATTACTGAAGCTCGATTCCGAGTGCCTTTAATCTCAGCACCGCCTCCCTCTGTGTATTTTTTTTACACTTAAATCAGATCTGTTGCACGTGCACACTATATTAAGGACTGATTAATTAGCCACCGTGTTTATATAAGATCACAGCCTCGGTTGCGTGACAAAAGGCGACCTGCTTGTGTCACTTTATCCTCTTACGCAGCGCCGTCACCAGCACACATCCTGCTCTGCCAAAGAGCTGAGGACAGACACAAACCTAGTCTGGGCTGACCGATCAATCCGGATTCAAAGTTCAGCCAAGATCGAGGCGCATGAACGGCGTTTTTTTTTTTTTTTCCCCCTGCACGGTAAAATATCCACAATTCCCGCTCCACAGAGATCATCGGAGCGCAATCGAATACAGCATATTCGACATCAATGAGCGTGCAGCCAGTTCGTAGACCACGTGACCACGTTATCCATTGAGAATCTCCTAAAAAAAAAAGCCGCCTTTTTTGGTCTTTTTTTCTGGGTTATCTCAAAACGCGTGCGCACACGTCAAACTGATGTTGGAGTGGAAAACTCATTCATGTTACACTGCGCGTAGAAATGCTTTAAATGTTTGTTTATGACGATCAAAAAGCGTGACGTAAAAGAAAACAACAGCCCCCCCCCCCACACACTTCCTCAAAAAAAAAAAAAAAAAAAAAAATAGGGGAGTGGGGGGGCTGCGTCGCAAGGTCTCACTCATTTGACGTCATGATGTCTGAGATGAGCAACTTGAAATGTGTGACGAGACAGGCAGTGTGTGTGTGTGTGTGTGTGTGTGTGTGTGTGTGTGTGTGTGTGTGTGTGTGTGTGTGTGTGTATATATACACGGTGGGGGGAGGGGGCGTAGGAGGAGGAGGGGGGTGAACAGACACCAAATCAAACGGGCTGCAGGAGCGCGCTTGCGCAAAAATATTCTTGTTGAAGGATTGGGGGCATTTTAGTGGAGGGAGAGATGGAGGAGGAGGGGGAGTCAGCATCATGTGGGGGGTTTATACGACTGCTTCAGATGACATGAACCAAAATGGGAAGTCTTCCGTTTGCGCCATGGTTTAAAATATATAAATAAATGTTTTTTGTTTTTTTTTCCAGCGCATCTGCGTTGAAGACGTTGCGTAATATTTCCAAAATTTCGCCCTCGTGATTTTGCGCCGGTTAAATGTTTATTACTGTGCCCATTTTACGCGGCAGCTCGATTGTTTTTATTTATTTATTTATTTGTTGGTCATATATCAAAGCAGTTCCTCCGTAATCGCTGCAGTGAGAGATACTGAAGCAGCGCCACTTTTATTTATATCAGTTTTGGAACGCTTTCTGCTCCAATTTCACGGTCACAGTGTCAGTTACCCGCCTTCCACGCAGTCTGCGCCTTCCATCCTTTATTTTTATGCAGCTCATATGCTATCCCCCTGTCTCTTTTTTTTTTTTTTTAAATAAACTTTACCTGCAGAATTTTTGCAGTTCAGCTCCAGTCTTCGCCTCGCCGTTGCCAAATGCGTACCAAGCTGGAACCCTTCCCCGCTCCCAATATTCCCTTTTCACACAGCCAAGACGCTAAAATGGCGCCTCAATAATCAGTGTCAAGTTCAAGTGACTCCTAATAGTCTGCTTCTAACATGCGTGTCCCCCTGGTCTGTTTGTTTTTTTCCCTTCTTCTTTTTAAAGAGCAGAACAACACTGACGATAATAATCAACGGCGCAGTCTGAAAGTCGCTTTTCATGACGTGTTTTAATTTCAGTCAAAACTTGCGTTCACATTTCTTCATAAATAGTTGGTAAAACAACTCAACCAACATGTACAGTAGCCTAAAAAGTACAAGAACCTTTGCCTCTGCTCTAAATGTAGTCTGACGCCTTATAGGCCCACTGGTGTGCGTCAGTATGTGGCACAGTGACAGAGTTCATCAGTGTAACAATTTTTTGCTCTTCAAGAATAACTTGACTCCAGAAAGTGTTACATCACATTCTAGCTGTGATTATACATCAGATACGTTTTTTTTCTTCTGACCTGTGGACACGGGGCAGAAAGATGGGGAGAAATAAGAAAAAGTAGCTTTTTTAAATTAATGTATAGAAAATAGCATATAAAACATATATTCCTTAAATTATTTAAATAAAATTATTTTATATATCACTGTCACGAGGTACCTTTTTTGACATTTTTTATTTTAAAAGTAGTGCTGGTGGTCTGAAATTGTTCTCGTATAGGAGTACAATATATTTTGTGTATGCATAATATTTTAATTCTTGAGAATAGGTTACAATGCAATGCTGTGACTTTGTTTTTTTGCACCCCCCCCCTCCTCCCCCAACCCATAGAGCTAAGATTCCTTCCTCAAAAAAATTTTGTTAACACAACAACCAAAAAAAGTCCTTTTTCTTCTGACAAGTTATTCACACAAAACAAGCAAATTTGTCAGCAAACTGCTCTATACGCAAACACCACAACAAAGAACACATTTAGATTCACAGAAAAATTACATTTAAAACAATGCAAGCTGACAGACAGAAAAAAAAACCAACCTGTTTTTTTTTTTATTTTTGAAGATACTGTGTTTGTGACAGTTCTCATGTTGCCGATACACACATTTAAACATACTTGCACAAAGACATTGCTGGAACTCGAAAGGTTACCAAACAGGCGCATGTAAAAATTGGGTGTAATTTGATTAATTTCTCAAAATGCTGTCACCTTGATTTGATCATGAACCTCAAACACTCTAAGACCTGTGTAGGAGTGCAATAGGCTGATGTTTACCCCCCCAAAAAAAAGCTAGGATTTGACATCTACCTCTGATTCTATAAAAAGAAAACACACACAAAAAAGTTGGACTGAAATAAATAAAGATATTAACAGAACCGTTTTACAGATTCTCAGCTCAACTGAACTCGTGTCTATAAAGTCTAAGGGTTTACATGTCAATGGTCTCATAAACAAAATAAAAGTGACTGTAACATCTGCAGTATATATTGATAATCCATAATAATCATATAGACGATTTCTTTACTCCAAATAAGACACATGTAGGCCTATTGATTAAAAAAGAAAAAGAAAGAAACAAATAAACAAAAAAGGATACAATCATGGTGTTGGAGATAAGATTTTATCGTTAAGCTGGTTATGACCAAAACTGTACAGTTCTTGTTAGAAAACATTTCCATAAATATCATTTAAGTTTCAGAACTTATACCCATAATTAAATTACAAATTGATAAATATGGCATCATGGATATGTATTTACAACGGTATTAACAAAAGGCAACGTTATATTCAACGGTAACAATCGTATAACCAAATACCACATTTCTCCACCTGAAAAAAAGAAAACGGATGCTGACAACAGATTCGACCCCATCAAACAAGGAAATACATTCACGAGTATAATATTTATTTATGTTTTTTTTTTAACTGTTCAAGTTCATGACAAAGACTTTGGCACGTTTCTTAAGACTGTTTGAAGTTCCAACAATCAATTGAAGAGGTGACGCGTCACCGTTATATAAAACAGCGTGAAATAATCTTCTTTTAATTCCTTTTTAAATAAAAATTTGAGAAAATACATAAAATGAAAAATAAAACATTTTTTATTATTCTGAAATCTGTAAACTAAAAGATAAAAAACAGCTATTTATACTTATAGAAATTTATTCGAGATTTGTTTGAAGTCAAAAATTTTGTGTTTGTGTGTGTGTGTGTGTATGTGTGTGTGTGTGTGTGTATGTGTGTGTGTGTGTGTGTGTGTGAGAGAGAGAGATCCTGAGAACAGACGTGGCCTTTTGCTCTCCTGTTCATGTCTCAATCCAATGTGTACGTGCGTGCATGTGAGCGCGTAAATGAAAAGATTTTGTTGATTTGTTGTTATTATATTTTTTTTAATGAAGGTTTTTATCTTCAAACCCTCTCCCAACACGTGGTCCACATCGAGAACGGGATTTGCGTCTGACTTCAAACGTACCATTCGTTAAAGTTCGGTGCCAGTCCTTCACTGTGTCCGGATGTGTTCTGGATGGCGGACGGGGGTGTTTTTGTGGGGTCTTCGGTGCTGGCTGAAACCAGAACAGGCGGTGTGGATGATTCGTATCCAGAACTTGCTGCTGGAGAGGATTCAGATCCTTGAGACTCGTGGACCTGCATTAAGGAAAATAAATAAATAAAATAATAAAATTAAAATAATAATTAAAATTAAAAATAAAAATACAAATAAAAAAAATAATAATAATAAATATAGGATCGATGAAAATGTTTAATATAATAAGGTGTCTAATGCAATATAATAAAATGCCTAATATAACAAAAGAAAAAATATTTTTATATTGCAAAAAATCCATATAAAAGTAACATTAAAGATAAATCCTATCATGCAGCTCTCTTCAAATTTAAAGAATTTTATTGATTCGTTCTTAAACTTTTTCTCTCTCTCTGAAAGTTTTCACAAAATGTATTCTTGAACAAATTAGTGACTAAACATAAGGAGCCACAGTGGATTTATTATAATGAAGCAACTTTACAGTCAATTAAACAAACAAACAAACAAATAAACAAACAAAGAAAAACTAATTTCATCCCGAATACATATGATTTTCTTCTTTATGTATTTGTTATTATTGCGCTTCATCACACCCTCCTTCCCGTGGAGGGGGCCGCCCCCCACAGTTTGAGAACCAGAAGTTACATCTTTTAAAATAAATGAGCCTATTAAGTGAGGCTAATGTGGCTGCTATTCTCCACTTATGAAAAAAACAAAAAAAAACAAAAAACAAAAAGATCTCCAGAGTTTGCAGCGCTGCAGTGACATTTGTAGCCGCGCGTTAATGTGTTTAACTAAAGACGTTAATTACCTTCATGTGTTTCCTGAGAGAGCTGGGGTGCGTGTAGGACTTGTCGCACACTTTGCAGATGTATGGTTTGTCCGACGTGTGCACATGCATGTGCTTTTTCCTGTCGCTGCTGTTGGCGAAGCGTCTGTCACAGCCATCAAATTCACACTTAAACGGCTTCTCACCTGCAGGATTTCAAGCACACGCGCGCGCGCACACACACACACACACACACACACACAGAGTGAATTAATAAAGCCTCAATTGTAACACCAACCTGTCAGGTGACGCAGGGGACGCACGCTGCGTTATGTAACAGAGTAACCTACATTTCGGAGGAGGCACAGGATGCAGCTCCCACTATACTACACACGCTGCCCTGTCAGGCTTTATTTATTCAGCAGGCCTGCTCCTTTTATGCTGCTGCTGGCCTCATCTGTTGTAGTAAACACTGAATCAACAGGAAATTTCTTCACTGCGAGAAGCCAGGTTGATTATTAAGGAAACACACACACACACACACACACACACACACACACACACACACACACACACACACACACACACACACACACACACACACACACACACACACACACACACACACACACACACACACACACACACACACATCTACAAAATACTGCACTTTTCAGTCACATCGTGGTGATATTTAACATGCACACTTTACGCGTAATATCCAACTGTTTGCACAAAAGCTGTACTAAACAAACAAACAAAACAAACAACAAAAAAAGCTTGTTACTGCTTGGTTTTGAAGCAACTCCGCAAAAACAGCCCAATCTGGCAACATTGCTGCTCTGTTTTTCTTTTTGTTGTTCTTGTTTGGGGAGGTTATTATTATTATTATTATTATTATTATTATTATTATTATTATTATTATTATTATTATTTGTTGTTGTTCTGCGTGACACTCGTGAAACGTCCCTCTTTCACGCCTACCTGTGTGCGTTCTTTTGTGGATTTTCAAATTCTCCGATCTGGCAAATATTTTTCCACATCCCGGGAACGGGCACGGGAACGGCTTCTCGCCCGTGTGCACGCGGATGTGATTGACCAGTTTGTACTTGGCCTTAAAAGACTTCCCTTCTCGCGGACAGTCCTCCCAGAAGCAGACGTGGTTGCTCTGCTCGGGCCCGCCGACGTGCTCCATGGACACATGGGTGACCATCTCGTGCATGGTGCTGAAAGTCCTGTCGCAGGTCTTTTTGGGTCTGTTCATCTGGTTCTCGTCTATCCACTTGCAGGATAATTCTTGTTTAATGGGCTGCCTCATGTATCTGAAGAAGGCCCCCGGACCGTGGTGCGTCGGCACGTTCATGCCCATGTTCATGTTGATCGGGTGGTTGTAGTTGTGCAGCTGAGTCCCGTACGGGTCCGTCCGAGGACTCGCGACCGGACGGTAGGGATCAGGCCTCCCAAAAATGTCCCCGCGTAAGCCAAGATGCATTTGGCTGTTAACTACGTGTCCACTCGGTGAGTTGTGGCTCACCCCCTGGTCGTGAAGTCCTGGAAACAACAGATGTCCGGGGTTATCGCTGATGCCGGGCGGCCCGTGGAGGCTCCCAGCCGATGCAGCAAAGATTCCATGCTGCGCGCTCGGCGCTGTGGGTTCCGCTACACTCCGGTTCCGGAATAGAAAGTCCCGCGTGGAATTGAAAGCTCCTCCGCCGTATGAGCCCATCTGCGCCCCGTGAGAGTGTCCCAGGGCAGCCGCATATCCACCGGCCTGCGGGGTGAACGCCGATGTCTGGCTGGCGGCGATGTCGTGAGCCACGGGGCTGATTTTGAACGCCGCGGAGTGGGAGGAATCTGTGAAGGGATTCAGTCCCAGGCTCGGGTCTCTGTTCCCGATTTCGTGATGCCGCGGCGTCCCGAAGCCCCCGACTCCTAAGGATGCAAACTGCGGACCGCTATCTAGAAGCATAGTCATGAGCTCGAAGCAAACTTAGGAAAGAAAATCAAATTAAAATCCAGTGTAGAGCGGAGCGCGCACGCTGCAGACACTGCGCCGCGATCGACCACGTTTGGCTTTATTTCTCAAAAGAAAAAAAAAAAAAAAAAGAAAGAAAAAAAAAAAAGAAAAGCGGGTAAAATCCGGCGCGTCAAGAGTTTGGGGGGAAAAAAATTCCCGTTGACTGCGATCCGTGAGAAAGAAGATCAAACTTCCCCCCCTTTCCAGGCGGATGATGTCCTTGGACTGATAAAGTCAATCACTCACTCCCTGAACATAAATGAACTCGGGAGGCAGAGCCACGACAGCCAATCGGGGCTCGGATGCTCCTTCGACACGTGACTCCGAAGGAGGGCGTTAATTGGCTGGATTTCTGGTGATTGGCATGGTTTGGTATTGAAGATGGCAGCTCATCTCAACTGGATTCATCTGATTGGTTCTTACGAGCGCTATTCTGCAGGTAACGCAGCGCTCTGGCGCACGTCCTGCGCATTTACGCGCAAAATGCGAGTCTGGCGCAGGTTTGAACTCCTCAAGAAAGTAGGAAAGAGTGATTTATTGAGAATATATGCACAGCCAGCGTCTGCCACCGGTCCATGAGCATATTTTTAACAAGGTAGAGTGGAAAATTGTCACAATAAAGTCACAAAAAGTACACAAAATGCATTATGTGTATGTGTATGTGTGTATGTTATGTGTGTATGTATCTGTCTATCAACTTGATACATCTGGCACAGCTCCTTTTCTGAAACCGCTCACATTTTTTAAGGCTCTGTGGGTTGAAAGACCGAGGAATAAAAGACAGAGAGAAAGATGGCAGTAATTGTAATATCCTGAGTTCCCCCCCCCCCCCCCCCCCTCCAGTTCAGCCAAAATATTCGTGCCATTGAGTAAGTTTCACAGGGCTGCCGCTGACTCGCTGCAGGACACATAAAATCTGATCAAGTTCAGAGACGCGCTGAGAGCTTCAAGCGGCGCTTTTTTTTAACTGCGAGCTTTTCATATCCTTTCTCCCCCCATTCTCCCCCTTTCCTCCTCCCCATCCTCCTCCTCCCCCTTTCTCTCCTCAATCTGTCCCAGGAAGGAGCTCGCATTCTTTATTTTATGGGATGTGGACCAAAAGAAAGAAAGAATGAAAAAAAAAAAAAATCTTCAAATCAGTCCATTCCGCTCTCGCCATCATCGCGCCGCATTCACTCCCCGAACATTTTCTGGAGAAAGAGTTTGGGGACTGAAGAGGTGAGTTTGCTTGCTTATTTATTCCCGTGTTGCCGAGTGACTCGCGCTGGCCTGACGCGTGAAAATGTGTGGAAATCAAATCACTGTATGATGTTTAGGATGAAGCTCGCACGGGATTCCTGCTCCAGCCGCACGCTCACATCGCCGTTACGCACGGTAATGTATCAGCTGCACACCTCTGCGTGTTTTATACGGGTGAAAATTATTACAGCCACTTGCGCAATTTGCGCAAAAAAAGCGCAGCAACTTGTGCTGAAGCGACAGGATGAATACGATTCCCTGTTTTCCTCTCTCTCTCTCTCTCTCTCTCTCTCTCTCTCTCTCTCTCTCTCTCTCTCTCTCTCTCTCTCTCTCTCTCTCTCTCTTTCTGGCCCCTCACAGTTTACTCCCCTTTTTACCCTCTCACAGTCTTTCACGCGCACACATGCACACAGACACACGCACACACAGCTTGCCTGTGCGCTTCTGCAGATTTATGGCGACCTTTGTGAACTTCTACAAGTGACGAGCAGCCTGTTAAGTTCTCCACTCGTCCTTCCATATTTTATTGACTTGTTCAAACGTGGAGGCTTAAAAGTTATACGCCTTGCGCTCGCGCGAGGTTATAAAATAATGAACTAACATGGTTTGGATGAGGCACAAATGTTAGTGAACGACGCAGAGGAGTGGGCGCGAAAAAGAGGAGCTGTCATCAAGTAATGTAAAGCAACTGTTGCTTTGATGGTAGCAGTTACATTTAGTGGCTCCAAACACGTGGTTTTAATTGCGTGTCATTCTGTCAGGGCGGACATTGTTGTTATTATTAATATATTTTTAGGTATCCTTCTTATTTTCGCCAGGAAATAACACGTAAAACGTCGTGCTGCCTTCGAAGTATTTATTTATTTATTTATTTATTTATATATTTACAGTTTGTTTGCTTATTTTCACTGCAGATTAGGTAATTAGAATTTTTTAATTAATTTGTTTTGAAGGGGAATCCCTTTTCATAAACCAGATTTTTACAGTTCCACTTGCAGCGCCGTTTTTGTCCTGCAACTCACAAATTGCAATAAAAAAAAAATTTAAGCACTTTTTTTTTCTTTTACAAAATTTTAGACAACACTTTGCCTTGTTGAGTATTTGAATATATTTTAATGCCATGCCATTGCAACGTTGTTACTCGGCTATCCCTGCTGGGATTACCTCATTGGGCGTTGGGATATACCCATTGGTTTTAGCGTCAGATTCTACTAAGTGAGCATGCGCGTTACCTTAAACATCATGCACACCTCTGTGCAGCTGCAGCACTACATCAGCCAGAATGCTACGTGGTGACATTTACACATTTTTTTTTCTGTCAAGTGTTAGTCAGCAGATACAAAATTAATTGTGGGACTTCATTTGATATTTGAACATGATGCATCATTGGTGTCTTGTTTCAACAGACTGACACAGTCATTGATTTATTTATATACACAATTCAGCCTGTAGCCAGAAATACAAGCTCGTTGGTGTTATAAATTTTATCTTTTCGAAGACCAATTGCTGTTATCGCCTCTCATTCTTAAACACCATGTATTTGACTTTATGCTTTTTAATTAATGCATTTTAATAGAACCTGAATGCACATTCTGACAGTAAATAATCATTATTATTAATGTATGTATGCAGTTTTTTTCCTAATGGAATTTATTGAATTTTTGGTTGCAAAAAATAATTTGTTGTTGTTGGTGTGTGTGTGTGTGTGTGTGTGTGTGTGTATGCATACGCATGCACTGATTTGCGATTCTAACCTGCATGGTTAGCTTCATTAGCTTCATACTAATTTCACAGGTAAATATGCTCATCTTTCAGAATGATGTGCACATGCATATATATATATATATATATATATATATATATATATATATACGTGTGTGTGTGTGTGTGTCTGTGGATATATGGACCATATAAACAAAGTGCACAAACCAGCCCAGTCTCATACTTTTTTCGTGCCCCCATCACGATGCCTCATGCTTTAGGTTAATATGATGAATGACAGTTTCCATTCTCTGTAATTTACAATTTGACGATCTAGTGTATATTTGTATATTGGTCACTGTTATTTTTTGTGCATTGTGATAATATACATTTTATTAGTTTTCACAGAATTAAAAGGATCATTGTACATTTTCTTTGCGTACTGCACCACTGTAAATTATTACTGTGTTTTACACACACAGTTGGGTCTTCAGCTGTATTTTGGGTGACTTTTTACTGTTGCCCTTCATAAAATCGACTAATAGACTCCTTGCTGTGATTTACTGGAGTATCCGTCTGTCCGTGGACTCTTCCTAAACCTGTTAATTCATCTAAATTATATAAAGTCATGGCAGTGTGCACTGCTATCCTGTATCAGTTATTTCAGAACACTCCCCACACATGCATTTGTTTAACATAAACTCACATTTTTACATTACACCGATATTCTTCTTGTGAATACATACTTGACTGAGTTGGACTATTTTTTAAATTCAAAATTAAAGATGTAATATTCTGTGTATTTAAAAAAGAATTCTTCGGCCTTTTGCATTTTGCTGTTGTTAATTTGCTCTGTATATTCGCTTTGCTTGTGGTGACTTAAACATTATGAATGATTCGTGCAAATGTTTTGATTGTTTGGAGTGATATTGTGAATGCTGCAGTCACAAGGATTTAGTCAACCCGTCAACCACCCAACATAACAGACTGGATGTATAGACCTAATGGATTGAAAGGGCTGTCAAAATGGTAAAAGTGCCACTAATCTGTTTACGATTTGTCATATTTTGCTAAATTTCCATATTAATGGATGAAAATGTACAATTCCAGGCCCCAGTTAACAAATAATTGCAGTAATTGCATGAATTTTCATATCTTAAATTTTTCATATATTGCTAAAGATGTTAAGTTTATAACTACAAATTTTCTTTGAAATTTAAATGTGATCAGATAATTTGTGTATTTTTATCCACTGATTTCTTGTGCAGTTTGTTGACTGTGTTATTATTACAGTGACATTTATTATAACAGATTGAACAGAAATCCATTTTATGAAAAACATTTAGGCTGAACATGAATTAACTTATGACCCCATTAAGGGTAATTTAAAAATAATCAGATTTTATAATCTTATTATATAACGGAAGAGAGTCTGTTTCATTAGCAGTAGAGATGATTTTGCTCGCTGTGAGCTTGTAAGTCACAGAGAAGTGAATGAAAACGCACGGGATCTACATTTGTCAAATCATGAAGTGTTGTTAATTTGCTGCAGTGCACTTTGTGTTTTGCCTTTTTGCTCCAAATAAGGGCTTCCGAGGGGCTGGTCTTCAGTCTTTTTGGCTATCTGAATGACAGATTAAAGACTCTTGCTTTATTGGCCTTTCACCTCAGTCATTTTCGGAAATGCATCGGGTTAAAGGTTGACAAATGTGAGCATCGTTTACAGTGACGGTGGAATGAGCCCTGTACTGAACCAGTCTGCTGCTGTTAAGTGGGCCCCTTGGCTTTGTCTCTGCACAGGAACCACTGTAGGTGATATCAGCAAAATATAATGTGCAAGAAGGAGTTTCTTAAAATGTCAACAATACAATGTTTGGAAACCAAAAAATAAAGCAGGGCAAGTTGGGTCATATTAAAGGGGTTGTACTGTTTTAAATCAGGCCAAGTGGTTAGTGCACTTGGATCCAGTGTGGAAGGTTCCCGGTTCAAACCCCACTCCTGCCACATTTCTCCATGTAATGTGGAGTTGAGTCAGGAAAGGCATCCGATATAAAACTTGTGCCAATTCAACAAGCAGATTCACCTCGGATTTGCTGTGGCGATCCTTAGTGCAAACAAGGGAGCAGCTGAAGGGACTTATTGTTTAAAATCAGATATTAGCTTGTAACAGTTAAATATGATTGGAGTTTCATGTCAATCCACACATAATTATTCTATGTGTGTGGATGCAGAAACTTCCCAGCTACAAGCACTGTTTTGGTTTATATAAGTCCATACTTTTATATTTTGTACTTTTATATAAGTCCGTATCAGGACTTCTGATTGTTCTGGGAGACACACCCACTGAGTTGATCTGCTGTGTGGGACACACCCACACAGAAACAGAGAGATGTCTCCAAGCGGTAAGCTTTGGTCGCAGATGTTGCCCACTTGGAAGAAGGAAAAAGTTGCATTCGTTGACTAGCTCCAGAAGCGACCAGGTTCCCATTGAAGTACATGTTAAAATGTCAAACTTTAGAGCAGAATTAACATATTTACAGCCTTGTACAAAAAATGGTTTGGGTCTCTATAGCTAGTTTTCCACTCCATTACAAGCACAAAGGGTGAATTCAGTTTAAGGCATTTTAAGACAGAAAATTATGCATAATTGGGGGCGTGGTCACTTTGAGTGACAGTTACTAAGCCAATCCCAACTCTTGTAACGTCTGTAACTCACTGTCTGCTAGCAGTAGCTGCTAGCTATTGTGGAGGCTGTGTGTGTGTTGTTTGGAGTATTTTTTTACAAACACCTGTAATAATATGGTTTCTTATGTGGTGAAATGTCCTATAGATCAGCTGTCCCTGCTGCAATGTTCATACTGAGGAAAATTCTCGTCTCATTTAATGTTGCCTGCTAATTGTGTTAGCGCTTTTAGCAGCTATCTGTAGCTTGATCCATTAGGTCCTGTTAATGGTTGAGTAATGAGAAAATAATCAGTTTATAACTTTTAATGCCCACACCAAAGAAAACTGTTGTGAGAACCACCATGCAGTCCCCAAAAATATGATTTGATAAACACCTGAACTGAGGTTAGCCTGTTAGCAGCTGGTTAGGCCTTGAAGATGGGAGTGTTCAAGCTTCTTTTGTCCCCCACACTCCCCTACACTCCACCTCTTTACCCATTTATGGGTTCGTTGTAATGTAGCCCAAGTCAGGGGTGCCAACATGGGGATCCCCATATATGGGCTTTTTGTTGTCTGCTCCGGGTCTCTACGGGTGTCGTCATGCAGGCTTTATCCAGTATATATACCATCTATGGAAAATCTCTCAAATGACTTCGGTAACACCGGTATCAATATGATCTCTGAGCCACTATATTGTGGAATTCGCGTGTTTTCTGCAGTGGACTTTAAGACAGGTTGACGAGTACACAGCGTTCAGTGTTAGAAATTACATTAGAAATAAATAAAAAAAAAAGAACAGGAGATTTTTCACCATTTTTCATAAGTTTTGTGTAGTGGTTCCAAAATCGCTGGTCCTGGGGTTGTTTCCTTCCGAGGTCTCTAGCAACCGATGCGGCAAGCAACTAACTGCTTGTTCTTTCTTGCAGACTTTTTCTTTAATTTTTAGGATGCATCATCATTGTGGTATTTATTTTCAATTATTGGGTACAAATTTTAATATGCAACTTTTAGAACATCTGATAACTTATATTAGCTTCTTGAATATGACCCCTTTAAATCTTAAAGCCCCAGCCTATAGAGCTCATGCAGCGTGCAGGCTTAAAATAAACAGTTTAAAACTTTTTTTTTAATATTCAGAAGTGAACTCTTCTATAAGTAGGAGCTGGGCAGCTGCAGAGTCTTGCAAATGAGGACACGTGCAGAAATATGTGCTTCAGTGGAGGAGTGTGCAAAGCTTGAAGGTGCAGTGTCCTTATGGGACCCCAGAGCCATATTATCTGTTTCTTATATGAGCAGTGGAGCACACAGCTGCATGCTGCATATTTCGTTATATTTCATTTTGATACATCGCTCCACATTTTACCTGTACTTTTGGATGATATTAATTAATGTGCAGTGCATAGGAAAATATTAAAGTTACTCCTAATTAAAGTTTGCTTCTTTTATTTTTTTTAAGACGTTGGAGAGGATTTCTAATAAAATATAAATGTTTATGTTGTGTTGAGCAGTTGGTCTACTTGTTGCTTTGCCACACTTGACTTTATGAAAAAGCATGCACATTACACTTTTGAGCAAATTCACCCAAACCGAAATGAGTTTTGATCCCATATAAGTGATTTAATTATTTTAATTAGTTTGCTGCATTTTTTTTTCCGCTTTTGTCTCACTCAGAATGTGTCCTGACAGTACGTGGCCTAGACACACAATGCAAGTCTCTCTATTATTGCTGCAGTGCAGAGTGGCACATTTTTTGGCAAGATTTCCGGATAAATAAAAGGAGATTGTGCTTTGCTTTGCTTTATCACTTGATTTTATTTATTTATTTATTTATGTATTATCAGATGATTAGTGTTACCCTGTGTGCATTTGACACAGATTTGGAGAAGGAGTCTTATGAGAAGACTGGAGTTAAAAAGGCACCAATATTTGGGAGTAATGCGGCACGTTTCAAAGCGTTTTCTCTGCCATATTTGAAAGCGGAGTCGTGCGGCGAACGCCTGCGTGTCCCTTTTAAAACAAACCCAGCGCCTGTCAATCACCGCGCATTCCAACCAATCCCAAAGCTCCCTTTTTAAAAGCAGGTTTCGCCTGCTGTGCTTTTATATTGCACCATGGCCTGTTTCGAAGCATTTTTTTGACTACCACGGTTATTGCCACAAATCAAGAGGGCAAAGTGAGCGGCATGGGACTCACACCAACTCGAACCAAACCGAGTCTGCAGGTGCATACTTTTGCGAAGTTCACTGCCAAGAATTTCACATGCAGATGATATTTTCTAGGTGTATGCTGCACTGGTTTTTTAGACGCTCACAACCAAAAAACATGACAAGCCTGTCGAGGTTCAGTGGCTGCCCTCTCTCTTGCGTCAACCCCGGGGAGAGCAATACTGAACCCAGCGTGGTGCTGCCACCTTTGGCAGGAGAGCACATGGGACACCCCACTGGCAGTTCCTTAAAACTCTGCCCCTCGCACAATTTGCGAGACTACCCCGAGACGAGGTCCAGTGCATATGTTGACCATTCGGTTCCCACTTTTGCAGACTCTGGATACCACAGCAGCCCTAGGGGCATTTTCATTGGAGCCACCCTCCCTGGAGCCGGCATGCCACCCGTCACTGATCATCAGCTGGCATCAAGAGCAAACCAACATGGCGGGATCGGAAGGTACCGGGACCTTCCCGGCTGCAGAGACAACAGAAGCCAAGCTTTTTTCAGCAGCTACCAGGAGCAGGCCCACGGCTCCGCCGAAGCAGCAAAGCGCGATCTGGGCAGTCAAATGACGCTGGGTTTACCGGGCGACCTTCTTACCCGGACTCACCCTTACGGGCAAGCCGTCCACCCGAAAGGGAACAACCAGCATCATCATCATCATCATCATCATCATCATTATCAGCAGCAGCAGCAGCAGCTCGTTACGCAGTTCCTGGATCTGTACAATCCGCTGAACATGGCGTTTCAGCAGCGCGGAGGAGGCGACGCGTTCCTCAGGTGCCCAAAACAAACAGTCAAACACGAGCTGGTGTGCAAGTGGAGCGACGGCCAAGAGGGGGCCGGGAAGGTGCCTTGCTCCAGAGCATTCGGGAGCATGTATGAACTTGTCACTCATGTGACAGTGGAGCATGTCGGAGGACCCGATCCCTCCGAATATGTGTGTCACTGGGAGAACTGTGCGAGGGACAGGAAGCCTTTTAAGGCCAAATACAAACTGGTGAACCACGTCAGGGTGCACACGGGGGAAAAACCGTTTCCCTGCCCCTTTCACGGCTGTGAGAAAGTGTTTGCGAGATCAGAAAATCTAAAGATCCACAAGAGGACTCACACAGGTTAGTTTACCATACAACAAAAGCAGCAACAACAAAACAACAATAATAATAATAATAATGATAATAATAATAATAATAATAACAATAATAATAATAAAGAATAAATAATACAGTCAGATTAATAAATAATAACAATAACCTTTACTTAAATTTTACAGTTTTAAAATATTCCAATACTATTGTTAAAACTGTTTAATTATGCATGATCATTTTAAGGTATTATTATTATTTTAATTATGTAATTATTATTATTTAAATTATGCAATAATTATTTCTTAAATTTTGTTACACATGTATTCATTTTACTGCTGTGTTTTTTCGGCCGTCACTTGTTTTGGACAGGTTTTCACAGATGGCCAGTATAGTAAACTATAGTTCCAAGCGATTGTAGTCTGCAGGCCTGCAGCCGTTCGGGTGCCTCTCTCACTTCATTCAGTAAAATGAATAAATAAATGCTGGGACACCGGAGAGTTGTGACGTAACCGTTACGTTGCCTCTGCCTCCCAGGGCTTCATCTGCTGCGCAAAACAGCAGCACAGCGCATCACGTAGTGAGTTAGAGGGAAATAAATAATTAAAATGGGTATATAAACGCAATATTTCAGCCAGGACAGGAAATAAGCCAGAATACAAACGGAACATGCGTGAAAATGCATTAAAATAAATTATCCTTGTGATATTTATATAGCTTTTGCAGGCCCCACGAAGTGATGAAATTACGCTCCTTTGACTTATTCAAGGGTTTTTTTTCCAGAATTTTTAATTAAACAGCTTTTGCTGAACATTATCTTTTTAATTACCTTCATAAATAGGGAATGCAACATCTCACAATTCTAAATGATTTTGGATTGAAAAATAGAATGAACGAACCCTGACAAAATAAAATAAACAAACGAAAATACTATTTTGTGCTTCCATTTGCTTTTTTAATTAAATCAAAGCAAGACAAAATGACACTTAATGACGTGCAAGCGGTATTTTCACACAAATGAAAAATATCTTAGTTTTTCCCAATTGTATTTATGAGAAAGCAGCCATTAATACGATTAATTAACTAATTAATCGTATTCAGATGTTTAAAATTATTATATTTATAAGCCCCGATTTTCAGGTTTTGCTGATTGTCCGCCCGTAAGGATTTGCACGCACCTGATTGCACTGTCGTGCATAATTTGCATTATTGATCACAATCATTCCTTTAATTTATGATAATTTTTTAATAATTGTGCAAGTTCCACCTAGTCAAATGAAGTCATCTGATTTATGGATCCATTTACGCCCTTGTTGCCAAGCGCATGGCGCAAAAAGTAAAAAAAAAAAAAGGCTTTATCCAGTAAAAATGCTTCAATTTCTTTTGTTGAAAGGTTGTAAAATCGCGACACTTCTGTGTGGAGTGCATTCTGGATGTATACTTTTGACGCACGTGCACGGACATGAGTAACACGCCCTCATTTCTCTCTTCAGGTGAGAAACCGTTTAAATGCGATTTCGAGGGCTGCAACCGGAGGTTCGCGAACAGCAGCGACAGAAAGAAGCACTCTCACGTGCACTCCAGCGACAAACCCTACACGTGCAAAGTCAGGGGCTGCGACAAGTGCTACACCCACCCGAGCTCCCTGCGCAAGCACATGAAGCTCCACTGCAGCAGCAAGGCCCAGGTGCACGCCAAAGACGGGGACGCGCGTCCCGTCGGCGAGAACGCGGCCGAGTCCAGATCAACCGGGGCCCAGATCAGCCCCACTCAGCCCCAGAGCTCCACTCACGATGATGCCCCCCTGTCCCCAGAGAGTCGGGACAAGTCCACCCCGAGGTCACTTTTCCATCACACGTTTGACAGCAGTTCGGAGTACTGCGCACACATGTCGCAGCCCCTCTTGGAGCCTTTGTTGGTGCAGAGGAGCAGTTACAGGTCCCAGTCTTCTCAGTACCCCTGCGGACAGGCGGGTCACACTTTTGCCCAGAGCGCACGGACCTTCTCCTCCGCCCCCTCCTTTCAGAAAAGTCTCGTCAACGGATGGTACACATGCCACAGCGGAGTGGACTCCTTCCCAACAAAGCAGTGTAATAACATCCCGACAATCTGACTTCCAACCTTCTGGACCTACTCGTTTCTGTAGCCACGTGTCTGTGTGTTTAAAAAAAAAAATGTTCTGTGCAGTTATTGTTGGAATGTAAAACCAAATCTCTATCTGTTTGCTGCGGTGGCCTGTGCGCTTTGGATCGAAATGGGCGAAACATGTAGCATTATAACAAATATCTATAAGTAATACAGAATTAACAATAAAAAATGAGTGTTTTTAATGGAACTGAAAGATTTTTCTGAATGTAGCCCTGTATAAGTGTGGGGATCTTAGCTGAATGTAGGTATAAATATGAAAATTATTCATGTTTTTGTGGCAAAATTAAATAAATATCAGACCTTTTTTTCTTTCTTTCTTTCTTTTTAAGTTTAATTTGGGGACGTTAACAAGCCTGTTTCATTGGCCTGGAGCTTTATTTGTCCGTAATTAAAATACTGCTGTGCTCAGTAGGATTTACACAACTTTTATACTTTATTTTTTTATTTTAATATTTTTCCCCCTATTTTTTATTGTATTAAATGTATATTTCACATGTTTGTGCAAAGTCAGTGTGAAAATAAACCACAGTGTTCGTGATATACAATTAAACACGTTCAATTAGCATACAGTGTAATTAATAATGCATTGTATATTTTATTAAAGTGTCTCTTCTCTTTGATCGGGCGCGTATGGTGACACACAATCTGCGCATTTTCATGCCAGTGACACCCCCCCCCCCCCCCCCCGCCTGTCTCGCAAAAAAGTCATTATTACTGGTTTTCAGTTCGAGAAAAATGGAAAAGCAAAAAAAAAAAAAAAAAAAAAAAAAAAAAAAGTGCAGGTAAAACCAGTCTAATATGATATTAATCCGAAAGTCTGGCACGTTAAAAACAGTAAAGTTGAACAATTGCGAATAAAAGTGCGTTTTTTAATTTAGCTGAGCGACTTCAGATTTGTCAAGAATATTTGCCCCTTTTGCGTGAGCCCCGGCTGGTAATTGTGTCCTCTCAATCAAACATAATAAATAAGTAAATAAATAAATAATCTCTTTACAACAAGCTGCACTCAATTCCGATTGGATCCAGATGATATTTTTCAAACTAACTTTATTCATCTGTTTTTTAAATGACATCATATTTTAGCATTGAAACTGGTCTCCCACTTTAAATCAGATGCTGTTTTACGAGTTTGGATTTCACCATCCACTCACAAAAGCAGACAAATTGTGTTCCATATCTGGTTTGGAAATGGACTTTGACTTGTTTCAAAAGATATTTTTACTTTACACTATTGGTGATGTTTTTGCTTCACTTTGTCTAAGTTGTGGCTCCGCTGGCAAGTATGCTTTTCATTTGCTTTTTCTGTTTTCTGGAATGCAAATTTCAACAAGCACCTCATTATATCAGAAAAAACGTTTTTTTTTTTTTAAATCTTGACTTTTCCATTTTGCAGAGCTTGAATTCAGCTTCAGTGCTAATCCTGGTGCAAAGATAAAATTAATCTCTGAATAGTTATTAGTATCACATTGCTCATATTTAGTTTACATACCCTATATCATCTGTCAGTGATTATATCTGTTCTGCCTTCATAGAAGAACAAAGAGCCAGTAATTGGCAAATAATAATTTAAATTTAAATGACACTATAGTGTTTATTTAATGGTGCATTGCTACATCGTGCTACATATATATATAAACACACACTGCAAAATAGGGTAACAAAAATATACAAATCCTCAGCTGTTCATAACATTTACATTTGCCTCTATGTGTATGAAAGTTAAAATTTTATTACTATATATACAGATGATGATGCACAATCATACACAAATTTGGTTACAAAAAATAAAATGAAATAATTGAGATGCATATAGTATAAATTCAGATTTCCTTTTAAGTTTTGTACTCAGAAATGTTGCTAATAATACTCAAAATCATTTTGTATTAATGCATTTTCCCTTGCAGGAGCTTCCACATTTGGGTTAATTAACCATCATCGAAGTTGGGCCTCAGCACCACATTATGTCCACTTGCATGAAACTACATAAGACAAAATACAAGCAAATAATGTTTCTCAACACATCTGGAGTACTTTAAATGGGAACAGATATAATACAAAACCTAGAAGGTGTGCATTTAACTTTAGGATGTTCACAGTGGAATATTTCCACAGTGTATCACAGATGAGGTGAGTCTGTTTATTCCTACTTTTAATTTGTTAAACTGTATATGCTGCACATCAAACTCATGGGAATGCATCTTTGGGGAAAGTTGTGCATATTTTTGGTAGTGTTTTTAACAGATTCCTCTGAGAGTGACTGTAGTAGGATTCAGATTTATTTCTTTCAAGTTTTTAAGAGGCCTCACTCTCTGAACACCAGCTATAATTCCAGTTTTTGTAACCTAACTGTTATAGCTGTCAAGTGAAACTGCCTTCTTCTTGATTTTTGCTCAGCCAGCAAGCATTAGAAGAGCACCTGGAAATGTCAGGACAATGAGCTTTTTTTTTTGTTGAGTTTTGGGTAAGAACTCTGATATGGCTTGCGATAAATCCTTTAAAATGCTTGCTATATGAGTTTTTAATGGTGACATGCTTCTTTCTTCTCATAAATTGAGGTGAAGTGGGTTGCCTTTGATCCATACACATTAACACAACTGAAATTTTGGAAAGTTTTTCAATAGCGTCAAATCACACCAGCATATATTTTTTGTTTTGTTTTTGTTTTTTGGATTAAACGAAGTCTTAACATTTTTCTTTCCGTGCTTGTCTTCTGAGTGTAAGTGCTACATATTGCAGCCTTTTTCTCTTCTTTGTCTTAAAATAGTAAACCTCACCACAGAAAAACATAACAGAAGTGATCAAAGATGATGTGCTCAAACGCTTATCTGTGCGTCTTTAAAAGAAATCACCTTTTCCAGTTTTTTGTGCAGGGGAAGCTTGTGCCAGACTACGTTGGTGAATTTCGACAAATATACAGTGTGATATCGTTCTTCTGACCAAATGGGATGATATTCTATATCGTTGAACCCTGCCACGCCCTCCCCCCCCCACTCCAGCAATCACAATCGACTAGGCCTCCGCTTCCCAGTGTGCCACTTGTCGGCCGCCATTTTTACTTGAGCGCTCTCTGCCTAGCAACAAGCAGTATGCTCCGTTTTGGACAGGGTATATGGCGTGTACGTCGACATAATGTAAATAAAATAGTTTCATCTTGTGATTCATTAAACTGGCGTTTGGCACCCCGGCATTGTTGGGGATGAGCCCCAGCTGTGTAACAGAGGGTGGGCTGCTTTGTCGCTCCTGGTTTTTTGGTTTTATGCATCATCATGTATGTCATCTTGCGTAACGTACACCGCGCTGCTCCGGCATAAGGCCGCTTTGTCTGAGCTGCTGCGGTTGACTCTGACTGACAGTATAGTGGCGAGGACGGTGATGTGTGATTTTAATTGGATCTTCGGTTTCTTCATAATCCCAGATCAAGCCGGTGTGATGTTGACTTTTTTTTTTCCTCTCCCCGTCTCGTGCTCTGTGCCACCTCCCTGCTTTGGCCAGGTCGTATTGTTTCTCAGCTGTTTGTGCCCCTGCAGCTCCTGGCTGTGTTCAGCCTCTGTGGCTCCTTCACGATGGCTCCCTAATCTCTGCCTGTGTGCTTAAGTAGGTTTGCTTTACCAGATGCATGTAGTCTGACACAAATATCTTTTGGATGGAGCTGTGCTTCAGTCTGCTCTGCACAGCTGCATCCATTTCACTCTTAAATTTTTTTTTTTAGCAAGAATACACAGCTGCTGAGTGGTTTGGCATCCAAACATTACAATGCACAATAACGAACAATAGATGGACTCTAGGTAAATATTGCAAGCAGAAGAGCAGCAGAGAGCATAATAAGGTAATCGGTTTATCCTGCGCAAATTTGACAGCTTGGTAGTTAATAGGCTTAAACAAATACACCATCAGAAGCTGGTTTTATGTAAGACAATCATTTATGTTCAACGTGCACTGAGGTAGGTTTGTGTCGAGTGATGTGCAAACTACACAATGGTGACAAAGACAGCAGAGTGCCAGTGGCTCAGCTTTTGGATTGACGCGGGCTGATTTTTTAGATTCTCCCTCATCTTCATCTGCACTGCATTTATCTAATTTTAGAATCCCCCCCATCCACATCCCCAAACACACACACACACATGGAGCTGTGTCATCCAGCCTGCACATGGGCTTATTAAATAGGCTCCTTTTCACTCTGCCCTCTGGTTGCTGCACTGTCATCTTCAGTCTAATCCCCTCACACACTCAGCCTTCTGGCTATTGTTGCAGCAGAGATGGAGTTATGGCTGAATGCATGATATGCAGTAGGACAGAGTGAACGGTGACACCTACTTTCTTATCTAATGTGCAGTTATCTTGTGATACATTGCAGTTTACCCCTGTGGATAGTTCTTGTATTAAAAAAGTATCTGTGGCCTTGTGTAACCAACAATTTAGACACTTTATGATGACAAAGAATTTATGAAGACTTTAATATAGTATCTCCATTGAGCACCACATGATTATCCGTGATTCCCTTTTCCAAAAGAGCAAGGTTATCATGTGTGGCTTTGTAGTTCCTTGTGCACAGCAAAAGCAAAAGAAATGCACTTTTAAAAATCCACATCTTTTAAAATTCATGCTACCAAGGTGTTATGGGAGTTAGAGTAGGTTGCTTGGCGTGAGCAGACCTTTGAAGATCTTTCGGATTTTGCAAGCTCAAGATGCAACACCGTCCTTTTAAGAGAGACCTCCTTCAGACCTTTGCCAGCAGAGATCAACCAGTTTGAGCGTTAATGTGCCTGTCCCCACCTCCACACCCACACCCGCCACATTTTGGCACAGGCACGTGGTTGCGTTCACGTATGATAAGCAGCCAGATGAACGTGCATAAACCTCCACATTGGAGCAGGAATTGACATCTTTATCCTTATCTGAGCTCCTTAAAAGCTCAATAATGCCTTTAAGAAATTATTGGTTACGTTTTGTACAGCTGCGTTTAATGATTCACATTCTACAGAATGCATTTAGAAAACGTTAAGACGTCTTTGATCGTTGTGCTGAAAGAGCACGAACACCTTCATGTTTCAAACAAAGCACAAAGAGACCCTAAATGCTTGGTGTGTTTTTTCTTGTCTCTCAAAATGATCACATTCATTAGCACCAAATTGGTTCTGTTGCGAGAGAGTGCGTTTGAATACTTTTTTTTTGGGGTGATTTCTCAAATCTCTGCTGTTTGAGGTGGACCTTAAAAAGGATCACACTGATCATGGTCCAGGATTTTTCACAGCAGTGAGCAATCGCGAGTGTTTAATTTTATGTGTTGCAGTATGCATTGCAAGGCAGCTGTGTAATCAAGCCTGTGAACTCGACATCTGACGGAAGGATTCTGTTTCTGATCACATCCCTACTGAAGTCCATCCATTTGCTGAACATGGGTGTGTTCACGCTCTTGGGTTTACAGCTTTGGTATGTACCCGGTAGCTTAACACATATACTCGACATGATGCAAAAAAACTTGTTTTTAGGTGAGGTTTATTACTCCTATAGCCATACTGAGGATCCAAGAGGCAACATTTGAGAGAGCTGGGCTCAAGGATGTGTGTTGCAGGGCTATCTCGCTGTTAACTTTATGCATTACAAGAGCACCCCAGGGCCTGAGGGTACAATGATGGATGCAGGGTGTAGGGGGTTAGGGGGCCCCGCACACAACCCGAGAATTCCCCTTGGGCCTTTTCAATTACAGTTAGACCAAGCGCCAGACTGTGATGATATGTTGCTTTAAGACTGCGATGTTAATAGAGCAGACAAATGTGATTTGGTGTGGTGCTGACCCTAAAGTGCATGTGAAAGACAGAAGGATAAAGGCAACAGAAATAAATGGAGGAAGGAGAGGGGCATTCAAACAGCACATACCTCTGCTGATTTCAGATAATGATGGAATTTTAACAACACTGTGTTTGTAGTCTTACTGCTTACAATACAATAATGTAATAATAATGCACGCTGAGCAATGCAGCATTAAATGTAGCTTTGTATTTGATAAGGCATACAGTATCTTGGTTTTTGCACTTATTTCTTGAATTTGTATTGAGAACTTATAAGCTTTCATTTCTGTGGCAAGAAGATACTCTTGGTAGATTTTGCAACATGCACAATTTCAGAATTGTAAATGTCTGTGTTGTTCTTTGGCAAATCTTTTTGAATTTTGATGAGTAATTATCCAGGGTAGAGCTCACATTAAATACGTTTGCATCATCTTGATGCAAATTCTAAATAGCTCAGTTATACGAGGTCTGTTAGAAAAGTATCCAACCTTTTTATTTTTTGCAAAAACCTGATGGATTTGAATCACATGTGCTTGCATGAGCCAACCTTGAACCTTCGTGCGCATGCGTGAATTTTTTCACGCCTGTCGATTGCGTAATTTGCTGGTAAGCAGCCTTTGTGTGAGGACGGTGTATAGTCTCTTGTCGGATTTTCATTGCAAGGAAAATGGCAGAACAACTGGAGCAGCGTGACTGCATCTAATTTTGCCAGAAACTGGGTGACAGCGAGGTGGAAACCATTCAGATTATTCAGACAGCTTTTGGTGATGATGCTTTGGGCGTCACACAGATTAAGGAGCGGTACAACTGGTTTAAAGACGGCCGCACAATGGTGGAGAGCGAGCCACGCTCCGGTCAGCCATCAACATGCTGAAATGACCAGATCATTTCCAAAGTGAATGCTGTGGTGATGCGGGACCGTCGTGTGACTATCTGAGAAATTGCGGAAGAGATGGACATCAGCACTTTTTCGGTACATTCCACTGTGACAGAAGATTTGGCCATGAAAAGAGTGGCGGTGAAATTGGCACGAAGCTGCTAACGGTGGAGCAAAAGCACCTTCGTGTAGAAGTCTCACAGGACATGCTGTGACATGCCCACCTCTTCCACAATTTCTCGGATAGTCACACGACTGAAAAGCCACCGAAAGCCGTCTGAATCTTCCGAATGGTGGAAGAGGTGGGCTTCATTTTTCGGAGTCCAGAATGTCCTGTGAGACTTCAACATGGAGTTGCTTTTGCTCCGTCGTCAGCTTCGGCATGAATTTCGCCGCCACTCTTTTTATGGCCATATCTTCTGTCACAGTGGAATGTACTGAAAAAGTGCTGATGTCCACCTCTTCAGCAATTTCTCGGATATTCACATGACAGTCACGCATCACCACAGCATTTACTTTGGAAATGATCTGGTCATTTCAGCATGTTGATGGCCGACCGGAGCGTGGCTCGCTCTCCACCATTGTGCGGACGTCTTTAAACCGGTTGTACCGCTTCTTAATCTGTGTGATGCCCAAAGGATCATCACTGAAAGCCATCTGAATCTTCCGAATGGTTTCCACCTGGCTGTCGCCCAGTTTCTGGCAAAATTTGATGCAGTCGTGCTGCTCCAGTCGTTCAGCCATTTTCCTTGCAATGAAAATCCAATGAGAGACTACACCCATCCTCACACAAAGGCTGCCTACAAGCAAATGACGCAATCGACAGGCGTGAAAAAATTCACGCATGCGCACAAAGGTTCAAGGTTGGCTCATGCAAGCACAAGTAATTCAAATCCATCAGCTTTTGTAAAAAATAAAAAGGTCAGATACTTTTCTAACAGACCTCGTACATATTCTTGTGAAATGGTTTGTATGATATGTTACGAAACATTATGCACAATACCTTGTGCATAATCCCATAAATACATATGTATGTGCATCTTACAATAACTGTTCAGACCTGATGGTTAGCATTAGGGTTATAGTTATATTTAGGGTTAGGTTTAGCGTTAGAATAACAAAAATAACAAGAATAAGATGACTCCCTCTGCCCATCCCTGTTTTATTTTTTGTTCATAATGTCAACTTTTTTTTGATCATGTTGTCACAGACTGCCACCTGATGAATACATGGGTCATATACACATTATTGTGCATTACCTTTTGTACATTTTACTACAAATGTTTCGTATAAGGCATTTGGTTCCATCCAAATGAAAGACAAAAAAGACAATGGTCATGCTTGTTGGTGGGATACACTATTGGGTGGGTGCACTATTTTGAAGTTGTGAAGTTGAAAAATTGGCAAAGGCAACAAAAATGAGCCATGTGGCTGACAGACCAGACAGCGTTTAAATACCAAATGTACTTATGCTTCTCTGTGCTTGCACTGGTGTGCTGGTCTTAGATTGAGCAGAAGAAAGTGGTTGTACTATAGATAGATAAAAAACAATTCCAAAGTCAAGCACATAGTTTCAACTGTTATTTTTACTGAGCAATTTTCAGATACACCTTACATACAGTAGTTGGGTTTCCAAAATGCGCATCCTCTGCTTGTGCTGGATATCATCATCATCATCATCATCATCATCATCATCATCATCATCATCATCATCATCATCATCATCATCATCATCATCATCAGTCATTGGTCTGCAGCAAAGCTGCGAACTGAAGACACTAATTGTGAGTGTCATAATTGGGTGTAAAAGGAGCCAAAAGGCTCAGCCATTCACAAGCAAAGATGGGGCGAGGATCACCACTTTGTGAACAACTGCGTGAAAAATTGTCCAACAGTTTAAGAACAATGTTTCTCAATGTTCAATTGCAAGGAATTTAGGGATTCCATCATCTGCAGTCCACAATATAATAAGAAGATTCAGAGAATGTGGAGAACTTTCTACACGTGAGCTACTTGTTGAAAACCAACATTGAATGCCCGTGACCTTTGATCCCTCAGGCAGCACTGCATTAAAAAAGGATCTTACTACGTGGGCTCAGGAACACTTCAGAAAACCATTATCAGTTAACACAGTTCATCGCTACATCTACAAATGCAAGTTAAAATTCTACCATGCAAAGCAAAAGCCATACATCAACAACATCCAGAAATGCCACCGCCTTCTCTGGGCCCAAGCTCATTTGAAAAGGACAGACGCAAAGTGGAAAAGTGTGCTGTGGTTTGATGAGTCCACATTTTAAATTGTTTTTGGAAATCATGGACATCATGTCCTCTGGACAAAAGAGGAAAAAGACCAACCAGATTGTTACCAGCACAAAGTTCAAAAGCCAGCATCTGTGATGGTATGGGGGTGTGTTTTGCCCATGGCATGGGCAACTTACACATCTGTGATGGCACCATCAATGCTGAAAGGTACGTCCAGGTTTTGGAGCAACACATGCTGCACATTCTTGGAGCCACATTCTGCACGTGTTACAACAGCGTGGCTTCGTAGTAAAAGAGTGCTGGTACTAGACTGGCCCCCTGCAGTCCAGAACTGTCGCCCATTGAAAATGTGTGGCACATTATGAAGCGCAAAATACGACAACGGAGACCCCGGACTGTTGAACAACTGTAGTTGTACAGCGAGCAAGAATGGGAAAGAATTCCACCTACAAAGCTTCAACAGTTAGTGTCTTCAGTTCCCAAATGCTTACTGAGTGTTGTTAGAAGGAAAGGTGATGTAACACAGTGGTAAACATACCACTGTCCCAGCTTTTTTGAAATGTGTTGCAGGCATCCATTTCAAAATGAGCAAATATTTGCACAAAAACAAAGTTTATCAGTTTGAACATTAAATATCTTGCCTTTGTGGTGTATTCAGTTGAATATAGGTTGAAGAGGATTTGCAAATCATTATATTCTGTTTTTATTTACATTTTACACAATGTCCCAACTTCATTGGAATTGCGGTTGTACAAAGATAGGAGCATGGATGAAAATGCACTTCCCCACATGCACGTTAGACCACATGTTATAAATCATCAAGAGACGATCCCTCATGTGTGTGAACACTTGTAAATTCTGACTGTGTAACAATAACCTTTGTTTTGGGAAGATTTGGCTTGGCAAGGTTGTTCCAAGTTATGCTAAATAAAAATATCACATCTATAAAAGCCACATTAAAGTGCTGAGAAGATGTTTTTCTCATCATTATTACATTGTGAAAAATCCAGATCCTTATCCAGATCTGCACAAAATATCCCGTGTTAGTTTGATTAAATAGGTGAAACTGACAGGTTTCATCATGATTGTTGGGTTACACCCTGTTTATGCCGAGTCCACGGCCTATGCGTGATTGAAAAATGGCTTCTGCTCCCCGTCACTCTCACTGGCTCTCACTGGGTTGCAGGCTGGTCACAGTGGGGTCTCCATGGTCGGAACAATGATCCCTCTTGTTCGCCTTCACTCTCCATCGGTCTCCAACAGGTGCACGAGTGTATTGAACTGTTTAAAACACTCGCAGCAGTTGTGCGTCCAGTTAAAGGATACATGGGTCTCATAATCGGTCTTGTTAACTCTCACAGGTAGTAACCCACTCCCAACCTCATCCTATTGGTCGATATAGAGTCTGAATTGACTCTGCATGGGGTTGAATCACTGATCATGGATATTAATATATATTTCACCTGCACAATTCAATTGCAATGCACGCTTGGTGTAAACACAAATAACAGATCAAACTGGAGACCAACCAAGACTTCTGAGAGTTGATAACATGTCATGGTCTTGTTGGTTTTATATGGGTCTCGGTCCAGTGTAAACGGGGCATTAGTTTTTAAGAAATTGATTACAATGCAATAAATAAATAAATATCTTTCCATAAATGGTAAATGGACTGCTTTTATATAACGCTTTTCCATCTGCATCAGACGCTCAAAGTGCTTTACACATCAAATGTGTCACATTCACCCCATTGTGAGGCTGCTACCATGCAAGGTGCCCACTACACACCAGGAGCAACTAGGGGATTAAGGACCTTGATTTTCTGGTCAGGCTGGGATTTGAACCGAGGATCCTCTGGTCTGAAGCCCAACACTTTAACCACTAGACCATCACCTCCATTTTCTATTTAAAAGAAAGTAAAAACAATTCAATTACAATCCACATCCCAATTCAGGGCAACACCAAAATCTAATAATAGTTTTTTGTTATTTTATTTTATTTTATTTTTGTCTATGGATAAAACTGACCATTAATTTTTTTGTTTTGTTTTTTGGAGACATCACATCAACAATTGTTGACAAATGCTGCTAACAGACAGATAGATAAACCTAACCCCTGAGGCAGATCTAACAACCTCACATTGGCTAATTTATGTACACTCATCAATATAATAACTCTCACAGATCATTTAATTCTTTTTGAAGTGAAAGAAATATTGATGGAAGCAGTCCGGCATCAGCGACAGACCAAAGGGAGCTCTCGGGGCATGAGAGAGTGATTAGTTTTACACCAGCTTTGAGGAGTTCAGGTTTAATCTGGGCAAAGTGTTGGACTGTCCCTTTATCTTTGAGGTGATCAATAAAGAATCCTAACCTTGTATTGGACATACGCTATGATATGGTAATGGCTTACACAACGTTCTGCAGTGCTTTGTGTGTACTTGTTTACTTACCATCATAACAAGCTGTAGTTTGTTTGTCACAGAATCAATCTGAGGTCAGAATTAGTGGCGGTATACATTGTTACTGTAGCTTATTGGTGAAATTATTGCACTATGTATATACTATTGCTATTATGAGCGTCACTTTATTTCTTCAGTTATGTAACTGAGAGAATTTTGCAATCCATCTGTGTGACTGCTGTGGGCCTCGGAAATGTTAGTCTGCAACAAAAACAGCACATTCCTGTAAAAACACATAGATTTCAGTCAAACCAGCACAAAATCCCCAAAGTGTCAGATATCATGTTGTTTGCCGAAACAAAATCTGATGTGTATTAAATATGCACTGCTGCAGAAACCATGACATTCCGGGTTTGAAATCAATCAATCAATCAATCAATCAATTTTTAATCATTTTTTTTATATAGCGCCAAATCACAACAAACAGTTGCCCCAAGGCGCTTTATATTGCAAGGCAAGGCCATACAATAATTATGTAAAACCCCAACGGTCAAAAAGTCAGGCACTTCTGATTTAAAGCTCTCTTTTTCAGAGGAGCTACAGCATCCAAAGTTGTCTTCAATGAGGATGTAAAACTATTGACAAGATACTCTATCTCAGTTACAGAGTTTAGGTAGCTACTCTGCACTGTGTTGGTATATGGCATTAGAGAACATAAAGAAGGAATCATATCCTTAAACCTAGTTACAGCGCTTTCTGAAAGACTTCTAGTGTAATGAAACTTATTCCCCACTGCTGGGTAGTCCATCAGAGTAAATGTAAATGTTATTAAGAAATGATCAGACAGAAGGGAGTTTTTAGGGAATACTGTTAAGTCTTCTATTTCCATACCATAAGTAAGAACAAGATCTAAGATATGATTAAAGTGGTGGGTGGACTCATTTACTTTTTGAGCAAAGCCAATAGAGTCTAATAATAGATTAAATGCAGTGGTGAGGCTGTCATTCTCAGCATCTGTGTGGATGTTAAAATCGCCCACTATAATTATCTTATCTGAGCTAAGCACTAAGTCAGACAAAAGGTCTGAAAATTCACAGAGAAACTCACAGTAACGACCAGGTGGACGATAGATAATAACAAATAAAACTGGTTTTTGGTACTTCCAATTTGGATGGACAAGACTAAGAGTCAAGCTTTCAAATGAATTAAAGCTCTGTCTTTGTTTTTGATTAATTAATAAGATGGAATGGAAGATTGCTGCTAATCCTCCGCCCCGGCCCGTGCTACGAGCATTCTGACAGTTAGTGTGACTCGGGGGTGTTGACTCATTTAAACTAACATATTCATCCTGCTGTAACCAGGTTTCTGTAAGGCAGAATAAATCAATATGTTGATCAATTATTATATCATTTACCAACAGGGACTTAGAAGAGAGAGACCTAATGTTTAATAGACCACATTTAACTGTTTTAGTCTGTGGTGCAGTTGAAGGTGCTATATTATTTTTCTTTTTGAATTTTTATGCTTAAATAGATTTTTGCTGGTTATTGGTAGTCTGGGAGCAGGCACCGTCTCTACGGGGATGGGGTAATGAGGGGATGGCAGGGGGAGAGAAGCTGCAGAGAGGTGTGTAAGACTACAACTCTGCTTCCTGGTCCCAACCCTGGATAGTCACGGTTTGGAGGATTTAAGAAAATTGGCCAGATTTCTAGAAATGAGAGCTGCTCCATCCAAAGTGGGATGGATGCCGTCTCTCCTAACAAGACCAGGTTTTCCCCAGAAGCTTTGCCAATTATCTATGAAGCCCACCTCATTTTTTGGACACCACTCAGACAGCCAGCAATTCAAGGAGAACATGCGGCTAAACATGTCACTCCCAGTCTGATTGGGGAGGGGCCCAGAGAAAACTACAGAGTCCGACATTGTTTTTGCAAAGTTACACACCGATTTAATGTTAATTTTAGTGACCTCCGATTGGCGTAACTGGGTGTCATTACTGCCGACGTGAATTACAATTTTACCAAATTTACGCTTAGCCTTAGCCAGCAGTTTCAAATTTCCTTCAATGTCGCCTGCTCTGGCCCCCGGAAGACAATTGACTATGATTGCTGGTGTCGCTAACTTCACATTTCTCAAAACAGAGTCGCCAATAACCAGAGTTTGATCCTCGGCGGGTGTGTCGTCGAGTGGGGAAAAACGGTTAGAAATGTGAACGGGTTGGCGGTGTACACGGGGCTTCTGTTTAGGGCTACGCTTCCTCCTCACAGTCACCCAGTCGGCCTGCTTTCCCGGCTGCTCGGGATCTGCCAGGGGGTAACTAACGGCGGCTAAGCTACCTTGGTCCGCACCGACTACAGGGGCCTGGCTAACTGTAGAATTTTCCACGGTGCGGAGCCGAGTCTCCAAATCGCCCAGCCTGGCCTCCAAAGCTACGAATAAGCTACACTTATTACAAGTACCGTTACTGCTAAAGGAGGCCGAGGAATAACTAAATATTTCACACCCAGAGCAGAAAAGTGCGGGAGAGACAGGAGAAGCCGCCATGCTAAATTGGCTAAGAGCTAGTAGCTACGTAAGCTAGCGGATTCCTAAAAACACGCAAAGTGAATAATGTGTAAATAATTTAGAGGTGATTCAGCAGAAGGAGTGCTTTAGTTAAGGCACGTAAAGATTACACTGGGAAACAAATCGTAATCTAGATAACTAGATCAATCTAACTGCACAGATTAAACAGCTAACAGATACAGAAAAACACCGCTGTGCTCCGGAACAGGAAGTGATACAATACCGCAATGAGAGCCAACCACCAGTAGAGGCCAATCACATAATATTTGAAAATTTACAGCAACCAGCTATAAAATAATCATCAAAAAACCCTACATATGTTATCACCCATGCACTGGTATTATTAAGACTTAGTCAAATATATCATTAACTATGCCCTCTGTATTAATTTAATCCAGATTATGCCACCTCTTACCAGCCATGAATAATGCCACGGAGCCTGAGAGAAAAAAGAAAAAGATGTCACTCCCACCCTGACTTATTACCACGGAGCTGTAAGTAACAAATTGTGTGTGGTTTTGTTTTTAATACATATGTTTTGAAATATTGTATTTGTTCCTTTTATCAACAAACAAAGCAAAGATACCAGCCGGTTCTGTACATAAAAAAAAAGACTGAAAATGGATCAAGAGGCAGCGTGGGCTGGAAAACACACACAAATATGTATTTTATGCCAGAGGCGACATAAACGCACTGACACAATTATCTAAACACATTTTTATTATTCATCATCATTATAAAACAGGCTTTCATGTTGTGTGGAAAAACGATTATACTGAAAGACTGGGTAGAACATTTTATGCTGCATTTTTTAAGCTACTACATGTATCTTAAAAAATGTGTACATGACCCACAGTAATATCATATCATATCATATCATATCATATCATATCATATCGTGTATATCACACACAGGGGTGGTGTAAGTGGTTAATGTGCTTGGTTTCAGTGTGGAAGGTTCATGGTTCAAACCCCACCCTGCACATTTCTCCATGAGTTGCGTCAGTGGCTATGATAGTGAAGGGAACATGTGAAGATGGTGGAGCAGTTGCATGAACTAGAGGTGGTGAAGGTATACTTAGGGTCAGCTACCCAAAGCAATGGAGAGTGTGGTAGAGAGGTGAAGAACAATGTGCAGGCAGGGTAGAGTGGGTGGAGAAATGTGGCAGGAGGGATTTGTGACAAAACTGTATCCACAAGAGTGAAAGGGAAAGTTTACAAGGTGGTATTGAAGTGTATGTTTACATGTGGTTGCTGTGAACAAGAAAACAGGAGCTGAAAATGCTGCGAAGGAGAAGATCGAGGCCAACAAGGAGGTTTGCGGAAGTGGTGAGGGAGGACATGAAGGTAGTTGTTGTGACAGAGGAAGATAGAGAGGACAGTGTGAGATGGAGGCAGATGATCTGCTGCAGCAACCTCTAATGGGAGCAGCCAAAAGAAGGAGATATTTCATGTGTCATGTCATATTATATATATCTGTTTTATATCATATGATTTTATATTATATGATATAAAATCATATTATAGGTGCAGCTCCATCCAGAGATGGGAGTTGTGTTTGTGATGGCGATCCTCCTGTCCTGTGCACCAACAGCAATTCTTGTATATTTGTCCGTGAATTGTTCTGTGAATTATTTCTGTAATTTATGTTTGTAGCATGGCCCAAGCAGAGGGTCGCCCCTTTGAGTCTGGTCTGCTTGAGGTTTCTTCCTCAGAGGGAGGTTTTCCTTAACACTGTTGCTCTGGGGGTTGGTAAGGTTAGACCTTACCTGTGTGAAGTGCCTTGAGGCAACTCTGTTGTGATTTGGTGCTATATAAAGGAAAAAAAAAAAATCAGGCTATGTCGTGTTATCTAATATATCATATTGTATTGTACTGTATCATATCACATCGCATGTATACCTTATATCTGTATACAGATACATTGGGGCATGATACAGGGCATGATACATAAACAGATGTGATAAGATATTTATCACATATTACAACAAAAATAAAAAACAAGAACCATATAATTATAGTCAACTCCATTTGTCAAGTTCCATTGGAGAAAGAACAAGGAGCCCTTTCATGTCCTTGGTTCCACTCAAACATTCAGTGAAAAAAATCCACACCACTCTCCATTTTCCTGGTGGTGTTATGTTCTTATGTCTCTCTATAAAGTCATGAGTGTCCTCTTCACTGATGTCTAACAATGTCAGTATGAGACTCAAGTTGTAGAATTGTCCCTGCTAGGGAGGCTAAAACTCTCTCACCTTGATCAGACATCTTGGCTGAATGAAATGATCTGGATCCTGTATCAGGATCCTGCACTTCTCACCAGGGTAACACAAAATGGGGGTGTGTCATTGATGGGGTTGAGAAATGGGGGCTCCTGAGTGGATGAAAAACGAGGCGATACAAAGCCTGGTATTTTCAATGTCTTTTTTGTATTGCCCTGTTTTAAGATTTGTATCACCCTGATTTTCTTGCCACAGTTTCCAGGGTAGTAAAATTGATAGGAAAAGTGTATTATTTATCAGCCCTATTTTTCTTGTATCTCATGAGGGCTGGTTTATGAATATAGGGAAGCTTTTTGTTGTAAATGTGATAACACATCTTATCACATTGTTTGGTATCATATGTCACATCATGTCATGTCATATCCTGCCCAGTCTCATGCTTTTTTTTATACCATCCAAAATTTTTGCATGACACATCACAAAAATCTACTCCATTTCATGATGGTATCACAAACAAATGGATTAAATCACTTTTCGTGACGCCATCACCAATTTGGCATGAGATCCGGTTGATCATATCATATCACTAGTCCTGATATAATTTTTTTGTCTTATTTCATTTGGTTTTTATCTATGTGCAGCTTGTGCTGAGATTTTAGCTCATAAAAAAGCTCTTATTGCATGTGGAGTCATGGTTACGGTGGTGTGTACGTACATGTATGTGTTGTGATAATAGGGGTGTTTCTCTGCCAAAGTTCAAATGAAGCTGAGGCTTGTGGAAGACTGAAGTTCTCATGTATTCATAGATCACAGAATTTCTGAAAGATTTGGCTTTGATCATTTCTAAAATATTTTCCTTTAATCATTTCAAGTCACTTGTGCCTTTATTTATAAAACCTATTTAGACAATCAAGGCGCTGAAAATAATTAGACTAGCATGAGCGTGGACATGTATTCCCTTTCAATCAATTAAAAGCAGCTCTGTTAATTAAAGTTCTGAGCTGTGACTCTGCCCAAATCATTTTCTTATTAGTCACCGCGTTCCTTAGATGTGTTGTCAGGAGAGTGTTTTTTTTGTACCACCCACCCCCCACTTTTTAGTTGCTGCTTTCTGTGTTTTCTTTTTTTTTCCACATGGAAATCCCACTGACCCATATAGTTGATCTCATTTTTGAAGTACACAATATAGATTTCAAATTAAGAGAAGAGGAGCACTATTATTAGTCTTATGCAAGGGACTTGAGGGTGCAGCTGAGCTCTCTGAGCGAACACATTACCATCTCATTTGGTTGCGGCTGAGATTACCTGATGCATTTGAGCTGTTTCATCACAGGCATGCAGAAGAGGCATTCAGTCACTGGAACATCTCACAAACATCACACATGACAACTCGTGATGCCACCTCACTCGTGTTTGCCTTGAAAGGTCTCTCCCTGACAACAACACCCTATTGATCCTCTGCACCGTTTAACCACCTCTGCACACTCTCTCACACGTGCACACCTGAGTGGCTGTGGATTGAAAATGTCAGTATTTAGCTGTTAGCTCAGCATAGTTGTCGGTCATTGTGGGATTGGCCCTAGAGGGCCCCTTGTGCAAGGTTTGAAGAATGATGAAAATCAGCAGTGTCAATAACAGCTCAGCCCTCAGTGCTGAAATAAAATGCAACACTTACATTCTGTGTGCTGATTAAAAGGCTGTGGTGTGCCATAAACTATCAAAACAAGAAATAAACTACTCAAATTAAAATTCTGCTTTTAATTGGGCAGATGAAAGACCCAATTAGTTGCAGTTGATTTGGGATCTTTCCCCCCTCCCAAACCATCTCATCCTCATTAGAAATAGGAACAAAATTATGGATTTAAAACCTATTTTATTCTCTTTCCTCATTTTTCACTTTAGATTAAAACAATTCATTACCTCTTCATATTCACAGGAAAGCATGTATTACCGCATTCATCCAAATATAAGGGGACACTGATTATAAGACAACTTCCCTTTTTAAGACATATTATTTAAAAAAAGGCTTTCTGAAAAACAAATCTGTTTTTTTTTTAATTAAGAAAATGCTTTTATGTGAAAGTAACAAAATTAAAATTACATTTCATGGGCAGCCCTCATTTTAAATTTTACACACTGTTGTTTATAGGACCGTGGGAACTTTTTCTGAGTGTTAGCATTTTTAAAATCTCAAATAAAACTTTGTCATGTTGCTTCTCTTTGCTACTTGAGAGTTGATTGATGATTCTGCTGCATCTATCACCAGGTTCATGAAGTTTGCATCATGACTCCTTCTTTGTTGCTGTTTAACTTAAGGTGCTTTAAAAAAGAGCAATTACTGTGCCTCACTATCATGCAGCATTTTAAGCTAGTTAGAATTCAATTTAATTTAATTTGTTTCATTTATACAGTGCCAAATCACAACAAAGCTGCCTCAAGGTGCTTCACACGAGTAAGGTCTAACATTACCAACCCCTAGTGCAACCCCTGGCAAAAATTATGGAATCACCAGCCTCGGAGGATGTTCATTCAGTTGTTTAATTTTGTAGAAAAAAAGAAGATCACAGACATGACACAAAACTAAAGTCATTTCAAATGGCAACTTTCTGGCTTTAAGAAACACTATAAGAAATCAGGAAAAAAAATTGTGGCAGTCAGTAACGGTTACTTTTTTAGACCAAGCAGAGGGAAAAAATATGTAATCACTCAATTCTGAGGAAAAAATTATGGAATCATGAAAACAAAAGAACGCTCCAACATATCACTAGTATTTTGTTGCACCACCTCTGGCTTTTATAACAGCTTGCAGTCTCTGAGGCATGGACTTAATGAGTGACAAACAGTACTCTTCATCAATCTGGCTCCAACCTTCTCTGATTGCTGTTGCCAGATCAGCTTTGCAGGTTGGAGCCTTGTCATGGACCATTTTCTTCAACTTCCACCAAAGATTTTCAATTGGATTAACATTCGGACTATTTGCAGGCCATGACATTGACCCTATGTGTCTTTTTGCAAGGAATGTTTTCACAGTTTTTGCTCTATGGCAAGATGCATTATCATCTTGAAAACTGATTTCATCATCCCCAAACATCCTTTCAATTGATGGGATAAGAAAAGTGTCCAAAATATCAATGTAAACTTGTGCATTTATTGATGATGTAATGACAGCCATCTCCCCAATGCCTTTACCTGACATGCAGCCCCATATCACCAATGACTGTGGAAATTTACATGTTCTCTTCAGGCAGTCATCTTTATAAATCTCATTGGAACGGCACCAAACAAAAGTTCCAGCATCATCACCTTGCCCAATGCAGATTCGAGATTCATCACTGAATATGACTTTCATCCAGTCATCCACAGTCCACAATTGCATTTCCTTAGCCCATTGTAACCTTGTTTTTTTCTGTTGAGGTGTTAATGATGGCTTTTGTTTAGCTTTTCTGTATGTAAATCACATTTCCTTTAGGCAGTTTCTTACAGTTCGGTCACAGACGTTGACTCCAGTTTCCTCCCATTCGTTCCTCATTTGTTTTGTTGTGCATTTTTGATTTTTGAGACATATTGCTTTAAGTTTTCTGTCTTGACACTTTGATGTCTTCCTTGCTCTACCAGTATGTTTGCCTTTAACAGCCTTCCCATGTTGTTTGTATTTGGTCCAGAGTTTAGACACAGCTGACTGTGAACAACCAACATCTTTTGCAACATTGCGTGATGATTTACCCTCTTTTAAGAGTTTGATAATCCTCTCCTTTGTTTCAATTGACATATTGTTGTGAAAGTGTAGTGACACAGACCCACAACAGGGGGCGCAAATGAACGGCCAATAGATAAGCCAAAAAGTAACAATTTAATGTTGTGAAACGTGCACAACGAATATACAGACAACCTCAGAATATAATTACAGTCAAATCACAAAGGTGACGTGTGGGCAGGCTCGAGGATAGAAGACGTCTGTCCTGAGATGAACCGGAACCACACGATTTCCTCCGCCACCGAACCCAGAGAATACTGGAGCTGCCAAGTCCCGAATTCCCAGGTGATCACCGTCCCCGACTGTCGGATCTGGTACTGCTGGCGAGAACAAAGACAGTCAAGTGTGGGTGTGTGTACACCCAGTAACAATAACGGTGGGAATGCCACCTCCACCTCTCACTCAATATGCTGATGTGTTTGCAGTGATCCCTCAGAGAAAAAGAGTGCCGTCCTGCACTCACTCAGCTTCCACAAAACAAGGAACCGGTACGCCTGCAAACACTCACAATGTACAGATTACAGATAAACACAAAAAGGCTGAGGATATTACCTACAATGAAGTACGATATCTCGGCAACGAGGTGGAGATGACGTCTGGTCTTTATGGAGTGTGATGATGAAGAATGTGTGACAGCTGTCAGGAATTAATGAGTGACAGCTGTCACTCCCAGCTGTGTCCGTGGCGGCAGCGCCCTCTCGTGCCTGAAGCCCGCACTTCAGGCAGGGCGCCCTTTGGTGGTGGGCCAGCAGTACCTCTTCTGGCGGCCCACACAACACATATCTCGTGTTGGAGCCATGATCCATGTCATTCCACTTGGTGCAACAGCTCTCCAAGGTGTGATCACTCCTTTTTAGATGCAGACTATTGAGCAGATCTGATTTGATGCAGGTGTTAGTTTTGGGGATGAAAATTTACAAAGTGATTCCATAATTTATTCCTCAGAATTGAGTGAGTCCATATTTTTTTTCCCTCTGCTTGGTCTAAAAAAGTAAACGTTACTGACTGCCACATTTTTTTTTCCTGATTTCTTATAGTGTTTCTTAAAGCCAGAAAGTTGCCATTTGAAATGACTTTAGTTTTGTGTCATGTCTGTGATCTGCTTTTTTTCTACAAAATTAAACAACTGAATGAACATCCTCCGAGGCTGGTGATTCCATAATTATTGCCAGGGGTTGTACAAGCACCCAGGGGACAGTGGTAAGGAAAACCTCCCTCTGATGATGTTGAGGAAGAAACCTCAAGCAGACCAGAATCAGAGGGAGGATCCACTGCTTAGGCCATTCTAATAGTTACAAGGTTTTTACAAAGTTTTTGACCAAGCTGAAGAAACAGGAAACAGAAAAACCAGAATAGCATCAAAACAAAGTGCATCACTGAGATGAGCACACAATCACTGGCAGGGGTTGTCCAGCTTCCTGGGATGCAGGTCCAGCATCCATCCATCACGTCATCATGTAGGAGTACATTCCAAAAGCAGACTGCAGTGTGCTGCATCAGCTTCAGCCAGGGCATCTCTTGGTCAATTCAGCACCCTGTGGTCAGCCTTGTGTGATGTGATCTATGCTTCAGACAGAGAGAAAAAGAGCAGAATCAGTCGGCCGGAAATACCTACACTTAAGGTATGAATTCACCTGCAGTAAATTGACAGGGAAACAGAGAAAATACTAAGGTGCTCCCCAGCAGCTAGCTCTGAGCTTCACTAATATAAAGTGAGTCTGAGACCTGTTCCGTTGCAAATAAGATGAGTTAAATAGATAGGAAGCATAGTTCCATACTATGCCAGTATTCTAGCCATGCGAGAGGGAGAATAAATGCATCTTCAGTCTGGATTTGAATATCTCTAAAGAATCTGAATGTTTTATCTTTGCAGGGAGATCATTCCAGAAAAACAGGGTCATGATAAGACACGGCTCTGTGGCCTGTGGACTTTTTATTCATCCTCGGGACACAAAGTAGTCCTGCGCCCTGAGAGCGTATAGCCTGTGCCGGTGTGTATGGTTCAGTTAAGTCAGTTAAGTAGGGAGGTACTAGTTTGTCAATAATTTTATAGGTTTATAGCAGAAACTTAAAAGCTGACCTCACAGGGACAGGAAGCCAGTGAAGAGATGCCAAAATTGGAGTAATGTGGTCAAACCTTCTGCTTCTCATCAAAACTTTGGCAGCAGAATGTTTAACCAATTGGAGAACCATAATGTTGGACTGTGGTAAATCCGAAAATAGAACATTGCAGTAGTCCAGTTGAGAAGCGACAAATGCATGGATCAGAGTCTCTGCATCAGCCATAGAGAGGATGAGACAAATCTTTGCTATGTTTCTTAGGTGGAAGAAAGCAGTTCTCATAATATCTGTAATGTGGAGGTCAAAGGACAGTGTGGGATCAAAAATCACCCCAAGGTTCCTCACTTTGTCAGTGTGATGTATGGCACACAAGCCTAAGGGCCCTTTCACACATAGTATGAATAAGTATAAATCAGGGAGAATCAAGGCGGAACAACTTGTGTGAGCAAGCCACGAAAACATTGATCGATGGGCAGGTGTGAACAATGCTGCTGCGGTGGTGTTGTGCATGCAGGAACACAGTGCGAGCAGCTGCGTGATATGTATCCACATCGCGCAGCTGCTGTGAAAATAAAAAAAATACAAGCCACCCATGGGATTCGAACCTGCAATTTCCAAAAGCTCTGATTGCGAGCCAGAAACTTTATCACTGAGCTACCATCACTGCCCTGTAAAAGGTGTGGGAAAATGCCTGATATCAAGAAGGACATGGACGTATTTAAAAAAAATAAAACCACACACCATATAAAAACACCCCATTTTATTGAATCCCTCTTATCAACCAGACAATACAAGTATGATCTGTCTGTTCCTCTACAGATGACTCATGGTCACAGGCGTACAGTCATGAAATGACATGAATAATGAAGCAGGGCACTCTTATCATGTCCATTTCTGCTGGCGGTGTGTCCAGCCAGCCCCACACATGTCTCAGGCCAGACCTGTGTGTCTTGTGGACAGCGCACCACAGGACAGACACTGCGTTATGTGGAACAGAGCTCACGTGGATGACGTGACATTCAGATCGCCTGCTGCATGTTATGATCTGATAGTCCGTTTCACCTGGGGTAGCCTATCAATGTGCGCGGCGTGCGCTCACTCGCTGCAGCCCATTGCAACCACATGAGGACAGCAAGCAGACACACATGTGTCACAGTGGGCAGCTGTTAGTTTATGTCTGTCCAAACACGGTACATGTTCTCCAGCTGGGACGTCCACAACCAGATATCTCCACAGCTGCTCCTCTGGGCCGACACACCCCCTGTCAGTTCAGCACACACACCAACATGTCACTGTGTCTGTGTTATGTGAGCTGTCAGTGAGTCTTTGGTCAGCAGCTGACCTCGCTGTGCTCTGGGCGCTCTGACCTGCCCCAACCACACATATGCCACATGTGTTTTGGACGGAGCACGACACATGTGCACACGTGTGATACACATGCAGACCATATGCATGTCTCTGTTTGTGTCTGTTTGCAAAGCCACATTCATGGACACAAATTTCACATCCAGCTCAACAGCAATCGTCTGCTGACTGTTTTCAAACTAATAGTGCGAATGGCCACACATTTTCTAAGTGCCAAGCGAGCGGTGTTATATGTGCGAGCGTGTCACCTGGAATTTGGCCGACACCTGCCGTGAAACGGATTGAATGGGCACTCACAGGGCACACTCTGTCTTTCAGCCATTGGTGTGCACAAATAGTTGTAGCAACAGGTGTATGAGGCGTTGGAGGCAGCTACAATTATACACATATTGCATACGATTCCAACTTCATGCGCACTTTCATTCGTACTATGTGTGAAGGGGCCCTAACTTAAGCGTCAGCTGGTCAAACTGATGTTGATTTCTCGCTGGACCAAGGACCATCATTTTAGTCTCGTTAAAGTTTAAAAGTAAGAAATTGCTTGACATCCAGCTTTTTATGGACACAAAGCAATCCTCTAAAGACTTTATATGTATGAGATTACCAGCAGTTATCGGCATGTACAACTGAGTATCATCAGTGTAGCAATGAAAAGTAACCCCATAACATTGCAGTATGTGCTTGAAGGGGTGTTATATAAAGGGAGAATAGCAGGGGGCCTAAGTCGAACCCCTGTAGATCCCCGTATTTCATGTCACCAAGGTTAGAGGTCCAGTGAGACATCGGCATCAATTTGACCAGCTAACACTTAGCCTAGGCTCGTGTCATATATCACACTAACATACATCTAACACCGCTCGCATGGCGCTTAGAAATTGTGTGGCCATTCGCACTATTAGCACAACAACAGTCAGCAGACAATCACTGTTTTGCTGTCAGTGAAATTTGTCTAAGTGCCCCACGAGTGTGGCTTTGGTCTGTGCACTGAACTGACAGGAGGTGTGGCTGCCGACAGTGGAGATCTGTCGCTCTGGACATCCCAGCTGGACAACACGTACTGTGTTTGGACAGACATGGACTAACAACTGCCCACTGTGACGCACGTGTATCTGCTAGCTGTCATCACGTGGACATAACTAAAAACATATATCACTGTGGCGACGGGCCCTAAGCTCTGCTTCAGACTATTCCTTTCAGTATCACCATCCATTTACACTGAACAGAAATATAAACACAACACTTTTGTTTTTGCTCCCATTTTTCATCAGCTAAACTTAAAGGTCTAAAATATTTTCTACATACGCAAAAGACCGATTTCTCTCAAATATTATTCACAAATCTGTCTAAATCTGTGTTAGTGAGCACTTCTCCTTTGCTGAGATAATCCATCCCACCTCACAGGTATCGCATATCAAGATGCTGATTAGACAGCATGATTTTTGCACAGGTGTGCCTTAGGATGACCACAATAAAAGGCCATTTTGGGGGCAAACTGTTGTGTGGGCCGCTGAAGAGGAGGTACTGCTGGCCCACCGCCACCAGATGGCGCCCTGCTTGAAGTGCGGGCTTCAAGCACGAGGGCGTCATAGCAACTGGGAGTGGCAGCTGTCACCCGTCATCAGCACCAGCTGTCACTCATTTCACATCATACCACCACCACCATAAAGGCCGGACTGCAACTCCACCTCCCCGCCGAGAAATCTGCTACCTTGGAGGTAATTTTCTCTGCTGACTTAAAACATTGAGTAATAATCTGAACTTCTTTGCAGCCGTTTTCCTGTGGCGTTTCCTTATCTGTGGGATTGGCGTAAAAGTGTGATCAGCGACGGCTTCGCTTCACACTCCAACCAGATAAGTGGTTAGACAGGAGCTGCATGAATGTGTGATTGGAGTTGGAGGTACTCCCTCTCAAAAGAACACAGACGGTGGAATTACTGAGTGTGCGAACTCAAACTCATCAAAACTGTTTCTGTTCTCTGCCAGCAGTACCCGGTCTGACAGCTGGAGACAGTGGGCACCTGGGGCTCCAGGACTTGGCGGCTCCGGTGTTCTTCAGATCCGTTGGCGGTGGAGGCTGTGTGGGATCCGGCTCGGTTCTAGACGGAGGTCTCCTATCCTCAAGCCTGCCCACATGTCACTTAACATTTAATTGTCTGTGGTACCAAAACTGTGTTTGTCTGTATTCCGTTGTGCATTTCACAACATTAAATTGTTACTGTTTGGCTTATCCATTGTCCGTTCATTTAGTGCCCCCTGTTGTAGGTCCGTGTTCCTACACTTTCACAACACAAACAGCTGACTGATTTTTTTTTCAGAGGGATCATTGATTTAAATAGATATTCACTCAATCTTTACAGTTGGGCATTTGATAAATTTCTTAAAAAATATTAAATTATAACATGTAAATATTTCTCCTGCTTTATCGTCAGTTATGATTTTAAGCATTCCATGCATCATGAATAGGTATATATGCTTAATGTGCGTATGTATACATGTATGTTTCTCTCACTCAGATGTGGTTTTGGCATGGCAGTATAAATAGTAAAATCAACAAAGAAGTGCATGAGTTGTTGAGTAGTTTAATATGTTTTGGAAAATGTATGGATTTTCTATGTTGTTCTTGTGGTTTGCTCCATTAATGATCAACAATTATTTATAGTCATATTGAAATATCCGTAGTTGTAAAGAAAGAATTTTGGGAGTTGTGCATTCACGTTTTGTGAGATATGTTTTGTCAGTATTACATTTTGCATTCAAGGTTTGCAGATAATTCATGATTACAGCAGATTCACATTTTGGGGGTTAACAACCCTGAGTTTGTTATCTTTCCAAAGCTTTTAGAAGTTCATTTAATCAATTTGAGCAATCTTTCAGAGGTAATTATGTTTAAAAATGAAATAAAGCAGCGTAGCAGGGAAAAATGCTTTTGAAAGTTGTTAGCCAAGATTTCAGTATGTAAACCTATCTATGCAATGTAAGTGGAATTTCAACCAAAGTATGAGATCGTGTCCAAATCTGCTACGGATTCACGGACCTATGTTGCAGGCTTAGTTTCCCAGCTTATGTACAAATGGTGGTGAGGTGACATTATTCTTACGACCTTCACTCATAATTTACAAATCCAAAGCTCGTGACACTTGCTAACATCGAAATGTGCTATTGTTCATATCTCCTGTATCCAAGAGGCTTTTTTATCTATCCATGAGCCAGAGGACACACCACCACATTAGCTAAACTGCAGCGATGTCTACAGACAATAAGATCATGGATGACCTCTAACTTCCTGCTTTAAACTCAGATAAAATGAACGTTATTGTACTTGGCCCCACAAATATTAGAGAACATGGTGTCCCTAACCAGATCCTATCTCTGGCCCTGGCATTACCCTTGACCTCTAGTATTACTGTGAGGAAATCTTGGAGTCATTTTTGATCAGGATATGTCATTCAAAGCGCCTATTAAACAAATATGTAGGACTGCTTTTTTGCATTTACGCAATATCTCTAAAATCAGAAAGGTCTTGTCTCAGAGTGATGCTGAAAAAACTAATTCATGCATTTATTTCCTCTAGGCTGGACTATTGTAATCATTATTATCAGGTTGTCCTAAAAGTTCCCTAAAAAGCCTTCAGTAATTCAAAATGCGCAGCTAGAGTACTGACGGGGACTAGAAGGAGAGAGCATATCTCACCATATTGGCTCTCTTCATTGGCTTCCTGTTAATTTCTAGAATAGAATTTAAAATTCTTCTTCTTACTTATAAGGTTTTGAATAATCAGGTCCATTATCTTAGGGACCTCGTAGTACCATTCACCCCAATAGATCGCTTCGCTCTCAGACTGCAGGCTACTTGTAGTTCTAGGGTTTGTAAGAGTAGAATGGGAGGCAGATGCCTTCAGCTTTCAGGCTCCTCTCCTGTGGAACCAGCTCCCAGTTCAGTCAGGGAGACAGGACACCCTCTCTACTTTTTAAGATTAGGCCTTAAAACTTCCTTTTTGCTAAAGCTTAGAGTTAGGGCTGGATCAGGTGACCCTGAACATCCCTTAGTTATGCTGCTATAGACGTAAACTGCTGGGGGGTTCCCATGCTGCACTGTTTCTTTCTTTTTTGCTCTGTACGCACCACTCTGCATTTAATCATTAGTGATCGCTCTCTGCTCCCCTCCACAGCATGTCTTTTTTCCTGGTCTCTCCCTCAGCCCCAAACAGTCCCAGCAGAAGACTGCACCCCTCCCTGAGCGGTTATGCTGGAGGTTCTTCCTGTAAAAGGGGAGTTTTCCTTCCCACTGTAGCCAAGTGCTTGCTCACAGGGGGTCGTTCTTGACCGTGGGGTTTTACATAATTATTGTATGGCCTTGCCTTACAATATAAAGCGCCTTGGGGCAACTGTTTGTTGTGATTGGCGCTATATAAAAAATTGATGAATTGATTGATTTCCTGCCCAGTGTATAAATATCGTTTTGATCATAAGGAGGTTCATTCATTTTACATGATGCTTTGATAATTAAGCTGATTACCCCTGAATGGCCACCAGGAATGATTCCAGTAAACTACTTCTCATTGGATTATAAAACCATCAAAGACAGTGTTAGCAGACCTCTAAAAGGATCAAAGTAGCTTGATGACATTTTTAAAAAATAGTAGTTTCCGTCGGAAAAAAAGAAGTAAATTAGTTGACTACAAACTTATTTATGACCCATTAAGAAATAAAGTTTGTGCTTTGCCCTTATGCTATATCTGTTCCACAGGTATTTCTCTTCTTCTTCTTCTGGAATTCTAGGCTTTATCTTTTGAAATTAATCATCAAAGAGCTATACCTTTGCTGGGGATCAGAATCACCAGCCAACTGAGGATCTTGTCGTATCTTTGTGATGTCATAAGGCAAGAATGTTAAGGACAGAGCTTGTATTAAACTGATGTCATCTCAATCATCACAACAACTGTATTTTTTTTTTATTTTATCTCAACCAGCTCCTTCACAACATTTATCTCAAAATCAGCAGGCCGTTTTGTAAGAAAAAACGCTAGCAAAATCAACACTTCAACCGATTTTGCAGGGGCAGGCTACATCAAAAATTTGCTTTCAAGTGACTTTTAATATCAGCATCTCAAACACTGTAAAATAGCAGTTAATTATGTTTTTGAGATCAAAAGTGTGTAAAGAATGTTTATTTTCCAAATTGTTTTTGAAGAGTCCAGCTTTCACATCCGAGTCTTTCTGTGGAACAGAACAGCCTGTAAAGCGGATTTGGTGTCTTTTGAAAATAAAACTCTGCTACCTGACAGCATCACCAGTGACCAGCTTTGTTTTAGTCTTTCAACATGGAGACAAATCCTCAGACAAAAACGCACAACATGCATGTTTCATGATGTCAGTTACAAAACATCTTCAGTTTGGCACCACATCCTAAGCAATGTAGTTTATGGCTTTACCAGCATTTGTGGTCTTAACTTCTTTAGCGGAGACTGTGATTTAGTCTTTTTTTTGGTGTAGTAGGACACTGTTTATGGGCTAATAGGCCTTTGTTAGCAGTACTCTATTTATTTAATACAATTGTAGTGTGAACAGAAGGAATAATAAACGGTGACTAAACATACGATTCTTCTTTTGGGCTGAGGAAAACCCTGTGTAAGGACACAAAAGGGGGACGTTTCCATTGCGGAAGTAAATTCTTTTGAAGGGAACTAATCATCTGAGGGAGGTCTCGTTGTCCTAACAAACGCAGCTGAATGGAATGAGCCTTCTTTTTTGTGGAAGATATGTTTTCTTTTTTCATTCAAAACTTGATGATGATAGTAGTTTCACACCCAGTCCACCCACATTGTCCGTCCAAACTTCTTTACAGATAAGTCTTTACTTGGAGACGCCGAAACACACGGGCGGGTGATTCTTGGACTGTGACGTCAGCCTCACTCCTCTGTCTCAGAGTCTTTACGCTTTTTAATGCCGTTAGAATGAAAAGAGAATCTCACACCAAATCCTCTCCAAGAGCCGTTCTTTCTTCAAGTGTGAAAAGATCAAGAGTTTTACACAATTCTCAAATCATAATGTACCTGTCAGTCTAACAGCAGTAATATTTTATAGTGCGACTGCTTAAAATAAATAAATAAATAAAAATTAAGTATGTATGCACTATGTACACGTGAAGCTGTTTTATCAAATTATATGTAAAACAAATACAGCCGATTGCAGTATGCTCAAAGATTGGAGGCATGTAGCTATTTATAAAGTAAAAATACTGTAAAACAATGAAAGGTTTTACAATAGAATATGTTCACCATTACAGACAAACTTTGAACATTAATTATTTTGTGTATGGTTTTTACAAAAGCATCATCTTGATTAATTAATTCTTTGATTGTTATGACATTTATTATCTTTGTGGAATCAGGCATTACAGAGTAATCTGGTTTTTACATCACTTGTTTTTGAAAATTAATGTTTTGTAAATGACTCTGATATTTAACACTTTTGTACAGTTCTTCAACTATTTACTTAATCGTTTAGACTGCAAACTGTTCAAAATTGAAAACAAAATACCTCATGCTTAATGAAGTATTGCTTTGTCTGATTAACAACGTAAAATGCTCATATTCTGTTATAAAATTAACATAAAAAGAAGAGATGAAAGCAACAGATTTGTACATTGGACAAAGTTGGAACATATTTACATATTTGATATTTTGCTTGAAAAATAACCTAGTAACCCATTATCAAATTAGATGACAATAATATGCAAATATATTAAAACAAGTTCGAGTTGTAATAATAATAGGTGAGGAATGACTAATTTTATTTTTGTTATTTGTAATAATATTGTAACATATCAGTTCACGCTCCACATGAACATTGTTCCGGGATTTTACTTATTTTCCTCCCTCTTTTGAAAAAAACAAAAAACCCAAATGAGTGTTTTCTGCCTTATGTAGTCTGCATTTTTAAAACATTTTACAACTGTATTTAATAAAAACAAAGACTTTAATTTATATGTCACCTGAATGGACTAAACAGGTGCAAAAAGACCATTTTAGAATGTTTGGCTGGGAGATTTTATGAAAAAAAATGGAAATAAAACAATTGTCTGAAAGGCAACAAATTTACAGACTTCAATCAAAATATGTCGGCTGAATTAAACAGGTAGTTATTATTATAAAGTCTTTGTCAGGACATCACCACTTTCCTCCTTTGAGAAAACACATCATTTAGCAGGAAAGTGAATGTTTATGTCTTATCAGTGATGTTACAAAACTCAACATGATGAGACTTTTGATTTAGCTTGAAAACTCTTTTGTCTAAAACTAAAGGGATGTAAGTGTCTGCTACAGCTCCTGTCCTGGTTTGTTTCCTCATACACCTTCAGGGAATTGAAAAAAAAGGTAAACTTTGGCCATCTGACCTCGGGCTGAGAATTCCAATCTGTTACCATTACTAAATCTTTATATGTAGCTTTGCCTCTTTGGGTTATAAACTGTCATCCTTTCTGCTCGTCATCCAGCTGTTTTATTGCCTCAGTGGGGGTAGAGAGTTCAGCCAGCAGTCATCCACAAAAACAGAGGTGAATTGTTCATAGCTTTGTTACTGCTCTGAGGAAACGGTCTGTAATCACTCGTTTCAAAAGAAATGTATTTTTTGAAATGCAATTATCACATAAAGTCACTTACCTTACTTATATATATTTAAAAACCCCCCAGAATAATTACTTTGGAGTTTAAAATATCCACTTTGTACAAAAGTGGGCTATAGATCAGAATTGTGATTAGAATTTATCAGTGACTAATAAATTTAGAATTCAGCAGGCCTCAAAATGCATTAAAGTTTTTCATACTTTATACCCATGTTGAAAGTTTTCCTTCTGTAATTCCATGTGAAATTACAAGTGATCATCACTGTGATTTTGATTATGGTTTTGATAAGTTTATTTTATTCATCAATTCTAGCTGATATATGAAGACTGTGCAAACAGTTAAAATGTCCAAAGAACAATTCAGGGTAGCTGTCAAATGAGTTGTAAAAGTGTAAGATCATGTAACCAAAATCATTTTTTTAATGACTAAATTAAATATTTAATCAACTCTTCAGAACAGCAGCCTGCTGTCACAAACGCAGATTTATCCAACAAATTAGACGCACTGCTGACAAGTGTGTGTGTGTGTGTGTGTGTGTGTGTGTTTGTGTGTGTGTGTGTGTGCGTGTGCGTGTATGTGTGTGTTTACAAGAGGCCAACGTCCAGAGGACACATAAATCTATGTGATGTTCACTTAATGCTGCAGCTTTTCACACACCAATTAAAGTGTTTAGATTGCTGATGCTGCATTTGGCAGCAGGGTATTCACACACACACACACACACACACACACACACACACACACACACACACACACACACACACACACACACACACACACACACACACACACACACACACACAACACACACACAAAACCATCACTCGCCCTCAGCTGAAGACAATGACAATGTGGGAATGCACGAACTGGGAGCAGGATTATTCAAAAACAAATCCACTGATTTCTATGAAAGCTGGTGGCAAAAATCAGTTGTTGGAAGATAAAGAATCCATTACTTTTGGTGATGGATCTGGGTTTGACTGCAGATCCAGGAGACAGTTGTCACTGTCTCTTTATGGTTTGTGATGCATTCACATGCAGGCGGTATGCAGCAGATACTAAACCAGATGTTACTTTACTTTCAGTGAGAAGGTGATGGAAAATTCTACCACTGTGACTGTATGGGCCATCAAAAGTTAAAAATGGTCCACTCTTCCTTCTTGTCACAGTAATAACAAAAACTGGATGTTGATTTATTTTTAACAAAGGTTAAAGACAGGCAACAAGAGGTGGATTATTACAATGCAAACAATAGAAATATGTTCAAGAAGGGGCAGGAAGAACATCCCTTGCCTATCTTGCCCACCATCAACACACACTAATTCATTAAATATTACTATTATTAACAACATTCTATAATAAAATATATAATTTCAAAATTACTTATTAAATGCAAAATATGGACTATAATGTTCAAGGATTCAAGGATTCAAAGGATTCAAAAGAATTTTATTGTCATATGCACAAAGAACATGTTCCCTGCACAATGAAATGTGTCTACTGCATTTAACCCATCCTAATTGCCAGTAGGAGCAGAAGTCGCCATTAGGCGCCCGGGGACCAGCTCCAGATGTACATCCCTGCCTTGGTCAACAGCAGGGCTGAGCAAACCAAGACCGACCCATAACAAACGACACACAACACACAACACACATAGGCCGGCCCGGTACATAAACACATATTAAAAAAGCACACACGAGGGAAAAAGGAGAGAAAAAAAACCCTCATAGCCGCTGCGTTACACAGCAGCAATGAGGAAAAAAACCCCCATCAGCACAGAAAAACAATAATCACACAGACAAACAAAGACGCAGGACGACAACCGAGATTTGAAGATTTGATTTGAACATGCCTATCTCGGCTTTCAATGCTTACCAGCCCAGTGAGTATAAGAGAAATTGTGGAGAGCTGGGCATGTCCCAACTTGTCCCCTGGCACTCCGAAACGGAGGTGTTCCTTTGTCTCGCTCGATCAGCGAATCGGTCCTGACGCGCGAAGCCTCAGCGCGGCTTTGCATGACCAAATCTCTTGTTAAAAGTGAATCTGCTGGAAAATGGCTGATGTCCAGCTCTTGTGATAACCAGAGAAATTGCACACAACAGTCCCGGCTCCACACAGCCATCTGTTTAGAAATTATGTGGTGTTTTCTGCCTCTCGATGGCGGCTCGGAGCGCAGCGCGCCGTGCGCCATTGTGGGGCATCCTTATAGCTGTAGTAACATTCTCTGTGAAGCCTGTAAAATTTTCACCGAAAGCCAGATAAACTTTTCGAATGGTTTCCAGCTGCTTGTCTCTAACAGTTTCTGAAAAAATTCTGATGGAAAAAAAGCCCAAATCATTCCGCCATTTCCTGACAATGAAAATCCGACGAGGGGGCTGGACCACTCCTCCCACAAGGCGTGCTCACAGGTGAATGACGCAACCGACAGGTGTGGAAAAACTCACGCATGCGCACGAAGGTTCAAGCTTGGCTGACATAAAAACATATGAATCAAATCCATAGAGTTTTTGAAAAAAATAAAAAGGTCCGTTACTTTTCTCACAGACCTCGTATGTCTCAAAAGCACTGAGTTATGGCTACTTTCAAACTGTAGTTATCCGTTTTTTAAGCCTATGTTGAGGCTGCAACCTTTTCATAGTGGAATGTGTATTTTTTTAAAGACCACTTAATTAACTCAATTTAATTGTCTTTAGATGTTACAAATGCTCTAAATCTTTGCTTTTATTGTCAATTTTACATGCCACGCCGTCCCGAGATGATGCTGTCCCTGGCTCTGTGCCGGGTATAGGACGCCATCTTGGTGCCAGTTGGCTGAAGTGATGGAAACACAAGGCGAACTCAGCATGAATTTAATCCTTATTATTCCAGACATGATGGTCAATTTTGTCATAACAGTATAGCTTTTCATTCCATTAATCACAAGACAGACTCCATAAAGTACACACACTGAACACAGCAGAGGGGTTTATGAGCTCATATTGCACTCATCAAGGCTGAAAAGAACTTCATATTATATGTATAATTTTCCTCTTGAATTCAGCTTATATAGTTAGATTGGTTTATGGGCAACCAGTATGCCTGGAATTTGGCTTTGGTTTATCATGTAACACTGGGTTAGATATATCTAAGACTAAACACAAAATCAATGCACACACTTGAACCATAGTTGGATAATTGCATCATTACCTCTTGTACATTTTTGCCAGTTGTAAAAAAGCACGGCAGTTACTCTGCTGGATGAAGTGAATTGTGGTTCATCATCAGTACTATCATTTCCCATTCTTGTCTGTTGTGTACAAATTTGCTGAACCTTCTTTTGTCAAACTAACTTGCTCCATCTGAATGTTTGAACAAGCAGAAGTTTGGAACATTTATGTTCAATGGCTCAATACCGTGGTGTTTTTTCAAACGACATCAGTCAAATGTCAGTCAGATTCCAGCCCAAACTTTGGTGCCCTTTGCTGTGTAATAAATTAAGATAACCTAATCTGTTAGTGGATACATTCACATTTTTACAAATCTAGTCATATTACAGTGCATCCAGAAAGTATTCCCAGCGCTACACTTTTTTTCCCGTATTTTTTACTGTTACAGCCTTATTCCAAAATGGATAAAATATTTTTTTCCCCTCAAAATTCTACACACAATACTTCATACTAATGTACATACGTATTCAGACCCTTTTGCCATGACGTTCAAAACTGAGCTCAGGTGCATCCTGTTTCCACGGATCACCCTTGAGATGTTGCTACAGCTTAATTGGAGTCCACCTGGGGTAAATTCATTTGACTGGACATGATTTGGAAAGACACACACCTGTCTACATATAAGGTCCCACAGTTGACAGTGCATGTCAGAGCACAAACCAAGCATGAAGGCAAAGGAATTGTCTGTAGACCTCCAAGACAGGATTGTCTCAAGGCACAAATCTGGGGAAGAGTCCAGAAATATTTCTATTGCTTTAAAGGTTTCAATGAGCACAGTTGCCTCTATCATCCGTAAATGGAAGATGTTCAGATTCACCAGGACTCTTCCTAGTGCTGACCGTCTGTCTTATGTCCTGGTCACTTGGCACACGGCGTTAGCTGAATGAAGGAAAAAAGTCCCAAAGCCAGAAATCATTGAGAAAAAGTGGACGAATGAGCATGGACTTCTCACATCATGGAAAAACCTGCGAGTGCAGAGCGCATAAAAGACCAAAATGAAAGCAAAACTAAGCAAACAGTGACCTTGACACATAAACAAAATCAAAATGAAGCATCAGCATGTGATCATTTCTGCAGCGAGTCTGTGCTGTCAACAGCCACCTGCAGCACCGCTGTCTTGACAATGTGTGCATGCACACGCACGCCTTAGCCAGAGAAGTTGAGAGGCTGGAGAGAAAGAGAGAGAGAGGGTGGAGGTTGGACGAAGTTGTATGACAAACGGAACGCTGACAGTACAGGAACTATGCAAATGATGAGGAACCGTCAAGACAGAAAGTAAAATGGAATATGGATGAATTGAGGTTGTCGTCAGGATTTGTTCACATTTTTCAACAGTTTGAAAATGCTGACGAAGCGGCAGCTAAAGAAACAAAGCTGGACGATGGTTAAACGATGTCTCCGAAAGTCAACGTAGGTCCAGATTTCTTGTTTAGTTTCGGCTTCGGTGTCCTTCGTTAATGCAGTGTGGCCGGGGCTTAAACTGAGCGACTGGGAGTCACTTAGGTGACCAAGAACCGGTGGTCCCTCTGTCAGAGCTCCAGCATTCCTCTGTGGAGACAGGAGAACCTTTTAGAAGGACAACCATCTCTGCAGCAGTACACCAATCAGGTCTGTATGGTAGAGTGGCCAAACCTAAGCCAGTTGTTAGTAAAAGGCACATGGCAGCCCACCTGGAGTTTCACGAGAGACAAAATTCTCTGGTCTGATGAGACAACAATTGAACTCTTTGGCGTGAATGCCAGGCATCATTTTTGGAGGAAACTAGCCACCATCCCTACAGTGAAGCATGGTGGTGGCAGCATCATGCTGTGGGGATGTTTTTCAGCAGCAGGAACTGGGAGACTAGTCAGGATTAAGGGAAAATGAATGCAGCAATGTACAGAGACATCCTGGATGAAAACCTGCTCCAGAGCGCTCTTGACCTCAGACTGGGGTGACGGTTCATCTTTCAGCAGGACAATGACCCTAAGCACACAGCCAAGATATCAAAGGAATGGCTTCAGGACAACTCTGTGAATGTGCTTGAGTGACCCAGCCAGAGCCCAGACCTGAATCCAATTGAACATCTCTGGAGAGATCTGAAAATGGCTGTGCACACATCCGCAATTATCCGCAGAGGCACGTTTTTCCGTTGCCAGGACTTTTGAGCTGCACAAAATTTTGGCTGCGGATGAAATCCACCTTACATACTCCATACATACTCAATACTCAATCTATGCACTGTATATTCTCCGTTATCTGCTGATATCCGCAACTGGCAGGCAGTCTAAGTCTATAGCAGCATAACTAAGGGATGGTTCAGGGTCACCTGATCCAGCCCTAACTATAAGCTTTAGCACAAAGGAAAGTTTTAAGCCTAATCTTAAAAGTAATGAGGGTGTCTGTCTCCCTGATCTGAATTGGGAGCTGGTTCCACAGGAGAGGAGCCTGAAAGCTGAAGGCTCTGCCTCCCATTCTACTCTTACAAACCCTAGGAACTACAAGTAAGCCTGCAGTCTGAGAGCGAAGCGCTCTATTGGGGTGATATGGTACTATGAGGTCCCTAAGATAAGATAGGACCTGATTATTCAAATCCTTATAAGTAAGAAGAAGAATTTTAAATTCTATTCTAGAATTAACAGGAAGCCAATGAAGAGAGGCCAATATGGGTGAGATATGCTCTCTCCTTCTAGTCCCCGTTAGTACTCTAGCTGCAGCATTTTGAATTAACTGAAGGCTTTTCAGGGAACTTTTAGGACAACCTGATAATAATGAATTACAATAGTCCAGCCTAGAGGAAATAAATGCATTAATTAGTTTTTCAGCATCACTCTGAGACAAGACCTTTCTAATTTTAGAGATATTGCGCAAATGCAAAAAAGCAGTCCTACATATTTGTTTAATATGCGCATTGAATGACATATCCTGATCACAAATGACTCCAAGATTTCTCACAGTATTACTAGAGGTCAGGGTAATGCCATCCAGAGTAAGGATCTGATTAGACACCATGTTTCTAAGATTTGTGGGGCCAAGTACAATAACTTCAGTTTTATCTGAGTTTAAAAGCAGGAAATTAGAGGTCATCCATGTCTTTATGTCTGTAAGACAATCCTAATTGGTGTGTGTCCTCTGGCTTCATGGATAGATAAAGCTGGGTATCATCTGCGTAACAATGAAAATTTAAGCAATGCCGTCTAATAATACTGCCTAAGGGAAGCATGTATAAAGTGAATAAAATTGGTCCTAGCACAGAACCTTGTGGAACTCCATAATTAATCTTAGTCTGTGAAGAAGATTCCCCATTTACATGAACAAATTGTAATCTATTAGATAAATATGATTCAAACCACCGCAGCGCAGTGCCTTTAATACCTATGGCATGCTCTAATCTCTGTAATAAAATTTTATGGTCAACAGTATCAAAAGCAGCACTGAGGTCTAACAGAACAAGCACAGAGATGAGTCCACTGTCTGAGGCCATAAGAAGATCATTTGTAACCTTCACTAATGATGTTTCTGTACTATGATGAATTCTAAAACCTGACTGAAACTCTTCAAATAGACCATTCATCTGCAGATGATCAGTTAGCTGTTTTACAACTACCCTTTCAAGAATTTTTGAGAGAAAAGGAAGGTTGGAGATTGGCCTATAATTAGCTAAGATAGCTGGGTCAAGTGATGGCTTTTTAAGTAATGGTTTAATTACTGCCACCTTAAAAGCCTGTGGTACATAGCCAACTAATAAAGATAGATTGATCATATTTAAGATCGAAGCATTAAATAATGGTAGGGCTTCCTTGAGCAGCCTGGTAGAATGGGGTCTAATAGACATGTTGATGGTTTGGATGAAGTAACTAATGAAAATAACTCAGACAGAACAATCAGAGAGAAAGAGTCTAACCAAATACCGGCATCACTGAAAGCAGCCAAAGATAACGATACGTCTTTGGGATGGTTATGAGTAATTTTTTCTCTAATAGTTAAAATTTTATTAGCAAAGAAAGTCATGAAGTCATTACTAGTTAAAGTTAAAGGAATACTCGGCTCAATAGAGCTCTGACTCTTTGTCAGCCTGGCTACAGTGCTGAAAAGAAACCTGGGGTTGTTCTTATTTTCTTCAATTAGTGATGAGTAGTAAGATGTCGTAGCTACAGGCTAGCTTTACGGAGGGCTAAAAAAGCCCTCCGTAAAGCTAGCCTGTAGCTGTTAACGTTAGTTCTGATCAGTTTGTTGATGGTATGCATAGGTCTATTGCTGCAACTGAACTAGATAACATATAGCTTTTTTCCCTTTCATACTTTACTGACCAATAAACCACAAAAGGAAGTTTACAGTGGAAGTACCACCTGTGGGTAAATAGTCCCTGTAGAAGTTCAATGGGGAACGAGATGCTCAAGTTTCACCTGTTTGATAGATGGTTGCTTTCTAGAGCTGTATATGGTCTGGTTGCCTGCCTAGGTGAATGCTATCAAAGACCCAAAGCAGCGTTATGAAAGCTTCCAGACCTGGCCTGACATTTAATGAATTCAGCAGAACTATGTGTTGTGACTGTTCATAATATGCATAATATGTATAAATGCATTGCATTTATATGATAGCTACATTTTCATACTTATGATTTTGCGCTTGGCGTATGCGCAACAGAAAGTTAGGTATGGTAGCTGTAAAAAAGAAATGACTGGAATTCCTGTCTTGCTGCATTTGGAAGCTTTTTTGCCATTGAATGATGATTTATGCAGTGCATGAAGAAATATTACTATTGTGGAGAGTGTAATAGTAAGGCTGCAACTAATGATTGTTTTTTATAATCAGTTAATGTATTGATTATTTCCTCAATTAGAAGATCAGTTGTTAGGTCCAGAAAATGAAAAAAAAAAAGAAAAAAAAAAAAGAAAGGGGGAGAGGATGTTGATCAGTGTTATCCAGAGCCTTCAAATATCTTGTTTTGTCTACAGCTCAAATACATGGTGAACACAAAAACACTCCTTGGTTTCAAATATTTCTAATATCAAAAGGTACATGAATAATTTTACAATTTTCTAGAAGAACAATATGCAAAGAGAAAGAAAAAAAAACTTCATGAGTTTCTGCAACTGTAGATATCAAAATTGTAAAATTATTCATGTGACTTTTGATATTAAAATATTTGAAACCAAGGAGTGTTTTTGTGTTCATCCTCAGCATAAAGCAACTTGTAAATAAGTGACAACATATTCACGTTTAAGAAGCTGAAATCAAAAAATCGGTTATTTAAAAAAAGACAAATTGATTATCAAAATAGTTTGTTGGGAAGGTGTCGTGACACGGACCCACAACAGGGGGCGTTAATGAACGGACAATGGATAAGCCAAAAAGTAACAATTTAATGTTGTGAATCGCACAACGAAGTACAGACAATAACAATATTGTGGAATGTCAATTATACACAAGGTGACGTGTGGGCAGGCTCGAAGATAGAAGACGTCTGGCAAGAGAAGAGCCGGATCCCACACAGCTTCCACCACCAACGGATCTGAAGAACACCGGAGCCGCCAAGCCCTGCGCCCCAGGTGGCCACTGTCTTCAGCAGTCAGACCCGGTACTGCTGGCAGAGAACAGAAACAGTATTGATGAGTGTGAGTTTGCACACTCAGTAATCCCGCAGTCTGTGTTCTTTTGGGAGGGAGCACCTCCACCTCCAATCACACACTCGTGCAGCTCCTGTCTAATCACTTATCTGGTTGGGGTGTGAAGCGAAGCCGTCGCTGATCACATCAAACGCCAATCCCACAGATAAGGAAAACACCACAGGAAAACGGCTGCAAAGAAGTTCAGATTATTATTCAATGTTTTAAGTCAGCAGAGAAAATTACCTGAATGGTAGCTGATTTCTCGGCGGGGAGGTGGAGTTGCAGTCCGGCTTTTATGGAGGTTGATGTAGATGAATGACAGCTGGTGTTGATGATGTGACAGCTGTCACTCCACTAGTTTCGGTGCCCTCTCATGCTTGAAGCCCGCACTCCAAGCAGGGCGCCATCTGGTGGTGGTGGGCCAGCAGTACCTCCTCTTCAGTGGCCCACACAACAGGACCCCCCCCTCAATGGGTGCCTCCTGGCGCCCGACCTGGCTTGTCCGGGTGGCGGTTGTAGAAATCGGCCAGGAGGGCCGGGTCCAGGATGAAGCTCCTCTTCACCCAGGAGCGTTCTTCGGGTCCATACCCCTCCCAGTCCACCAGATACTGGAACCCCCGACCCTTACGACGGATGTCCAGGAGCCGACGCACGGTCTATGCCGGCTCCCCGTCGATGATCCGTGCAGGAGGCGGTGCAGGTCCAGGGGTGCAGAGTGGTGAGGTGTGATGGGGTTTGAGACGTGACACGTGGAACACCGGGTGGATCCGCAGTGAAGCTAAAGCTGCCAGCTTCACTGCGGCTGGACTGAGGACTTTGAGGATGGGAAACGGTCCGAAAAACCTGTCTTTGAGTTTCTGTGATTCCACTTGCAGCGGGATGTCCTTGGTCGATAACCACACCTCCTGCCCGGGCTGGTATGCAGGGGCCGGGGAATGCCGGTGGTCTGCATGGGCCTTGGCCCTCGTCCGGGCCTTCAACAGGGCAGAACGGGTGGTCCACCACACCTGGCGGCACCTCCTGAGGTGGGCCTGGACCGAGGGCACCCTGACCTCTCCCTCCATAAGTGGGAACAATGGGGGCTGGTACCCCAAACACACCTCAAACGGGGAGAGGCCAGTGGCTGACGACACTTGGCTGTTGTAGGCGTACTCGATCCAGGCCAGATGGGCGCTCCAGGCCATCGGTTGCGCGGAGGTTACGCAGCGGAGGGCCTGCTCCAGCTCCTGGTTAGCCCGCTCTGCCTGTCCGTTTGTCTGAGTTTGATACCCGGACGAGAGTCTCACGGTGGCCCCCAGTTCCCTGCAGAAGCTCCTCCAAACCTGGGAGGAGAACTGAGGAACACGATCCGAGACGATGTCCGCTGGTATCCCATGCAGACGCACGACGTGATGGACCAGGAGGTCTGCTGTCTCCTGGGCCGTAGGGAGCTTCGGGAGGGCCACGAAGTGGGCCGCCTTGGAGAACCGGTCCACTATCGTGAGGATGGTGGTGTTGCCCTGGGACGGCGGGAGGCCTGTGACAAAGTCCAGGCCGATGTGGGACCAGGGGCGGTGAGGTACCGGTAGGGGCTGGAGGAGTCCCGAAGTCCTCTTATGGTCAGCCTTGCCCCTGGCACAGGTGGTACTGGCATGGACGTAGTCCCGGACGTCGGCCTCCATAGACGCCCACCAGAAGTGCTGCTGGACCACTGCCATGGTTCTGCGCACCCCGGGATGACAGGAGAGCTTGGAGCCATGACAGAAGTCCAAAACCGCAGCTCTGGCCTCTGGTGGGACATACAGTTTGTTCTTCGGGCCGGTCCCCGGGTCCGGGTTCCGTGTCAGGGCTTCCTGGACGGTCTTCTCCACGTCCCAGGTGAGAGTGGCCATGACAGTGGACTCGGGGATGATGGTCTCTGTGGGGTCTGACAACTCGGCCTTGGCCTCCTCTTCATGCACCCGGACAGGGCATCCGATCGTTGGTTCTTGGTCCCGGGGCGGTATGTAATCTGGAAGTCAAAGCGCCCGAAGAACAGTGACCAGCGGGCTTGCCTGGGGTTCAGCCGCTTGGTGGTCCGGATGTACTCCAGGTTCCAATGGTCCGTGAAAACCGTGAAGGGCACCGTCGCTCCCTCCAACAGGTGTCTCCACTCTTCAAGAGCCTCCTTCACCGCCAGGAGTTCCCGATTGCCAACGTCATAGTTCCTCTCAGCCGGGGTCAACCTGCGGGAAAAATAGGCACAAGGGTGGAGAACCTTATCGGACTCCCCGCTCTGGGACAGCACGGCTCCTATCCCTGAGTCAGAGGCATCCACTTCCACTGTGAACTGGCGATTAGGATCAGGCTGCACCAGAACTGGTGCAGACGAGAACCGGCGTTTCAACTCCCTAAACGCGGCTTCGCACCGATCCGACCAGGTGAAGGGGACCTTAGTGGAGGTCAGGGCTGTCAGGGGGCTAACTACCTGACTGTAGCCCTTAATGAACCTCCTGTAGAAATTTGCAAAGCCGAGGAACTGTTGCAGCTTCCTACGGCTTGTTGGTTGGGGCCAATCTCTCACCGCCGCAACCTTGGCCGGATCAGGGGCAACGGAGTTGGAGGAGATGATGAACCCCAGGAAGGACAAAGAAGTGCGGTGGAACTCACACTTCTCACCCTTCACAAACAGCCGGTTCTCCAACAACCGCTGTAGGACCTGACGTACATGCTGGACATGAGTCTCAGGGTCCGGAGAAAAGATGAGTATGTCGTCTAGATATACGAAGACAAACCGATGCAGGAAGTCCCGCAAGACGTCATTAACCAACGCTTGGAACGTTGCAGGGGCGTTTGTGAGGCCGAACGGCATGACCAGGTACTCAAAGTGACCTAAGGGGGTGTTAAATGCCGTCTTCCACTCGTCTCCCTTCCGGATCCGAACCAAGTGGTACGCATTCCTAAGATCGAGTTTGGTGAATATTTGTGCTCCATGCAGGGGCGTGAACACCGAATCCAACAGAGGTAATGGGTATCGATTGCGAACCGTGATCTCGTTCAGCCCTCTGTAATCGATGCATGGACGGAGTCCGCCGTCCTTCTTACCCACAAAAAAGAAACCTGCACCCATCGGGAAGGTGGAGTTCCGGATCAACCCGGCAGCTAAGGAGTCCCGGATGTAGGTCTCCATTGATTCGCGTTCCGGACGTGAGAGGTTGTACAGCCTGCTGGACGAACACTCAGCGCCTGGGATCAAATCGATGGCACAATCGTACAGTCAGTGCGGGGGAAGGGTGAGTGCCAGATCTTTGCTGAAGACATCAGCAAGATCGTGGTACTCCTCCGGCACCGTCGTCAGATTGGGGGGGACTTTGACCTCTTCTTTAGCTGTCACACCGGGTGGAACCGAGGATCCTAAACACTCCCGGTGGCAGGTTTCGCTCCACTGCGTCACAACCCCAGACGGCCAATCAATCCGGGGATTGTGTTTCAACACCCATGGAAAACCCAAAATCACTCGGGAGGTAGGTGTTACATAAAACACGATCTCCTCCCTGTGATTCCCAGACACAACCAATGTCACGGGCTGTGTCTGGTGTGTGATTAATGGAAGAATGGTGCTATCTAGTGCCCGTACCTTCAAAGGTGAAGGCAGAGCCACCAGAGGGAGCCCTACTTCCTTTGCCATCTGCTGTCCAGCAGATTCCCTTCCGACCCCGTGTCTACGAGTGCTGGGGCATGAAGGGTTAATTCCTCACTAAGGATCGTGACTGGGATTCGTGTGGATCTATGGGGCTTCCCCGCGTGCGTGTTATGGCCCACCCTTAGCCCAGTTTCTAAGGACGGGCGTTGTAGTTTGACCGTTTGGGGCAGTTCCTCTGTATATGACCACTAGAGCCACAGAAAAAAATACTCCCTGCGGGCCAGCCTCCTTTGTCTGTCATTTGGCTTCACTTTGGCCCTGCTCGTGTCCATAGCTTCGTCAGCAGGGGAGCTGTTGCCACACGGGGCCCTCTGGCTGTGGAGCGTGGGGACGACGGCACCCTTTCGGACCCGGAAGGAAGAGGGACGGCTCGTGCCTGGTCACGCCCCCCGCCCTGCTCCCGACGGTGTTCCTCTAAGCAGTTGTCTAAGCGTATAACCAGGTCGACAAGCCCGTCAAAATCCCGCGGTTCCTCCTTAGCCAGCAGATGCTCCTTCAGGACCGGAGACAGCCGTTTATGAAGGCGCCGCGGAGTGCAACGGTATTCCAGCCGGACCTCGCAGCCGCGATACGGAAGTCGACTGCATACTCGGCTGCACTCCGGCGCCCCTGTCTCATTGACAGTAGCACGCTCGAAGCGGTCTTGCCTCTGTTGGGATGATCAAAAACCTGTTTGAACTCCCTTACAAACCCAGCATATGACGTTAGGAGCCGTGAGTTCTGCTCCCAGAGCGCCGTAGCCCAGGCGCGTGCCTCTCCTCGAAGCAGATTAATAACATAAGCCACCCGGCTAGCGTCTGACGCTTACATGATGGGACGCTGTGCAAAGACGAGCGAACACTGCATTAGGAAGTCCGCGCACGTCTCGACACAACCTCCGTATGGCTCCGGAGGGCTTATGTATGCTTCAGGGGACGGTGGGGGGGGGGGCCGTTGAACGACCAGTGGAACGTCTGTGTCTGACATGGGACCAGCAGGAGGAGGTGCTGCAGCAGCGCTTTGATCGCGTGCCTCCACCCTGGCGGTGAGAGCCTCCATCTTCCGATTGAGAATAACGTTCTGCTCGGTTACCAAATCCAACCGAGCAGTGAAAGCGGTTAGAATTTGCTGCAGCTCACCTAACACGCCTCCTGCTGGCGCCTGTGCACATCGCTCTTCCATTGGCTGTTCAAGCAATGGTTGACGCACCTCGGGATCCATGATGCTGGCCGAGAAATCCTGTTGGGAAGGTGTCGTGACACGGACCCACAACAGGGGGCGTTAATGAACGGACAATGGATAAGCCAAAAAGTAACAATTTAATGTTGTGAATCGCACAACGAAGTACAGACAATAACAATATTGTGGAATGTCAATTATACACAAGGTGACGTGTGGGCAGGCTCGAAGATAGAAGACGTCTGGCGAGAGAAGAGCCGGATCCCACACAGCTTCCACCACCAACGGATCTGAAGAACACCGGAGCTGCCAAGCCCTGCGCCCCAGGTGGCCACTGTCTTCAGCAGTCAGACCCGGTACTGCTGGCAGAGAACAGAAACAGTATTGGTGAGTGTGAGTTCGCACACTCAGTAATCCCACAGTCTGTGTTCTTTTGGGAGGGAGCACCTCCACCTCCAGTCACACACTCGTGCAGCTCCTGTCTAATCACTTATCTGGTTGGGGTGTGAAGCGAAGCCATCGCTGATCACACCAAACGCCAATCCCACAGATAAGGAAAACACCACAGGAAAACGGCTGCAAAGAAGTTCAGATTATTACTCAATGTTTTAAGTCAGCAGAGAAAATTACCTGAATGTTAGCTGATTTCTCGGCGGGGAGGTGGAGTTGCAGTCCGGCTTTTATGGAGGTTGACGTAGATGAGTGACAGCTGGTGTTGATGATGTGACAGCTGTCACTCCACTAGTTTCGGCGCCCTCTCGTGCTTGAAGCCCGCACTCCAAGCAGGGCGCCATCTGGTGGTGGTGGGCCAGCAGTACCTCCTCTTCAGCGGCCCACACAACAATAGTTGTCGATTAATTTAATAGTGGATTAATCATGTTAACCGTTGCAGCTCTGTGTCATATTGATGTGAATTTAATAGTTATGTAGTCCAAACAGTCCCTGTGAAAGTCAAACATGTGATAGCAGTATGATCAACAGTTTGATAAGGAGCATGGCTTCCTGCTGTATAATTCATAATGATTGGACTTTTCTGTGTGTGTGTGGATGTGTGGTGGGGGGTGGGGCTGCTAATTCGGGTCACCACAGTAGATCTTGCATGTTCGGTATTTAATCTGCATATTGATTTAGCACATGTTTTTGACTGGATGCCTTTTTGTCCTGCAACTCCAGATCGAGAAAGAAGCAAATGCTGGGTGAAAGAACTGTGCCGATCAAATGGTAAGCACATCAATTTTTATCTCCTCTTCTAGTCATACATGTTATGTGTTTTGGTTATATTTTTGTTGGCAGTGGCTAACCCACAAAACATATGACATCCTTCAACACCAGTGCATGTTCATCCATGCTCCTATCTTTGTACAACCCCAATTCCAATGAAGTTGGGACATTGTGTAAAATGTAAATAAAACAGAATACAATGATTTGCAAATCCTCTTCAACCTATATTCAATTGAATACACCACAAAGACAAGATATTTAATGTTCAAACTGATAAACTTTAATGTTTTTGTGCAAATATTTGCTCATTTTGAAATGGATGCCTGCAACATGTTTCAAAAAAGCTGGGACAGTGGTATGTTTACCGCTGTGTTACATCACCTTTCCTTCTAACAACACTCAATAAGTGTTTGAGAACTGAGGACACTAATTGTTGAAGCTTTGTTGATGGAATTCTTTCCCATTCTTGTACGACTTCAGTTGTTCAACAGTCCGGGGTCTCCATTGTCATATTTTGCGCCTCATAATGTGCCACATTTTCAATGGGCGACAGGTCTGGACTGCAGGCAGCAGCCACGCTGTTTAACACGTGCAGAATGTGGCTTGGCATTGTCTTGCTGAAATAAGCAGGGACGTCCCTGAAAAAGACGTTGCTTGGATGGCAGCATGTGTTGCTCCAAAATATACCTTTCAGTATTGATGGTGCCATCACAGATGTGTAAGTTGCCCATACCATGGGCACTAACACACGCCCACCCCCATCCCCACTGCTGGACTACCCAGCAGTGGGGAATAAGTTTCATTACACTAGAAGTCTTTCAGAAAGCGCTGTAACTAGGTTTAAGGATATGATTCCTTCTTTATGTTCTCTAATGCCATATACCAACACAGTGCAGAGTAGCTACCTAAACTCTGTAAGTGAGATAGAGTATCTCGTCAATAGTTTTACATCCTCATTGAAGACAACTTTGGATGCTGTAGCTCCTCTGAAAAAGAGAGCTTTAAATCAGAAGTGCCTGACTCCGTGGTATAACTCACAAACTTGCAGCTTAAAGCAGATAACCCGTAAGTTGGAGAGGAAATGGTGTCTCACTAATTTAGAAGATCTTCACTTAGCCTGGAAAAAGAGTCTGTTGCTCTATAAAAAAGCCCTCCGTAAAGCTAGGACATCTTACTACTCATCACTAATTGAAGAAAATAAGAACAACCCCAAGTTTCTTTTCAGCACTGTAGCCAGGCTGACAAAGAGTCAGAGCTCTATTGAGCTGGGTATTCCTTTAACTTTAACAAGTAATGACTTCATGCTTTCTTTGCTAATAAAATTTTAACTATTAGAGAAAAAATTACTCATAACCATCCCAAAGACGTATCGTTATCTTTGGCTGCTTTCAGTGATGCCGGTATTTGGTTAGACTCTTTCTCTCCAATTGTTCTGTCTGAGTTATTTTCATTAGTTACTTCATCCAAACCATCAACATGTCTATTAGACCCCATTCCTACCAGGCTGCTCAAGGAAGCCCTACCATTATTTAATGCTTTGATCTTAAATATGATCAATTTATCTTTATTAGTTGGCTATGTACCACAGGCTTTTAAGGTGGCAGTAATTAAACCATTACTTAAAAAGCCATCACTTGACCCAGCTATCTTAGCTAATTATAGGCCAATCTCCAACCTTCCTTTTCTCTCAAAAATTCTTGAAAGGGTAGTTGTAAAACAGCTAACTGATCATCTGCAGAGGAATGGTCTATTTGAAGAGTTTCAGTCAGGTTTTAGAATTCATCATAGTACAGAAACAGCATTAGTGAAGGTTACAAATGATCTTCTTATGGCCTCGGACAGTGGACTCATCTCTGTGCTTGTCCTGTTAGACCTCAGTGCTGCTTTTGATACTGTTGACCATAAAATTTTATTACAGAGATTAGAGCATGCCATAGGTATTAAAGGCACTGCACTGCGGTGGTTTGAATCATATTTATCTAATAGATTACAATTTGTTCATGTAAATGGGGAATCTTCTTCACAGACTACGGTTAATTATGGAGTTCCACAAGGTTCTGTGCTAGGACCAATTTTATTCACTTTATACATGCTTCCCTTAGGCAGTATTATTAGACGGCATTGCTTAAATTTTCATTGTTACGCAGATGATACCCAGCTTTATCTATCCATGAAGCCATGGGACACACACCAATTAGCTAAACTAGAGGATTGTCTTACAGACATAAAGACATGGATGACCTCTAATTTCCTGCTTTTAAACTCAGATAAAACTGAAGTTATTGTACTTGGCCCCACAAATCTTAGAAACATTGTGTCTAATCAGATCCTTACTCTGGATGGCATTACCCTGACCTCTAGTAATACTGTGAGAAATCTTGGAGTCATTTTTGATCAGGATATGTCATTCAATGCGTATATTAAACAAATATGTAGGACTGCTTTTTTGCATTTACGCAATATCTCTAAAATTAGAAAGGTCTTGTCTCAGAGTGATGCTGAAAAACTAATTCATGCATTTATTTCCTCTAGGCTGGACTATTGTAATTCATTATTATTAGGTTGTCCTAAAAGTTCCCTGAAAAGCCTTCAGTTAATTCAAAATGCTGCAGCTAGAGTACTAACGGGGACTAGAAGGAGTGAGCATATCTCACCCATATTGGCCTCTCTTCATTGGCTTCCTGTTAATTCTAGAATAGAATTTAAAATTCTTCTTCTTACTTATAAGGTTTTGAATAATCAGGTCCCATCTTATCTAAGAGACCTCATAGTACCATATCACCCCAATAGAGCGCTTCGCTCTCAGACTGCAGGCTTACTTGTAGTTTCCAGGGTTTGTAAGAGTAGAATGGGAGGCAGAGCCTTCAGCTTTCAGGCTCCTCTCCTGTGGAACCAGCTCCCAATTCAGATCAGGGAGACAAACACCCTCTCTACTTTTAAGATTAGGCTTAAAACTTTCCTTTTTGCTAAAGCTTATAGTTAGGGCTGGATCAGGTGACCCTGAACCATCCCTTAGTTATGCTGCTATAGACTTAGACTGCTGGGGGGGTTCTCATGATGCACTGAGTGTTTCTTTCTCTTTTTGCTCTGTATGCACCACTCTGCATTTAATCATTAGTGATTGATCTCTGCTCCCCTCCACAGCATGTCTTTTTCCTGGTTCTCTCCCTCAGCCCCAACCAGTCCCAGCAGAAGACTGCCCCTCCCTGAGCCTGGTTCTGCTGGAGGTTTCTTCCTGTTAAAAGGGAGTTTTTCCTTCCCACTGTCGCCAAGTGCTTGCTCACAGGGGGTCGTTTTGACCGTTGGGGTTTTTAAGTAATTATTGTATGGCCTTCCCTTACAATATAAAGCGCCTTGGGGCAACTGTTTGTTGTGATTTGGCGCTATATAAATAAAATTGATTGATTGATTGATTGATTGATACCATCACAGATGCTGGCTTTTGAACTTTGCTCTGGTAACAATCTGGATGGTCTTTTTCCTCTTTTGTCCAGAGGACACGACATCCATGATTTCCAAAAACAATTTGAAATGTGGACTCATCAGACCACAGCACACTTTTACACTTTGCATCTGTTCATTTCAAATGAGCTCAGGCCCAGAGAAGGCAGCAGTGTTTCTGGATGTTGTTGATGTATGGCTTTCACTTTGCATGGTAGAGTTTTAACTTGCACTTGTCGATGTAGCAATGAACTGTATTAACTGACAATGGTTTTCTGTTTTTGAAGTGTTCATGAGCCCACACGGTAAGATCCTTTACACAATGATGTCGGTTTTTAATGCAGTGCCACCTGACGGATCGAAGGTCATGGGCATTCAATGTTGTTTTTCTGCCTTGCCGCTTACGTGTAACAAAGTTCTCCAGATTCTCTGAATTTTCTGATTATATTATGGACTGTAGATTATGGAATCCCTAAATTCCTTGCAATTGAACATTGAGAACCATTGTTCTTAAACTGTTGGACTATTTTTTCATGCAGTTGTTCACAAAGTGGTGATCCTCGCACCATCTTTGCTTGTGAACAGCTGAGACTTTTGGGGATGCTTCTTTTATACCCAGTCATGAGTGTCATCAGTTCGCAAATACTTATTAAGTGTTGTTAGAAGGAAAGGCGACTCAACTCAGTGGTAAACGTAACACTGTCCCAGCTTTTTTGAAACGTGTTGCAGGCATCCATTTCAAAATATTTGCACAAAAACAATAAAGTTTATCAGTTTGAACATTAAATATCTTGTGTCTGTGCTGTATTCAGTTGAATATAGGTTGAAGAGGATTTGCAAACCACTGTATTCTGTTTTTATTTACATTTTACACAACGTCTCAACTTCATCGGAATTGGGGTTGTAATATGATGTTGCTTTTGTGGGGGAACATATAGATACTAGAGCACCGCGCTTGTAGAGTGCAAACCTCCACCAACACTAGTTTCCAATTTCACAAAATTTTGCTTTGAAAACATTTTCACGGTTAAAGTCCTGTTAGAAATGACGTTTCATAAGCTAATTTAGATGTGATCAAATGTCAGGAGTATGCATTTAGTTCATGCACTTGACTTTTTCTGTTTCTGAATTCTTTTTCAGAAAATCTTCTCAGAACACTGGTTATCTTTGCTGTGCACAATTTGTCATTGCTTTTTGGCACTTGGTTTCCAAATGTTAACTGGAAGATAGACAAACAGGCATAAAATTGGAACGTCCATCCATTTTTGGTGATGTAGATAAATCCATAACAGAAAAATGAGAGTGACTGGGGCACTTTTGATTGAGATATAATGCAAAATGTACACCAAATGGGCTTTTCAATATTACATTTAAATGTCCACAAAATCCACAATCTGGATCAGATCCGGATGAAACTTTGTCAAGTGATAGTGAGTGCCAGTCTGCACCTCACTTTCAAATATGAGTGTGATTGGGACACTTTTGTTTAAGATATAATGTAAAATATTCATTAATTGGGGGTTCAATGTTAAATTTAAATGTCCACAAAATCTGTAATCTAGATCAGATCCAGATCAAACATTGTTTGTCAATAAAGGATACCATCCTACATAATGCCCTCAAATGTGAGTTGTGAATTTTTGAAAATGTTAAAAATAGAGATTTTTCTAATTTTCCAAGATTTTTCCTGACTTTGACCTTTGAACTATGACTTTGAAAATTGAATCAGTTCTTGCCTATCAGGATATGAATCTTCTGTAAAAAATTCATCTTTATATTTGAAGATGTGTGGACTCCAGGCTGTTCACAAATCAAACTAGAAGCACTCGGAGAGCACAAACCTCCGCCAAGGCCATAGGGTCACTGACGTCACATGGAATACCCTTTGGCAAAGAGACTTATTCCACGTCGTTTCATGCATCTACCGTCATGTTTCAGATTCAGTGGTTAAACCCTTAGAACTTCAGCAAATGTTTTTATAAAAACATTTGAAAACATAACCTCATTGGTGGAGGTAACAAACAAAGTAACAGGGGCGGAAACATAACCTCTGCCCAACTTTGTTGACGGAGGTAAAAGCACATTCAGTGCAACAAATGACAGGATACTGTGATGTAAAATTCATTTAAACATAAGACGATCTGGAATAAACACAGTATAACAATTCAAAATGATGTCGCCTAAATGTTTTGGTCAATCAACTCCTCGTTTCTGTTCTTTTCAATAATAATGCAAGACATTGTTACCAACATTTGAGTTTCACAACCTGCCAGGCATCCATATCCTGTGCGTCTGAGCTCCATTAACATCTTCAAGTGACAAAACAATGGAATTATTCATCGCTTTTGGTTTTACAGCTGTATTCAAATGAACTATTTGGCTGTGTCGCCATTGCCCAGCTTGCCTGACTTCACGCCGCACGATAATGACTTTCATCACATCATGCAGACAGTTTCCCGTTTGTGGAAGAAGTGATTTCTATTGTAGTACAACAAAATGGGGGATCTTCAAGTTGCAATAGAGCAGCACCTGCACACGTGTGATGACTTCACAACTCTGTCTGGTTAGGGAGACGTGGTTTCGTTCAGCAACAAGAACTGTCAAGAAACTTTCTTGTGTGTGGTTGGAGTTGTGTGGAGGTAGGAATAGTCTTTTGAATGCTTGAATAACGATGTTTATTTAACGACTGAGTGGATCCTTGTCATTTGATTGGTGCTTTTTGTGTCACATGAAGTGGATTATTCGTCTCATTTCTGTTGCATGTGTGGATTGGGAGGTCTGGGCGGCTTTGCTTGAGCTGCTGCCCCCGCGACCCGACTCCAGATAAAGCGGAAGAAAATGGATGGATGGATGGATGCATTTAGAGTGCAGTTTTGTTCCATTTAGAATGCAAATTTGGTTCCATATGTTTGGTACCATTGCACTCTGTGCACGCGCGCGCGCGCACACACACACACACGCAAATCCACTCCGCTGTAAGCCATCTCGATGCATAAAGAGCTGTTCAGATGAAAAGCTGAAAAGCAGATGTGATTTTTGGCTGGACTGAGGAACTACACAAAGTCTTTTTTTTTGTACGTACGAAGTCAGTGTGCAGCATCACCAGAGTACACGTCACAATTTGGACTCCTATTTAAAGTTTGAGTTGGACTTTAGCAGCAGTGGAACACCAAAATGTAAGTCTCTTTTCTGTTGTTTATAAATTAATAAAATATCAAATGACAAGGATATATTTTAGCCGTTACATAAAACAAATAATGAATGTTTTTACTTTCTTTCAATGGAACGAATATTTAATTTGGTGAAAACTGGAATATACCATTCAACGAGGCGAATTAAATATTCATAAATATTAAATTATTCAAATAATAGTATATATTAAATATTCAAATAATAGTGAAAACATGTTCATTGTGCCCAGAATGTTGGTATTTTGGTCGCTGAACTTTCCTAGCAACGAATGTAAAGCCTCGGTCACATGGCACTAATGAAGGACACCAAAGCCAAAAGGAAACAAGAAATCTGAACTTAAGTTGACTTCTAGAGATGTTGTTTAACTGGCGTCCAGCTCCGATTGGTTCGCTGCTCTGTGAGGTGTCATATGAGGTCTGTTAGAAAAGTATTGGACCTTTTTATTTTTTTCAAAAACCTGATAGATTTGAATCACGTGTGCTGGCATGAGCAAACCTTGAACCTTTGTGCGCATGCGTGAACTTTTTCACGCCTGTCGATTGCATCATTTCCTGGTAAGTAGCCTTTGTGTGAGGTGTGTGTCGTGCGCTCTGCGTTTTTTTCATTTCAAGGAAAAAGACGGAACGACTGGAGCAGCGTCGCATCAAATTTTGCCAGAAACTGGGCGACAGCCAGGTAGAAATCATTCGGATGATTCAGATGGCTTTCGGTGACTTTTCAGTCGTGTGACTATCCGAGAAATTGTGGAAGAGGTGGGCATGTCACAGCATGTCCTGTGAGACTTCAACACAGAGGCGCTTTTGCTGTGCCGTCAGCAGCAGCATGAATTTCACCGTCACTCTTTTCATGCCTAAATCTTCTGTCACCGTAGAATGTACTGAAAAAGTGCTGATGTCCACCTCTTCCGCAATTTCTCGGATAGTCACATGACGGTCCCGCATCACCACAACGTTCACTTTGGAAATGATCTGGTCATTTCAGCATGTTGCTGGCCGACCGGAGTGTGGCTCGCTCTCCACCATTGTGCGGACGTCTTTAAACCGGTTGTACCGCTCCTTAATCTGTGTGATGCCCATAGGATCGTCACTGAAAGCTGTCTGAATTATCTGAATGGTTTCCACCTGGCTGTCGCCCAGTTTCTGGCAAAATTTGATGCGGCGCTGCTCCAGTCGTTCCGTCTTTTTCCTTGGAATGAAAAAACGAAGAGCGCACGACACACACCTCACACAAAGGCTGCTTACCAGCAAATGATGCAATCGACAGGTGTGAAAAAGTTCACGCATGCGCACGAAGGTTCAAGGTTTGCTTATGCAAGCACACGTGATTCAAGTCCATCAGGTTTTTGAAAAAAATAAAAAGGTCTGATACTTTTCTAACAGACCTCGTAACATCCTATCTGTGAGGCGTCATAACAAGCTGTTGTTTCTAAAGATGCCAAACGCACGAGTGAGAGGCTCACTAACCGGAAGTCTCGGTTTCAAGATGGCGACAGAACTTGAAAATCCCCCATTCTAATAAGTGAGCCAAGCAATCAGAGGCTTGTTCTTTAAAAATGCTTTAATGTGGTTAATATTGCAAAAGAAAGTGAACTAACTCTACTTTCATTGCAGTGTACAACACAGGAAAACCCAGCTGTAACTTATAAGTTGTCATATAGCTTCATCACATTCTGTGCAGCTCTCCAGCAGTGGACGAATCCTCCTGGTGGTGCTTTACTGGGTAGACCAGTCCTGCAAATATTGGGGGCTCAGCCGTTATCTTCTGCTCAGCGGGTGTAGATATTATTGGAGTGTTGAACTAATGATATGTAATGAGCTCTCTGTGACACATGTCTAGCCACCCTATCTATCATGGGACCCATTAATAGACAACAGTTTAGTAATTAGCTTTGCTGAGAAGCCGAAGCTTATAAATATTTTCGACTACATTTAAGATGTGTTTTGAAAAATGGTGCGTTTTTTTTCTTCTTTAACATCGCATTGCTTCCCTTCAGTGTTTTAATCTGTCTTCTTTCTTTACTTTAGGCCTTCTGCTGAGGCTTCCATAGCATCAAAGGCACACTGACATTCAAAGTGTAAAAATGTACAATAACATCTTTTCTTTACGAACACCAGGAAAGTTATTGCAAGACTAACAGATGAATGACTCATTATTTGTTTTGTATAAGTTGAAAGCTCGGGACGCGCAGACATGGCTGTCTTAAAAATTTATATTGGAAATGGTTTTTGATGTTGTAGCCCACTGCAAACACTTTCAGCCTTCTGCAGGTTTCCTAGCAACAGCAAACAAAGGCAGGACCCATCTCAAGTTTCCCGTGGAGCGGCCAGTCCGGCGTGCCTTTGATCTTGACTGGGAAAATAGCTGAGTGGGCACTACTCACATTTGTCTTTCATTTACTCCACCCCCGGAAAAAAAGAAAAAAAAGCTCCCACAAACGGCCAAATCTTCATCTGTCCCCAGCAACCAATACCTTGCCTGGATAATCAACCAAAGAAAGACAGTGAAGAACTGTAAAGCTGAGTTGAAATTGGACGTTTTTGTTTAGGTGAAAATTGCTACCTTCATTAGGCCAGTCATATGTAGTTTTTGAAGTCTACATACTAAAATTGGGCTGTTCACTGAAAAAAAGGTCCTCAGTGCTTGATAATGCTTTCAACAGAAGCCCTGGGATCCAAAATATAAATAACCGACTCCCGTTTTATGCAAGAATTGTGACCACAGAGAGATTGAGCGATTTATCTTAGGGTGACTTAATGTTATCATACGCTAGTGTTCTGCTGTGCTTTCATCCACAACAGATCAGACAGTTTTGGAGATGAAACAAATTGAAGTGCTACACAATATTTTGGTGTAATTTGCTGTAATTGATGTTTCCATCTAGCGTTGAGACCTTCTAAAACGATTGCTGGTGTTTGCAGGAAGACATGCAGCCCTGTGAGGTGTATTGACTTAGGCTGTGGGCTAATATTTTATTGGCATGTTTTAATGCGCTCCCATTGCTTGACTAACAGACTCCTCTGCACAGTTAAAGTGTACCTTCCATACTGCTGAAGCTGCAGAACAGACCATGTCCCATCCATATTTCTCACTGAAGAAATAAGCTGGAAGTTCATGGTTGTATTTGGTATCTGATCCGAGGAATACTCACTAAATTGTAGGTTACTCTGCCACTAGTGGATAACACCTTGATTTTGTTTTTATTTTTCATTTTTAACAGAAACTGAGGTACCAATTCTGTCAACAATCCAGGTTAGAAACACCCACAGGCACACACCACTCAGAAAAGTCAGGAAAAGTCTTCCTCTTTGATGACTTGGTGGACTCCCAGCCACCTGTGTCTACATCAGCATGACCTGCTGTACAATTTTCACATCGAACATGGAAGGAATTACCCATAAATATCAAATATTGAGAACAGATCATAACCAAGGCTACCTGGAGTTACAGTACATCAAGTTGTGTTGGACCTCTCCCAGGCCTTCTTTACTCAAGCACTGGTGAGGCCAAGATGGCTGGGAAATCTTTTCTTAAAATAAATTTTCCTGACCTTTGCAGAGCTACATATGCGTCTGCTCAGGGGGACTTCATGCCGATCAGGTAAGAGCTAGCTGGGGGAATCAGCCAAGGTGAGAAGAATTGTAGCTCAGCCTGTTATGGTATGAAACAGCACCAAACTCAAACGTGTAGGAGCAGTTCAAGAGAAATGAAGCTTCTACGTCTACAGACACAGAATTGTGGGTCTTTGAGAATGTTTTAATGAACGCTCAGCCATTTGTAGCCACAAAAGGTTGATTAAAAACAGATTTGTCAGCATATAAACTCCTTAGCAGCACAACATGTAATGTTCCTTTTTGCTTTTTTATGTGGATTCTTGTAGAATGTTCAAAACACAGGTGTTTTGATGGTTTCTAAAGGTTTTTTTGTAGTTGGCATTGCTAATTTACTAATGTTAGTGTTTCTAGTGACTTACTGTTTGTGTTTCGAGTTAGCCACCACAAATTTATAGGGCCGACTAAATGTTTTGGTACCATCCCCAGCCAAACTTTCTATCAATTCTTTATTTCTTGTTTTACTTCCATGCTCTTTAATGTTATCTCATATTGTGATGTTGTCCTTTTAATGTGGACACATCCCCTGCCATGTGTTCTATCCCTTCTATAATTCTGGCTTTATTGCCCTGTTCTGTTTTGTATTTTGGCTTTCATTTGCACACATGGTGAACATCACATTTCTTCTTGAGGCTGCCAGGGTACATTGTTAACTGATGCTGGATGGCGCCAGTGGACACCGGTAGGCAGAGCACACCAGCCTGCATACAACATGCATAATGTTTCAGCAGATTGCAGCCAAACTACATGCAAGCACCACAGCTGTTTAGAATCTATATACATAGAGGGCTACGTCTGTCTGTCTGTCTGGGATAAACTCCCAAACTATAATACGTAGCCCTAAAAACTATATATATTCTGAATCCTCATGACATGGGGAACAAACTGGTATCATTTTTTAAAAAGTTGAACTGAAAATTACCCCCAAAATAGCCATTTATGTAAGACCACACAGTGTTGTACCATGTGTGATAAACTCCCAAACTATAATATGTAGCCCTAAAAACTATATATATTCTGAATCATGACATGGGGAACAAACTGGTACCATTTTTTAAAAAGCTGAACTGAAAATTACCCCCAAAATAGCCATTTATGTAAGACCATACAGTGTTGTACCATGTGTGATAAACACCCAAACTATAATATATAGCCCTAAAAACTATATATATTCTGAATCCTCATGACATGGGGAACAAACTGGTACCATTTTTTTTAAAGTTGAACTGAAAATTACCCTCAAAATAGCCGGCTGTGGGTATGATCAGGCAGATTCAAATTTCCAGCCCTGTATATGTGTTGGTCATCTCTGTTCATTTAATCCCTTTCTACAGCACACTCAGCACAGCACAGCCACAGCACACTCAGCAATACAACAACATGCTTAGGCTGAGGCTGTGGGTATGACCAGGCAGATTCAAATTTCCAGCGCTGCATATGTTTAATCCCTTTCTTCAGCTACTTTATGTTCTCAACTATTAAGTGCCTGACTGTCCTGTACAACACAGTTTGCCTTCCTGTCTGAATACATTCATTTTATGTTTGTAAAATTGCAATTGTAAAATTAAAATTGTAAAAACAGTGAAATACACCACTACCTCAATTTTGATTCATTTATAATTACATTTACTGTTACCTACCTTTTGTGTGTAATTTTGTTATAAATTTGATTGCAAAACAAAGTCTACAAAGTCCACCTCTTATAGTTCTGTTGGACAAACTTTAGCCCATTAACTATTATATTTAGAAGACATCAGCATTACAAAAACAAATGTTGGGCAGATGTTTTGATTAAAATGATTGGCATTTGGCTTATGCCTAAAACAGGTTAACCCGGGCAGCACCGGGTACCCCAGCTAGTTTTACATCTATGGGATATGGCATAGGCAAAACAAAGTTGCTTTTGGGCTTGATTTTGTACATCAAAACCTGAACAGTCATCCACTTGTGATTTCCAAAGTCCACTCCACCAAAAAAAACAAAAAACAAAACATTGTCATGTAGACATCCCGCATGCATGCTCACAGTAAGTCCCTTTGCCTGCTCCCTTGTTTTGTACTCGGGGTCGCCACAGCAAATCCAAGGTGGATCTGCATGTTGAATTGGCACAATTTTACGCCGGATGCCCTTCCTGATGCAACTCCACATTACATGGAGAAATGTGGCAGGCATGGGATTTGAACCGGGAACCTTCTGCACTGAAACCAAGTGCACTAATCAAGCAGGGGTGGTGGCCAAGTGGTTAATGCGCTTGGTTTCAGTTCAGAAGGCTCCGGGTTCAAATCCTACCCCTGCCACATTTCTCCATGTAATGTGGAGTTGCATCAGGAAGGGCATTCGGCGTAAAATTTGTGCCAATTCAACATGCAGATCCACCTTGGATTTGCTGTGGCGACCCCAAGTACAAAATAAGGGAGCAGGCGAAGGGACTTAACTGTGAGCGTGCATGCGGGATGTCTACATGACAATGTTTTTTTGTTTTTTTGGTGGAGTGGACTTTGGAAATCACAAGCGGATGACTGTTCAGGTTTTGATGTACAAAATCAAGCCCTGTGCCATCACAGATGTGTACGTTGCACATGCCGTGGGCACTAACACACCCCCATACCATCATAGTTGCTGGCTTTTGAACTTGCACTGGTAAAAATCTGGATGGTCTTTTTCCTCTTTTGTCCAGAGGACACGACATCCATGATTTCCAAAAACAATTTGAAATGTCAACTCATCAGCCCACAGCACACTTTTCCACTTTGCATCTGTCCATTTCAAATGAGCTCGGGCCCAGAGAAGGCGGCGGCGTTTCTGGATGTTGTTGATGTATGGCTTTTGCTTTGCATGGTAGAGTTTTAACTTGCATTTGTAGATGTAGCGATGAACTGTGTTAACTGACAATGGTTTTCTGAAGTGTTCCTGAGCCCACGTAGTAAGATCCTTTACACAATGATGTCGGTTTTTAATGCAGCGCTGCCTGAGGGATCAAAGGTCATGGGCATTCAATGTTGGTTTTCGGCCTTGTCGCTTACATGCAGAAAGTTCTCCAGATTGTCTGATTCTTCTGATTATATTATGGACTGTAGATGATGGAATTCTTAAATTCCTTGTAATTGAATATTGAGAAACATTGTTCGTAAACTGTTTTTTCACGCAGTTGTTCACAAAGTGGTGATCCTCACCCCTTCTTTGCTTGTTAATGGCTGAGCCTTTTGGGGATGCTCCTTTCATACCCAATCATGACACTCTCCTGTTTCCAATTAACCTGTTCACCTGTGGAATGTTCCAAACAGGTGTTCCTTGAGCATTGTTGCCCCTGTCCCAGCTTTTTTGAAACGTGTTGTCTGTTTGAACATTAAACATCTTGTGTTTGTGATGTATTCAGTTGAATATAGGTTGAAGAGGATTTGCAAATCATTGTATTCTGTTTTATTTACATTTCACACAATATCCCAACTTCACTGGAATAGGGGTTGTAAGATCCACAATGATTTCAAAGCTCTTGTTTGTCCTCCAACAACTTTTTTACATGTAACATCAGATGTCATTAGGTATTCGAAGAATACATCCTATATGACACAAACATGCAAAGATACATGACTACACACTCAGATTAATCATATAACACACTTTTACATGTTCTAGAGAACGCATTTACGTGGTGTGTCCATAAAGTAACGGTCCTTTTTATTTTTTTTAAAAACTATATGGATTTCATTCATATGTTTTTACGTCAGACATGCTTGAACCCTCGTGCGCATGCGTGAGTTTTTCCACGCCTGTCGGTGACGTCATTCGCCTGTGAGCACGCCTTGTGGAAGGAGTGGTCCCGCCCTCTCGTCGGATTTTCATTGTCTGGAAATGGCGGAATGAAAAGGACTTTTTTCCATCAGAATTTTTTCAGAAGCTGTTAGAGACTGGCACCTGGAAACCATTCGAAAAATTTATCTGGCTTTCTGTGAAAATTTTACGGGCTTCACAGAGAATAAGGACTTTAACTACAGCTTTAAGGACCCCTTTAAGGACGGTCGGTGTGCCGCACTTCGAGCTGCGACGTCGTGGCACAAACCACTGTATCATTTCTAAGCTGATGGCTCTGTGGATACGAGACCATCGTGTGCTCTTTCTCTGGTTATCACAAGAGCTGGACATCAGCCATTTTCCGGCAGATTTCACTTTTAACAAGAGATTTTGTCATGGAAAGCTGCGCGGAGGCTTCGCGCATCACGACCGATTCGCTGATGAAGCGAGACAAAGGAACACCTCCGTTTCGGAGTGTTAGAGGACAAGTTGGGACATGTCCAGCTCTCCACAAGTTCTCTTATACTCACTCGACTGGTAAGCACTGAAAGCTGAGATAGGCATGTCCCAACTTGTCCTCTAACACTCCGAAACGGAGGTGTTCCTTTGTCTCGCTTCATCAGCGAATCGGTCGTGACGCGCGAAGCCTCCGCACAGCTTTCCATGACAAAATCTCTTGTTAAAAGTGAAATCTGCCGGAAAATGGCTGATGTCCAGCTCTTGTGATAACCAGAGAAAGAGCACACGACGGTCTCGTATCCACAGAGCCATCAGCTTAGAAATGATCCAGTGGTTTGTGCCGCGACGTCGCAGCTCGGAGCGCGGCGCACCGACTGTCCTTAAAGGGGTCCTTAAAGGGGTCCTTAAAGCTGTAGTTAAAGTCCTTATTCTCTGTGAAGCCCATAAAATTTTCACAGAAAGCCAGATAAATTTTTCGAATGGTTTCCAGGTGCCAGTCTCTAACAGCTTCTGAAAAAATTCTGATGGAAAAAAAGTCCTTTTCATTCCGCCATTTCCAGACAATGAAATCCGACGAGGGGGCGGGACCACTCCTTCCACAAGGCGTGCTCACAGGCGAATGACGTCACCGACAGGCGTGGAAAAACTCAGGCATGTGCACGAGGGTTCAAGCATGTCTGACGTAAAAACATATGAATCAAATCCATATAGTTTTTGAAAAAAATAAAAAGGACCGTTACTTTATGGACAGACCTCGTATAGTTAATAAATGCGTTCATGTGTATTGTCAGCCATGCTCTGTATTATTTTATTGCATCTGTTTTCCAGCATTTTCAGTAGAAATCCCAGATTTCTTGTAGCTTCCTCTGTGAAGAACTCTTATCCTGGCAGGATCCTATTTTTACTTGTCAAAGCAATGCATACGAGCAGATTTTCTGTCTTTCAAGAGTCTTTTTGTGAAGGTCTGTGAGGTTTCTATTGAGAAAATGCACAAAATTTGAAACATGCATGCCGTTTCTTGAACGTATGCACATATACTTAACATGTCTCTCAACATGCATAATTGGTTACAAATCAGTATTTAATGGAAACAATGATGTAACATTACAGTCGACTCAAAACAAAATCCAACTCAGCTCTCAGTGTGACAGTGTTGTTAACAAAAAGAGCTGATAAGAACGACAGACAACTACAAAAACAAACAAACAAACAAAAAAAAAAACAAGAGGTCCATGCCTTTCATCTAATCTTCTGACCTGAGAAGACCAAAATTATTTCCTTTTACCCTTCACATTCAAAAAGTCTTCAAATTAAAAGGGCTCCTTTTTAGAAGTAAAAAGAAGCACTTGAAGCAGATTTCCTTCTTGCTCTCAAAAACCCACTGGAACTCAATTTAGCATATTTATTTATAGCATGTTTCTGGTTCAGAAGCCTGCATCATCACATTACCCCTGACAAAAAATAAAGCATGTCTCCATGCTCATCTGCATCAAACCCCACACAGAGTTGTACGTGTGTGATAACCCCACATGCCACCTGACTCTGACATTTATACAGGACTCGTACGAGGTCTGTCCGAAAAGTAATGAACATTTTAATTTTTTTCAAAAACTATATGGATTTGAATCATGTGCGCTTGCATCAGACAAGCTTGAACCTTCGTGCGCATGTGTGAGTTTTTTCACGCCTGTGGGTTCGTCATTCGCCTGTGGGCAGGCTTTGAGTGAGCACTGGTCCACCCCCCTCGTCGGATTTTCATTGTCAGGGAAATGGCTGAGCGACTGCCGCTTTGCTCCATGAAAATTTTTTCAGAAACTGTGACAGACAGCCAGGTGGAAACCATTCGGAAAATTCATTTCGAGCGGCCATCGACAGGCTGAAACAACCAGATCATTTCCAAAGTGAAGGCTGTGTTGATCCGGGACGTCGTGTGACTACCAGAGAAATCGCAGAAAATGTGGACATCAGCACTTTTGCGGCACATTCCACTGTTACAGGAGATTTTGCAATGAAAGACGTGTGGAGGAATTCGCGCATCGGGACAGAGCCGCTCATGGCGCACAACAAACACCTCCGTGTTGGAAACCATTCGGAAAATTCCGATGGCTTTCGGTGAAGATTCTATCGGTGTCACACAGATTAAGGACCATTACAACCGGATTAAAGACGGCCCACAGCAGCGGAGGGCGCACCGCGCTCCAAGCGGCCATCGACAGGCTGAAACGACCAGATCATTTCCAAAGTGCAGGCTGTGTTGATGTGGGACGTCGTGTGACTACCAGAGAAATCGCAGAAAATGTGGACATCAGCACTTTTGCGGCACATTCCACTGTTACAGGAGATTTTGTAATGAAAGACGTGCGGAGGAATTCGTGTGTCGGGACGGAGCCGCTCATGGTGCACAACAAACACCTCCATGTTGGAAACCATTCGGAAAATTCAGATGGCTTTCGGTGAAGATTCTATCGGCGTCACACAGATTAAGGACCATTACAACCGCATTAAAGACGGCCCACAGCAGCGGAGGGCGGGCCGCGCTCCAAGCGGCCATCGACAGGCTGAAACGACCAGATCATTTCCAAAGTGAAGGCTGTGTTGACCCGGGACGTCGTGTGACTACCAGAGAAATCACAGAAAATGTGGACATCAGCACTTTTGTGGCACATTCCACTGTTACAGGAGATTTTGTAATGAAAGATGTGCGGAGGAATTCGCGCGTCGGGACGGAGCCGCTCATGGCGCACAACAAACACCTCCGTGTTGGAAACCATTCGGAAGATTCAGACGGCTTTCGGTGGCTTTTCAGTTGAGTGAGTATCCGAGAAATTGTGTAACAGCTGGGCATGTCACAACATGTCCTGTGAGACTTCCAACACGGAGGAAGTTTGTTGTGCGCCATGAGCGGCTCCGTCCCGATGCGTGAATTCCTCCACACGTCTTTCATTACAAAATCTCCTGTAACAGTGGAATGTGCCGCAAAAGTGCTGATGTCCAACTCTTCAGCAATTTCTCTGGTAGTCACACGACATGCCTGATCAACACAGCCTTCACTTTGGAAACGATCTGGTCATTTCAGCCTGTCGATGGCCGCTCGGAGCGCGGCGCGCCCTCCGCCGGTGTGGGCCGTCTTTAATTCGGTTGTAATGGTCCTTAATCTGTGTGACGCCGATAGAATCTTCACCGAAAGCCATCTGAATTTTCCGAATGGTTTCCACCTGGCTGTCTGTCACAGTTTCTGAAAAAAATTTCATGGAGCAAAGCGGCAGTCGCTCAGCCATTTCCCTGACAATGAAAATCCGACGAGGGGGGTGGACAGTGCTCACTCAAAGCCTGCCCACAGGCGAATGACGCAACCGACAGGCGTGAAAAACTCACGCATGCGCACGAAGGTTCAAGCTTGGCTGATGCAAGCGCACATGATTCAAATCCATATAGTTTTTGAAAAAAATAAAAAGGTCTGTTACTTTTCGGACAGACCTCGTAGATTTATTTATTTATTTTTCTACCCTGAAGTTGTAAATACAATAAATAAAATAGTTTGTCTTAATATGCGGGATTGTGATGTGATGTTTATATCTGTTATTTATAAGAGTCAGCTGCAGTCACTCTATGGACGATGCCAGTCACCCTCTGCCCGCCATCATCAGCAACCAGAGGAGCCTCTTCAGCCACAGACTGCTCCTTCCCAAGTGCAGGACCAACAGACTGAAAAACTCTTTTGTCCCTCAGGCCATCAGACTGGACAACTCCTCAGTCAGGGGGAGGAGGAGTAACAGGAAGACAGAGGATGGGAAGGAGAGGAACAGTGGTAGCCAGTAGCGATCAGTATGTCTGGTATTTATATTGTGTATTTATATTTATATTTGCAAACTGGTTTTCTTTTTTACTTTCATTTTTGATACTCTGTGTGCTTCTTACTCTGTGTGCTGCTATACAATGTTACTGGAACCTCAATATCCCTGAGGTAGTCTTCTCAAGGGATCAATAATGTTGTAGCTAATTTAATCTAAAGAAGAAATCAGGATTATTTTTACAAACTTGTTGTGAATTTTGAAATTATGAAAAGGTTTTCATTATGAAAAACAAACAATATGGTGCTGTATGGTACAACAGTCTGGAGTAAGCAGTTCTCAAAAATGGAGCAACTGTGCAAGAAGGAGATTAGTGAGGGAAGCAACCCAGACAGTCATGACAACTCTGAAGGAGTTATAGGCTGTCAACTGTGAACACCTGCTGACCGAGTCTACAACCATGGGGAACGGTTGGGCTCAGCCCAAAAAACACAACATCATGGTGTCACCTCCATGTGGGCTCACCAGCTTCAAGGAGAGAGCAAAGGGTTCAGTGCACCAAACGTGCACATGCTTGGAATAATAATATTGATGATGTGATTTCAAACGAAGGAAGTCAACACGTGACTGTAATCATAATTTTGTATGAAAGCAGTTTCCACAAAGTTTATGTTTTCCACATTGTTCCATTTTTTTTGCAGAGTTGGGGCTGTAGTTCATCAAAATATCTTTTATAAATACACATTTCTTACACTTAACATTGACTACACAAGACTGTTATTTAGGAACTTCTGAAATACTGAAATCATCATATGTCTTCACCATGTCTGTCATTTTGGGATGTTCTCAAAACCTGTTGTACACAGTTCGATAAAAACTTCACTTTTCAGAGCAGATGAGGCAGGAAACACATAAAGTCCTGCGTCAGTCAAGTCAAAGTAATTTTTTGCCTTGGATATGCTTCTGTTCAACGAAGATTTTGATTTTTTTGATGGTATCCTACAAAAACAGCAAAAGAAAACAGAATAGATGATGCACTCGCCCTGGGCCAGGTTTGGTAATTTAAGGGCCCAAGGCAAACACAGGTATGGGGGCTCTCACACTTTCCAGTCCATATTAATCAGAGCAATCACACCTGCCTGCTACACATTTTTTCATTGCAGCTCTCACTGCTGATTCTCTGAATCGCTGAAGGCTTGTGCAGGATGACCTTTGAATTTAATCTTTAAATGCACTCAGAGAGTTGAAAAGTAGACATCGTGCTGCATCTGTTAATCTATTACACATCCACAGAACCAGGAATGACTTGAACTCATACCACACTCATAAGATGCACCTTTGCTATTCAATTTAGGTCAGGTCTGGGAGCATGCACTGGTGCTGCATGTTTCCGTATCCACCACACAATGGAATCATCCCAGGTCCTGGCTGACATTTCCCAATGTTGCTGTCTGTCTGTTCCAGAGAGGTGATACATGGGTGTTACCACATCCTTTTCCAGCTGCAGGGTTCCTCAGCTCGCTAGATGTTTATCAAGAAGGTGCATCACATGACCTTAGGATTTTAGCCAACACTCCCTCCACAATGCAAGTTATGCTTCTCATCTGATTCTGCTTAAGTAACTGTTCCTTTGACACAAAGTCATTCCAGCAGTAGGATCCTTCAGAGAGAGCTAGTACCACAGATATCCAGTCCTCCCTCTAGGTCATTTGTATCCAGGTTTTGACACTGCACACTTGTATGTATGTAACCTTTATTTAACCAGGTAAGTCCCATTGAGATTGAGATCCCTTTTGCAAGGGAGACCTGGGCAATTATAGTTTCCAATTCACCTAAACTGCACGTCTTTGAATGTGGGAGGAAACTGGAGCACCCGGAGGCAACCCACAAAAACACAGGGAAAACATGCGAACTCCACACAGAAAGGCCACAGGTGGGAATTGATCCCATGACTTTCTTGCTGTGAGGCAACAGTGCTAACCACTAAGCCGCTGTGCTGCCCATATCCCACTTAAAATATTCCAGCCCCTGTTTTTTTTTTACCCATACAGTTAACATGGAATATAAAATACAAGAATTACATGAGTAAATTTGGGATGTTGTACTCATCATCTGGTATATTTAAAGGCCAAGTGAAAAACTCGCCAACGTAAATAAATCAGTTCATCAAAGTTTTGGCCTACATAAAGGAGAATAAAGTCATATACAGTTCTTATGAGTTGTAATCAAAAAGCACAATAAAGCAAAAAGTGTATGTCTGACATCAGATAATGCTGCTTCTCTTTGAATAGTGTGCAGAAAAGTTATAAATCAGATCAGCCAAGTCAAACTCCTGCAAAAGTTCAGATTTTCCATGGGTGAGGGTTCAGTATATTCAGGCTTCAATACATTTTTGTTTTTAATCCTTAATCAGCAAAGCACTTGTTGCTCCTCCTCCTCCTGTTTAGCTGCTAATGTCAACACATAATTGCATTTTTTTTTCAGAATGCAATGAAATGATCATTGCTATTTTTATAGCACTCCTGACTGAATGCTGTTTTTCATTTTATTGGTTGAATGTGAAAAAAAAATACTGCAAACAATGCTGTAAGCTGCTGTTGAGGAAATTCAAAGAAATTATCTTTAAAGTCAATGAAGTCCCAGTTTTACTGTTGAAGCTGTTCTTCTCCAGCTCTGATTTTAATTTTTTTTTTTCAGTTTCAACCAGTATGAAAGGAAGAGAGAATATTTGAGGCTTAATGATGACTAGTTCCGAAGTTAGTTTGCAGGGAGAGTTACTGAAAAAAGAACATGTTTAAAGAATTATGCTGCTTTCATGGATGTCTCATTGCTGTTATTGAGTGGCTTAGCTAAAATTTCCATAACAATTTTTCATTTTGTGACTAAAATACCAAATTTGGCACACATATTCTAAATGAACTAATACTTATTTTCATATGTGGAGGTATCATGTAGCTGACCTCTCATGACCTACAGGGGTCAATGAAGAATTACACAGGGGTCAAAAAGTTCCAATCATATTGAAAGATATATCATATTATTTATCCGATCATAATGATTCCAAAAAGGTATAGTTTAGACTGTCCTTGACTAAATGTTGTGGAGTAACATGGTAATAACAGCAAAACAGATGACAAAGGTCAACTTCAGTTTGTACAGAGGTCAAAAGATAAAGTTGTTCCAATTTGGTAAAAAGTAATGCAAATTATTGGTTGAGTTAATAGGGTTTTAAAAAGGAATAGTTTGCATCATCTGCCATGCTTAGTTATCAAATTACATGGAAACATATATCACATGTCAGAATTCAATGCACATCAACCTTTTTGACCTTTACTTTGGAGACCAAACATTCAACACAGACAAAACTATTCCATTTATTATTCCTATTACAACCCCAATTCCAATGAAGTTGGGACGTTGTGTAAAATGTAAATAAAAACAGAATACAATGATTTGCAAATCCTCTTCAACCTATATTCAACTGAATACACCACAAAGACAAGATATTTAATGTTCAACTGATAAACTTTATTGTTTTTGTGCAAATATTTGTTCATTTTGAAATGGATGCCTACAACACATTTCAAAAAAGCTGGGACAGTGCAATTTTTACCACTGTGTTACATCACCTTTTCTTCTAACAACACTCAATAAGTGTTTGGGAACTGAGGTCACTAATTGTGAGTGTCATGATTGGGTATAAATGGTGCATCCCCAAAAGGCTCAGCTGTTCACAAGCAAATATGGGGTGATGATCACCACTTTGTGAACAACTGTGTGGAAATAGTCCAACAGTTTAAGAACAATGTTTTTCAATGTTCAATTGCAAGGAATTGAGGGATTTCGTCATCTACAGTCCATAATATAATCAAAAGATTCAGAGAATCTGGAGAGCTTTCTACATGTAAGCGGCAAGGCTGAAAACCAACACTGAATGCCCGTGACCTTCCATTAACAAACCATTGTCAGTTAACACAGTTCGTCACTACATCTACAAGTGCATGTTAAAACTCTACCATGCAAAGCGAAAGCTATGCATCAACAACATCCAGAAACGCTGCCGCCTTCACTCGGCTCAAGCTCATTTGAAATGGACAGATGCAAAAAGTGTGCTGTGGTCTGATGAGTCCACATTTCAAATTGTTTTTGGAAATCATGGACGCCGTGTCCTCCGGACAAAAGAGGAAAATGACCATCCACATTGTTACCAGCACAAAGTTCAAAAGCCAGCATCTGTGATGGTATGGGGGTGTGTAAGTTGCCCATGTGATGGCACCATCAATGCTGAAAGGTACATCCAGGTTTTGGAGCAACACATGCTGCCATCCAAGCAACATCTTTTTCAGGGACGTCCCTGCTTATTTCAGCAAGACAATGCCAAGCCACATTCTGCACGTGTTACAACAGCGTGCCTTCACAGTAAAAGAGTACGGGTACTAGACTGACCGGACTGCAGACCAGACCTGTTGACCATTGAAAATGTGTGGCACATTATGAAGCGCAAAATACGACAACGGAGACTCCGGACTGTTGAACAACTGAAATCATACATCAAGTGAGAATGGGAAAGAATTCCACCTACAAAGCTTCAACAATTAGTGTTCTTAGGTCCCAAACGCTTATTGAGTGTTGTTAGAAGGAAAGGTGATGTAACACAGTGGTAAACATAGCACTGTCCCAACTTTTTTGAAATGTGTTGCAGGCATCCATTTCAAAATGAGCAAATATTTGCACAGAAACAATAAATTTTATCAGTTTGAACATTAAATATCTTGTCTTTGTGGTGTATTCAATTGAATATAGGTTGAAGAGGATTTGCAAATCATTGTAATTATGTCCCTTCACCTGCTCCCTTGTTTTTGCACTCGGGGTCACCACAGCAAATCCAAGGTGGATCTGCATGATGAATTGGCACAGGTTTTACGCCGGATGCCCTTCCTGACACAACTCCACATTACATGGAGAAATGTGGCAGGGGTGGGATTTGAACCCGGAACCTTCTGCACTGAAGCAATTTTTTGCCAGCCGCCTTCTCTGGTCCCGGGCTCATTTGAAATGGCAGATGCAAAGTGGAAAAGTGCGTTGTGGTCTGATGAGTCCACGCTTCAAACTGTTTTTGGAAATCATGGATGTTGTGTCATCTGGACAAAAGAGGAAAATAACCGTCCAAACTGTTACCAGCGCAAAGTTCAAAAGCCAGCATCTGTGATGGTATACTTCATTGGAATTGGGGTTGTAGAAGAGACGCATGAATCAGGGTCTCAGCATCAGCCATAGACAGGATGGGATGAATCTTTGCGATATTTCTCATTCCTTATAATATCTCTATTGTGGAGGTCAAAGGACAACGTAGGATCAAGAATTACTCCAAGGTTCCTCACTTTGTCAGTGTTATGTATGACACATGAGCCTAGGCTAAGTGTTAGCTGGTCAAATTGATGCCGATGTCTCACTGGACCAAGAACCATAATTTCAGTCTTATCAGATTATAGAAGTAGGAAACTGCAAGACATCCAGCTTTTCACTGATGTGAGCCAATCTTCTAAGGATTTTATGTGGATGAGATTACCAGCAGTTATCGGTATGTATAACTGAGTATCATCAGCATAGCAATGAAAGGTAAGCCCAAAAAGCTGCAATATGTGCCCAAGGGGAGCTATATAAAGGAAGAAGAGCAGGGGGCCTAAGAAGGACCCCTGTGGAACCCCAAATTTCATGTCACTAATGTTAGATGTAGTGTTATTGTTACAAAACACAGTGACTGGTCAGGTATGACGTCAACCATGCAAGGGCATTCCCAGTAATCCCAAAATGATTCTCCAGCCTATCGAGTAGAGTATGATGATCCACTGTATCAAACTAAGATCTAACAACACTGTTTTTACTCCATAACTCCATACCATTTAGTCACAAATAGTCCAAACTATACCTTTTTGGAATCATTATGATGAGACAAAATATATGGTATACCTTTTAATATGATTGGAACATTTTAAAATTTTGACCCCTGTGTAATTATTCATTGACCCCTTTAGGTCATGAGAGTTCAGCTCCAGGATACCTCCACATCTGAAAATAAGTATTAGCTAATTTACAATATGTGTGCCAAATTTCAAGCTTTTGTCACAAAATGCACAATCATTTTGCCTATCTGCTGCATTATTAGGTGTCAAGCTTTGTAAAAGTTTTATGGTGGCTGAAGAGTCAGTCCCGCCTTCAACCCCCCCCCCCCCCCCAAAAAAAAAAACATCATCTCTAAGCCAGAGGACTGCATACAGTCCTCCAATGCAAATAGAAAACACAGTCCAACATATTCAAGTCCAGACAAATCTGGGAGCATGCTCTGGTGCTGTGCAGTGTGGGATCTAGTGAGGAGCTTGAGGGGATTACAACCCCCCCCCCACTCCTACCACTACCACCAGACACTGAACAAAGGCATGCTAAAATATGAAAAAGGTCTGACAGAAAAAAAAAGCTGATTCATGATTGCTGCTGCACAAAGAATTAAAACATTATGGGGCATGCCTTTGGCACATCCAACCAAGTCACAACCCACCCCCTTCAACTGAAGCTAGGTCTGCCCCTGCTAAGCTTTGTCACATCTGCATCTGATGCACACTGCAGCGGGACAGAAGAGAGGCAGATAGTTCTGTGTGTCATCAGAGAGAAATGATGCAGCTGTCAAAAACACACATCTCCCCACCCATCACTGAGGGCCCCTTCACACATAGTACAAATAAGTACAACTCAGGGCGTATCACAGTAGAGCAGCTCGTATGAGCAAACCACAAAACATCCACATTGTGCAGCTGCTGTGAAAATTTTTTTTATAAAAAATACTTGCTGCGACGGTATTGTGCATGCGGTAACACAATGCGAGCAGCTGCCGTGAAAAAAAAATACATGCCACCAACAGGATTCGAACCTGCACTTTCCAAAAGCTCTGATTGCCAGCCAGAAACTTTACCACTGAGCTACCATCACTGTGCTGTAAAAGGTGTGGGACAATGCCTGATATCAAGAAGGACATGGATGTATTTAAAAAAAAACACACGCCATATAAAACACTACATTTTATTTAATTTCTCTTATCAAGCGGGCAGTACAGGTATGATCCGTCTGTTCCTCTATAGATCAGCCATGAAATGACACGAATGATGAAGCAGGGTGCTCTTATCATGTTCACATCTGCTGGCAGTGTGTCCAGCCAGCCCTGCGCACGTGTCCTGCCCGACACGCTTGTCTTGTGGATGGTGTGCCGCAGGACAGACACCATGTCATGTTGAACAGAGCTCACATGGGTGACATGACATTCATATCACCCACTGCATGTTATGATCTAATGGTTTGTTTCACCTGGGGTAGCCTGTCAATGTGTGTGCTGTGTGCACGCTCACTGCAGCCCATTGCAACAGCGATATATGTTTTCATGTCTGTCCACGTGAGGACAGCAAGCAGACACACGCGCGTCACAGTTACTTCATGTCTGTCCAAACACGGTACGTGTTCCCCAGCCATTCCAGAACCACAGATCTCCACAGCTGCTCCTGTGGGTGCCCCTCCCCTCCGTCAGTTCAGTGCACACCCCAACATGTCACTGTGTCTGTTTGTAAAGCCACACTCGTGGGGCACTGATGCTGCGTTTACACATAGGCAAGATGCATTACGAATGTCATATTTGCGTCATTCTTGGCACATTCCTGACATTTTTAACGTGACTTAATGCATCTGAATAGGTTTCTTAATAGTGCATGTTGGTGCGTGATCTTCGTGATTTTCATGGAGCATGTTTTTGGCTATCAAAAAATCTTCCACAAATGTCACACACCACTCTCATTTCGCCTCATGTCGTGGAGGTCGCAACTGAGCATGATGATCCCTCTTGATGAGTGGTGATCCTTAATAGAGCATGACAGCGTTCTTCTCTGACGTGCACACAATTAAACCCTGCTGCACTGCATTCAGTTTCATTGCTGCATTATGCTGAAGAAGGACAGTGACGCCATCTTGGCTAAAAGTTTTGTTCCAGTGCTTCTCAGGGCGCTCTTGCACCTGCTGCTGTGCCTGATGTTTGGGAAAAGACACGAGACAAGAGCCATGTGGAGCCACACATATGGCTCTCTCCGTCTCCTCCCCCTCTCTGTGCCACTCCATGGCACAGAGCCCAACTAAGCATGCAATCACAAAGTTCTTCTGTTGTGGCATTTGAGGAACAAACTGGAGCGATCTGAATTGTTCTGCAGTTGATGGATGAATATGGGTGTGTGTGTGGAGACAATTCGCCTCATTTACAACGTGACAGAACTTAACGATGCGCTGTTACACGCGATAGCATGCAACAATGCGGAACATTATTCTTGCCCCTGCGTAATGGTTCCTGATAATTCTCCAGCAACACGTGTCATTAATGGTAATGCATGGTAACAGGTTGCAGCAGTTCCTGAGGACACCTGACGCCTCTGCCCCGAAATATCACGTTCATGATCAGCGGCCAAGAATGTATACTTCATGGCATTCGTGACTTGCTGTTGTTATGTGTAAATGTAGCATTACACAGATTTCACATCCAGCTCAAAAGTGATCATCCTGTGACTGTTATCGTGGTAATAGTGTGAATGGCCACACATTTAAGTGCTAAGCGAGCGGTGTTAGATGTTCATGTGTGTCAGCTGGAATTTGTCCGACACCTGCCGCGAGAGGGTTTGATGGGCTCTCACAGCGCACACTCTTTCTTTCAGCTGCTGGTGTGCACAAATAGTTGTAGCAACAGGTGTACGAGGCGTTGGAAGCAGCTACGATTTTACATGTATTGCATACGATTCCTGTTTCATGCGCACTTCATGCGCAATTGAACCACATTCGTACTATGTGTGAAGCGGCCCTTAATGATCAATCAATCAATCAATTTTTTTATATAGCGCCAAATCACAACAAACAGTTGCCCCAAGGCGCTTTATATTGTAAGGCAAGGCCATACAATAATTATGTAAAACCCCAACGGTCAAAACGACCCCCTGTGAGCAAGCACTTGGCTACAGTGGGAAGGAAAAACTCCCTTTTAACAGGAAGAAACCTCCAGCAGAACCAGGCTCAGGGAGGGGCAGTCTTCGGCTGGGACTGGTTGGGGCTGAGGGAGAGAACCAGGAAAAAGACATGCTGTGGAGGGGAGCAGAGATCGATCACTAATGATTAAATGCAGAGTGGTGCATACAGAGCAAAAAGAGAAAGAAACAGTGCATCATGGGAACCCCCCAGCAGTCTACGTCTATAGCAGCATAACTAAGGGATGGTTCAGGGTCACCTGATCCAGCCCTAACTATAAGCTTTAGCAAAAAGGAAAGTTTTAAGCCTAATCTTAAAAGTAGAGAGGGTGTCTGTCTCCCTGATCTGAATTGGGAGCTGGTTCCACAGGAGAGGAGCCTGAAAGCTGAAGGCTCTGCCTCCCATTCTACTCTTACAAACCCTAGGAACTACAAGTAAGCCTGCAGTCTGAGAGCGAAGCGCTCTATTGGGGTGATATGGTACTACGAGGTCCCTAAGATAAGATGGGACCTGATTATTCAAAACCTTATAAGTAAGAAGAAGAATTTTAAATTCTATTCTAGAATTAACAGGAAGCCAATGAAGAGAGGCCAATATGGGTGAGATATGCTCTCTCCTTCTAGTCCCCGTCAGTACTCTAGCTGCAGCATTTTGAATTAACTGAAGGCTTTTTAGGGAACTTTTAGGACAACCTGATAATAATGAATTACAATAGTCCAGCCTAGAGGAAATAAATGCATGAATTAGTTTTTCAGCATCACTCTGAGACAAGACCTTTCTGATTTTAGAGATATTGCGTAAATGCAAAAAAGCAGTCCTACATATTTGTTTAATATGCGCTTTGAATGACATATCCTGATCAAAAATGACTCCAAGATTTCTCACAGTATTACTAGTATTAGTATTACTAATGCCATCCAGAGTAAGGATCTGGTTAGACACCATGTTTCTAAGATTTGTGGGGCCAAGTACAATAACTTCAGTTTTATCTGAGTTTAAAAGCAGGAAATTAGAGGTCATCCATGTCTTTATGTCTGTAAGACAATCCTGCAGTTTAGCTAATTGGTGTGTGTCCTCTGGCTTCATGGATAGATAAAGCTGGGTATCATCTGCGTAACAATGAAAATTTAAGCAATACCGTCTAATAATACTGCCTAAGGGAAGCATGTATAAAGTGAATAAAATTGGTCCTAGCACAGAACCTTGTGGAACTCCATAATTAACTTTAGTCTGTGAAGAAGATTCCCCATTTACATGAACAAATTGTAATCTATTAGACAAATATGATTCAAACCACCGCAGCGCAGTGCCTTTAATACCTATGGCATGCTCTAATCTCTGTAATAAAATTTTATGGTCAACAGTATCAAAAGCAGCACTGAGGTCTAACAGAACAAGCACAGAGATGAGTCCACTGTCCGAGGCCATAAGAAGATCATTTGTAACCTTCACTAATGCTGTTTCTGTACTATGATGAATTCTAAAACCTGACTGAAACTCTTCAAATAGACCATTCCTCTGCAGATGATCAGTTAGCTGTTTTACAACTACCCTTTCAAGAATTTTTGAGAGAAAAGGAAGGTTGGAGATTGGCCTATAATTAGCTAAGATAGCTGGGTCAAGTGATGGCTTTTTAAGTAATGGTTTAATTACTGCCACCTTAAAAGCCTGTGGTACATAGCCAACTAACAAAGATAGATTGATCATATTTAAGATCGAAGCATTAAATAATGGTAGGGCTTCCTTGAGCAGCCTGGTAGGAATGGGGTCTAATAAACATGTTGATGGTTTGGATGAAGTAACTAATGAAAATAACTCAGACAGAACAATCGGAGAGAAAGAGTCTAACCAAATACCGGCATCACTGAAAGCAGCCAAAGATAACGATACGTCTTTGGGATGGTTATGAGTAATTTTTTCTCTAATAGTTAAAATTTTGTTAGCAAAGAAAGTCATGAAGTCATTACTAGTTAAAGTTAATGGAATACTCAGCTCAATAGAGCTCTGACTCTTTGTCAGCCTGGCTACAGTGCTGAAAAGAAACCTGGGGTTGTTCTTATTTTCTTCAATTAGTGATGAGTAGAAAGATGTCCTAGCTTTACGGAGGGCTTTTTTTATAGAGCAACAGACTCTTTTTCCAGGCTAAGTGAAGATCTTCTAAATTAGTGAGACGCCATTTCCTCTCCAACTTACGGGTTATCTGCTTTAAGCTACGAGTTTGTGAGTTATACCACGGAGTCAGGCACTTCTGATTTAAAGCTCTCTTTTTTAGAGGAGCTACAGCATCCAAAGTTGTCTTCAATGAGGATGTAAAACTATTGACGAGATACTCTATCTCACTTACAGAGTTTAGGTAGCTACTCTGCACTGTGTTGGTATATGGCATTAGAGAACATAAAGAAGGAATCATATCCTTAAACCTAGTTACAGCGCTTTCTGAAAGACTTCTAGTGTAATGAAACTTATTCCCCACTGCTGGGTAGTCCATCAGAGTAAATGTAAATGTTATTAAGAAATGATCAGACAGAAGGGAGTTTTCAGGGAATACTGTTAAGTCTTCTATTTCCATACCATAAGTCAGAACAAGATCTAAGATATGATTAAAGTGGTGGGTGGACTCATTTACTTTTTGAGCAAAGCCAATAGAGTCTAATAATAGATTAAATGCAGTGTTGAGGCTGTCATTCTCAGCATCTGTGTGGATGTTAAAATCGCCCACTATAATTATCTTATCTGAGCTAAACACTAAGTCAGACAAAAGGTCTGAAAATTCACAGAGAAACTCACAGTAACGACCAGGTGGACGATAGATAATAACAAATAAAACTGGTTTTTGGGACTTCCAATTTGGATGGACAAGACTAAGAGTCAAGCTTTCAAATGAATTAAAGCTCTGTCTGGGTTTTTGATTAATTAATAAGCTGGAATGGAAGATTGCTGCTAATCCTCCGCCCCGGCCCGTGCTACGAGCATTCTGACAGTTAGTGTGACTCGGGGGTGTTGACTCATTTAAACTAACATATTCATCCTGCTGTAACCAGGTTTCTGTAAGGCAGAATAAATCAATATGTTGATCAATTATTATATCATTTACTAACAGGGACTTAGAAGAGAGAGACCTAATGTTTAATAGACCACATTTAATGATGCAACGGCATTCCTAATGCCTCACATTGTGACAGAAAAGGGCACTGATCAAGAGTAAAAGTGTGACAGGTTGGTAGTGAAAATGTGTTACTGGAAACAATATAACCACAGGAGAACTCCCAGGGTCTTCTACCTTCAGACTTGTTTTTTTACCTGAGGCCATCAAATATGGCCATCGGGTATTGCAAAGGCTTTGCATCCGTCCATCTGTCTGTCTGTCTGTCTGTGCTCAGCACAAGTCCAGTCCTATTACTGCCAAGGTCTTCAAACTCACAGGGAACATTCTTGGGACCCAGCCCTTGGACAAGTTCAAAGATGGCTAACCTTGACCTATTTTAAGAGGTACTTTAAGAGGTTAAATAGTCACATTCTGTTTCATGCTGTTCTGTTATTTATTTATTTTATTTTTTTTGAGTGGCAGGGGTGATACCCACTCAGAGTAGAGCGGCACCATGATGGCACTCACTGGTCTCTCTCTGCTGCTCCAAAACGGCTTCCTTTATGTGTAAATATAACATGTTTCTCATATATTATGTAAAAGCTAGTGAGAAATAAACACTTCTAAAACAAGACATTTCATCGATGTCAGCGTGCACGCTAACGTCCGCTAACTCAAAGCTAACTTCTACTAAATGGTAAATAGACTGTATTTATATAGTGATTTTCCATCTACATCAGATGCTCAAAGCGTTTTACAAATAATGCCTCACATTCACCCTGATGCCAGGGTGCTGCCATACAAGGTACCCACTACACACTGGGAGCAATAGGGGATTAAAGACCTTGTCCAAGGGCCCTTAGTGATTTTCCAGTCAGCCTGGGATTTGAACCGAGGATCTTCTGGTCTCATGCCCAACGCCTTGACCACTAGACCATCACCTCTGCTCTTGTCAAAAGCTCATGTTTGCGCACACACACGCCCTCCTGCAGATGCCATTAAAATGCAAATAAAATATTGTTTATGATTGATTGATTGATTGACAGAGGGGCTTTATTGAACATGTACAAATTGTACTTAAGACAGTACTATCTTCATAATTAATGTAAATAGCAATAAATGTATAATTTTATATTTATATACTTTGCAGTGGGATATCAATTAAACAAATGCAAATGATAAAGAAGACAATGAGTTCAGACAACAAGAAGGAGTTGCGTCGACTGCAGTTGGTACAGAACTCTGCAGCAAGAATTCTGACACAAGCTAACAGAAGGACTCATATTAAAGGAGCTTCATTGGCTGCCAGTGTCCTTCAGGATCAATTTTAAAATTTTGGTTTTAACTTTTAGAGCTCTACATGGCCTCCCTATATCTGTGACCTCATCCAGCCTTATGCCCCTGCCAGGGCTTTGAGGTCTGTGGACCAAAATCTGTTGATGGTTCCTCGCACCCATTTTGCAACCAGAGGAGAGCGATCCTTCCAGGCTGTTGCTCCCAGGCTTTGGAATGGTCTCCCGCTCTATCTGCGCTCACTGGACTCTGTCGATACTTTTAAAAGCCAACTTAAGACTTTCTTTTTTACTCAAGCGTTTGCTTAGCTTTTAGGCTGCTCTGTGATCCTATGTTATGGTTTATGTTTTTATGTCTCAGCCATTGTCTGATGTTTTGTGTGGTGTACTCTGCTTTTATGTTGTGAAGCACCTTGTGGCTCTTGTCTGTGAAAGGTGCTATATAAATAAAATTTACTTACTTACTTACTTACAATGCTCATACAGCTGAGAGAATTTTAGCATTGCATTTTATATACATATATCATATATACACAGAAATGATGTGTGTCATTGAAGAGAGAAATTAAACTGTACCTTCACACAAACTCAATTTTATATCAGCGATTCAAAGAAGAGGTTCTTAAGTCATTGTTTTCAATATAATTAACACAACAAAGTTCTCTCATCATCCACTGCTGTGTGCTTCAGACCGCAGTCATTCAATTTACTGGTCAGTACAACTGATTTTTTCAACATGTGAATGCAACACCAAGGTGAGGTCAGGGAGACGAAACAGACCATAAATGGTGTATGGGACAAAAACATGGCAGGGATTGCAGAAGAAGAAGTTGCGCAAATGAGGATGTAAAAAAAAAAAAAAAGAATCAGAGGAGCAATAAAAGCAGGAAAAATGTGAGAAATACCAAACAATAGTTAGATGTTAGACAAAAAGATTTTGACAAAAGAGGTGAAGCCAAAGTCGTGGACAATGGACTGAGTGGAGAAGAGGTGTAGGTCTGTGCTGGATGGTGTTTATTCATCGGAAACATAGATCTCACTCTGCAGCATGACAAATGTGATGCTTGTGGTTTATTTGGTTGATGTGAAACAGAAATTACATGTTATTATGTTAATTATATAAATCACTATCTAGATATGGATCCAACAATGTACGTAGTTTTCAGTGGGGGCCAATCATCTACCTGAGCTCATAATAATGTGTATTTATTTTGATGAAGGATCTGGAGCTACCTTCAAAACCAAATTACATCTTACTTGACCGAAGAACAACCTGTCCACCAAACCCTTTGCAATGTTGTGAGGTCAGGTCCATAAATTTTTAGACAGAGACACAATTTGGGCAATTTTCCTCTGTACACTGCTACATTTTGGTAGCTAAAACAATCCAGATGTCCTTGTAGTGTAGACATTCAAATCAAATCAAATCAAATTAATTTTATTTATATAGCGTCAAATCACAACAGACAGTTGCCCCAAGGCACTTTATATTGTAAGGCAAAAGCCATACGATAATTACAGAAAAACCTCAAAGGTCAAAACTACCCCCTGTGAGCAAGCACTTGGCGACAGTGGGAAGGAAAAACTCCCTTTTAACAGGAAGAAACCTCCAGCAGAACCAGGCTCAGGGAGGGGCAGTCTTCTGCTGGAACTGGTTGGGGCTGAGGGGAGAGAATCAGGAAAAAGACATGCTGTGGAGGGGAGCAGAGATCAATCACTAAAGATTAAATGCAGAGTGGTGCATACAGAGCAAAAAGAGAAAGAAACACTCAGTGGATCATGGGAACCCCCAGCAGTCTAAGTCTATAGCAGCATAACTAAGGGATGGTTCAGGGTCACCTGATCCAGCCGTAACTATAAGCTTTAGCAAAAAGGAAAGTTTTAAGCCTAATCTTAAAAGTAGAGAGGGTGTCTGTCTCCCTGATCCGAATTGGGAACTGGTTCCACAGGAGAGGAGCCTGAAAGCTGAAGGCTCTGCCTCCCATTCTACTCTTAAAAACCCTAGGAACTACAAGTAAGCCTGCAGTCTGAGAGCGAAGCGCTCTATTGGGGTGATATGGTACTATGAGGTCCCTAAGATAAGATGGGGCCTGATTATTCAAAACCTTATAAGTAAGACGAAGAATTTTAAATTATATTCTAGAATTAACAGGGAGCCAATGAAGAGAGGCCAATATGCTCTCTCCTTCTAGTCCCCATCAGTACTCTAGCTGCAGCATTTTGAATTAACTGAAGGCTTTTCAGAGAACTTTTAGGACAACCTGATAATAATGAATTACAATAGTCCAGCCTAGAGGAACTAAATGCATGAATTAGTTTTTCAGCATCACTCTGAGACAAGACCTTTCTAATTTTAGAGATATTGCGCAAATGCAAAAAAGCAGTCCTACATATTTGTTTAATATGCGCATTGAAGGACATATCCTGATCAAAAATGACTCCAAGATTTCTCACAGTATTACAGGAGGTCAGGGTAATGCCATCCAGAGTAAGGATCTGGTTAGACACCATGTTTCTAAGATTTGTGGGGCCAAGTACAATAACTTCAGTTTTATCTGAATTTAAAAGCAGGAAATTAGAGGTCATCCATGTCTTTATGTCTGTAAGACATTCCTGCAGTTTAACTAATTGGTGTGTGTCCTCTGGCTTCATGGATAGATAAAGCTGGGTATCATCTGCGTAACAATGAAAATTTAAGCAATGCCGTCTAATAATACTGCCTAAGTGAAGCATGTATAAAGTGAATAAAATTGGTCCTAGCACAGAACCTTGTGGAACTCCATAATTAACCTTAGTCTGTGAAGAAGACTCCCCATTTACATGAACAAATTGTAATCTGTTAGATAAATATGATTCAAACCACCGCAGCGCAGTGCCTTTAATACCTATGGCATGCTCTAATCTCTGTAATAAAATTTTATGGTCAACAGTATCAAAAGCAGCACTGAGGTCTAACAGAACAAGCACAGAGATGAGTCCACTGTCCGAGGCCATAAGAAGATCATTTGTAACCTTCTTTTTCCTGGTTCTTTCCCTCAGCCCCAACCAGTCTCAGCAGAAGACTGCCCCTCCCTGAGCCTGGTTCTGCTGGAGGTTTCTTCCTGTTAAGAGGGAGTTTTTCCTTCCCACTGTTGCCAAGTGCTTGCTCACAGGGGGTCGTTTTGACCGTTGGGTTTTTTCATGATTGTTGTATGGCCTTGCCTTACAATATAAAGCGCCTTGGGGCAACTGTTTGTTGTGATTTGGCGCTATATAAAAAAAAAGTTGATTGATTGATTGATTGATTCACTAATGCTGTTTCTGTACTATGATGAATTCTACAACCTGACTGAAACTCTTCAAATAGACCATTCCTCTGCAGATGATCAGTTAGCTGTTTTACAACTACCCTTTCAAGAATTTCTGAGAAAAAAGGAAGGTTGGAGATTGGTCAATAATTACCTAAGATAGCTGGGTCAAGTGATGGCTTTTTAAGTAATGGTTTAATTACTGCCACCTTAAAAGCCTGTGGTACATAGCCAACTAATAAAGATAGATTGATTATATTTAAGATCGAAGCATTAATTAATGGTAGGGCTTCCTTGAGCAGCCTGGTAGGAACGGGGTCTAATAGACATGTTGATGGTTTGGAGGAAGTAACTAATGAAAATAACTCAGACAGAACAATCGGAGAGAAAGAGTCTAACCAAATACCAGCATTACTGAAAGCAGCCAAAGATAACGATATGTCTTTGGGATGGTTATAAGTAATTTATTCTCTAATAGTTAAAATTTTATTAGCAAAGAAAGTCATGAAGTCATTACTAGTTAAAGTAAAAGGAATACTCGGCTCAATAGAGCTCTGACTCTTTGTCAGCCTGGCTACAGTGCTGAAAAGAAACCTGGGGTTGTTCTTATTTTCTTCAATTAGTGATGAGTAGTAAGATGTCATAGCTTTACAGAGGGCTTTTTTATAGAGCAACAAACTCTTTTTCCAGGCTGATTGAAGATCTTCTAAATTAGTGAGACACCATTTCCTCTCCAACTTACGGGTTATCTGCTTTAAGCTGCGAGTTTGTGAGTTATACCACGGAGTCAGGCACTTCTGATTTAAGGCTCTCTTTTTCAGACGAGCTACAGCATCCAAAGTTGTGCTCAATAAGGATGTAAAACTATTGACGCGATAATCTATCTCACTCACAGAGTTTAGGTAGCTACTCTGCATTGTGTTGGTATATGGCATTGGAGAACATAACAAAGAAGGAATCATATCCTTAAAACTAGTTACAGCACTTTCTGAAAGACTTCTACTGTAATGAAACCTATTCCCCACTGCTGGGTAGTCCATTAAAGTAAATGTAAATGTTATTAAGAAATGATCAGACAGAAGGGGGTTTTCAGGGAATACTGTTAAGTCTTCAATTTCCATACCATAAGTCAGAACAAGAGCTAAAGTATGGTTAAAGTGGTGAGTGGACTCATTTACATTTTGAGCGAAGCCAAATGAGTCTAATAATAGATTAAATGCAGTGTTGAGGCTGTCATTCTCAGCATCAATGTGGATGTTAAAATCGCCCACTATAATTATCTTATCTGAGCTAAGCACTAAGTCAGACAAAAGGTCTGAAAATTCACAGAGAAACTCACAGTAATGACCAGGTGGACGATAGATAACAAATAAAACTGGTTTTTGGGACTTCCAATTTGGATGGACAAGACTAAGAGTCAAGCTTTCAAATGAATTAAAGCTCTGTCTGTGTTTTTGATTAATCAATAAGCTGGAGTGGAAGATTGCTGCTAATCCTCCCCCTCGGCCTGTGCTACGAGCATTCTGACAGTTAGTGTGACTCGGGGGTGTTGACTCATTTAAACTAATATATTCATCCTGCTGTAACCAGGTTTCTGTAAGGCAGAATAAATCAATATGTTGATCAATTATTATATCATTTACTAACAGGGACTTAGAAGAGAGAGACCTAATGTTTAATAAACCACATTTAACTGTTTTAGTCTGTGGTGCAGTTGAAGGTGCTATATTATTTTTTCTTTTTGAATTTTTATGCTTAAATAGATTTTTACTGGTTGTTGGTGGTCTGGGAGCAGGCACCGCCTCTACGGGAATGGGGTATTGGGGGGATGGCAGGGGGAGAGAAGCTGCAGAGAGGTGTGTAAGACTACAACTCTGCTTCCTCTGCTTCTCTGATTCAGAGAATGTTAACACATATCATCTCTTTTGGAGCCAGTTTTCTTTAGGGCCCCTTCACACATAAAACGAAAGATGCAGAAACCGGAGGGATGTATGGTCGGACGGGCATGCATGCTACAGCAGCGACGGTTTAATGCATGCTGGTGTGCATGTATGAACACAGTGTGAGCTAGCTGGAACGTGTTGCACCACATCACACCGCTGTTGTGGAGGAAAAAACAAAACAAATCAGCTGGAATGTGTTGCACCACATCGTGCCTCTGCTGTGGAGAACAAAAAAAAAAAAAAACACACACACCATAAAAAACACCTCAATTTATTGAATCCCGCTCATCGAGCAGACAATATAAGTTTGAACTGTCTGTCATGACATGACATGAATAAAGCAGTGCACTCTTATCATGTCCACATCTGCTGGTCTGGCGTGTCCGGCCCGACACACGTGTCCTGTGAGCGGGGCAGGACACGCATGTGGAACAGAGCTCACGTGGGTGACGTGACATTCAGATCGTTGCGTGTTCACATGATCTGACGGTCCGTTTCACCTGGGACAGCATGTCAATGTGCGCTCTGTGTGCTCACTCACCGCAGCCTGTCGCAAAAGCGATATTTGTTTTTATGTATTTCCATGTGAGGACAGCAAGCAGACACACGTGCATCACAGTGGACAGTTGTAAGGTCATGTCATTCAAAACTCAGTATGTGTTCCCCAGCTGTGACGTCCGGGACCAGAGATCTTTACATCATTCATTAAGAAATACAAATAGTATGGCATGGTTCACAGTAACATACAGTATAACTCCTTCAGAGTTGACACAGGTGTCTTGGTGGCTTCATTCCCTAGTTTCCTGCTTGCACAGATGCTCAGTTTTTGAGAACTGCCTACTGCAGAAAGATTAACCATACAGTACCATACAGTTTGTGCTTCTTAGTGATAGAAATCCAAGAAGTCCAAGACATGTTCAGTGGCTTGGAATTGTTCATGTACATATCCCCATATCTGTCGAAAGAAAACTGTCTGTAAAAGTGATATATGAAATATATACTGCATTTTTCCAGAGTGTAAGTTCTGTTTTGTTACTGTTGGTAGGCCCTGCGATTTATACACCAGTGCGACTTACATACTGATACATCACACATTTGTTGTTAATGAGCAGCGTTGCCAAAGTAACTTTGAAAAGTTACTTTATTAGTTACTTTTTTAGTTGCTTTATACAGTTACTTTATACAGTTACTTCATTAGCAGCTTTATGCAATTACTTTAGTTTTCTCTGGGCCCCTCCCCAATCGGACCGGGAGTGACATGTTTAGCCGCATGTTCTCCTTGAATTGCTGGCTGTCTGAGTGGTGTCCAAAAAATGAGGTGGGCTTCATAGATAATTGGCAAAGCTTCTGGGAAAAACCTGGTCTTGTTAGGAGAGACGGCATCCATCCCACTTTGGATGGAGCAGCTCTCATTTCTAGAAATCTGGCCAATTTTCTTAAATCCTCCAAACTGTGACTATCCAGGGTTGGGACCAGGAAGCAGAGTTGTGTCTTACACACCTCTCTGCAGCTTCTCTCCCCCTGCCATACCCTCATTACCCCATCCCCGTAGAGACGGTGCCTGCTCCCAGACACCAGTAACCAGCAAAAATCTATTTAAGTATGAAATTCAAAAAGAAAAAACAATATAGCACCTTCAACTGCACCACAGACTAAACGTTAAATGTGGTCTATTAAACATTAGGTCTCTCTCTTCTAAGTCCCTGTTAGTAAAGATATAATAATTGATCAACATATTGATTTATTCTGCCTTACAGAAACCTGGTTACAGCAGGATGAATATGTTAGTTTAAATGAGTCAACTCCCCCGAGTCACACTAACTGCCAGAATGCTCGTAGCACGGGCCGAGGTGGAGGATTAGCAGCAATCTTCCATTCCAGCTTATTAATTAATCAAAAACCAGACAGAGCTTTAATTCATTTGAAAGCTCGACTCTTAGTCTTGTCCATCCAAATTGGAAAGTCCCAAAACCAGTTTTATTTGTTGTTATCTATCGTCCACCTGGTCGTTACTGTGAGTTTCTCTGTGAATTTTCAGAACCTTTTGTCTGACTTAGTGCTTAGCTCAGATAAGATAATTATAGTGGGCGATTTTAACATCCACACAGATGCTGAGAATGACAGCCTCAACACTGCATTTAATCTATTATGGACTCTATTGGCTGTGCTCAAAATGTAAATGAGTCCACCCACCACTTTAATCATATCTTAGATCTTGTTCTGTCTTATGGTATGGAAATTGAAGACTTAACAGTATTCCCTGAAAACTCCCTTCTGTCTGATCATTTCTTAATAACATTTACATTTACTCTGATGGACTACCCAGCAGTGGGGAATAAGTTTCATTACACTAGAAGTCTTTCAGAAACCGCTGTAACTAGGTTTAAGGATATGATTCCTTCTTTATGTTCTCTAATGCCATATACCAACACAGTGCAGAGTAGCTACCTAAACTCTGTAAGTGAGATAGAGTATCTCGTCAATAGTTTTACATCCTCATTGAAGACAACTTTGAATGCTGTAGCTCCTCTGAAAAAGAGAGCTTTAAATCAGAAGTGCCTGACTCCATGGTATAACTCACAAACTCACAGCTTAAAGCAGATAATCCGTAAGTTGGAGAGGAAATGGCATCTCACTAATTTAGAAGATCTTCACTTAGCCTGGAAAAAGAGTCTGTTGCTCTATAAAAAAGCCCTCTGTAAAGCTAGGACATCTTATTACTCATCACTAATTGAAGAAAATAAGAACAACCCCAGGTTTCTTTTCAGCACTGTAGCCAGGCTGACAAAGAGTCAGAGCTCTATTGAGCTGAGTATTCCTTTAACTTTAACTAGTAATGACTTCATGACTTTCTTTGCTAATAAAATTTTAACTATTAGAGAAAAAATTACTCATAACCATGCCAAAGACGTATCATTATCTTTGGCTGCTTTCAGTGATGCCGGTATTTGGTTAGACTCTTTCTCTCAGATTGTTCTGTCTGAGTTATTTTCATTAGTTACTTCATCCAAACCATCAACATGTTTATTAGACCCCATTCCTACCAGGCTGCTCAAGGAAGCCCTACCATTATTTAATGCTTTGATCTTAAATATGATCAATCTATCTTTATTAGTTGGCTATGTACCACAGGCTTTTAAGGTGGCAGTAATTAAACCATTACTTAAAAAGCCATCACTTGACCCAGCTATCTTAGCTAATTATAGGCCAATCTCCAATCTTCCTTTTCTCTCAAAAATTCTTGAAAGGGTAGTTGTAAAACAGCTAACTGATCATCTGCAGAGGAATGATCTATTTGAAGAGTTTCAGTCAGGTTTTAGAATTCATCATAGTACAGAAACAGCATTAGTGAAGGTTACAAATGATCTTCTTATGGCCTCGGACAGTGGACTCATCTCTGTGCTTGTTCTGTTAGACCTCAGTGTCTGCTTTGATACTGTTGACCATAAAATTTTATTACAGAGATTAGAGCATGCCATAGGTATTAAGGCACTGCGCTGCGGTGGTTTTGAATCATATTTATCTAATAGATTACAATTTTTTCATGTAAATGGGGAATCTTCTTCACAGACTAAGTGTTATGTGTCGACGCGGGTTGAGGAGCGGACCTGCGTCTGACTGAACCCAGCGCCAAACAACCAGAAAGCGGGTTCCAATAACAAAACAATTTATTTTCCCCCTTCGTGCAATACAAAGTGTACAAACATAAAATGCGTCTGTCTGGTGGAGTGAAGGATGGCACGCTCTCCAGCGCCCAAAAGGATCGAAGCCCGGCGCTTCTGGACCCACGTTCACGCCAAACACCCCCCAGGTAAATGGTAAATGGACTGCATTTATATAGCGCTTTTCCATCTGCATCAGACGCTCAAAGCGCTTTACAATTATGCCTCACATTCACCCCGATGTCAGGGTGCTGCCATACAAGGTGCTCACTACACACCGGGAGCAATAGGGGATTAAAGGCCTTGCCCAAGGGCCTTTAGTAATTTTCCAGTCAGGCGGGGATTTGAACCCATGATCTTCTGGAATCAAGCCCAACACCTTAACCACTAGACCATCACCTCCCCTAAACTTGGGGAGGTGGACACGACAAACCGACTCTGCGAAGGATAGAAAAGGTGAGTTAAGTCAGCAGCTACGACTAATATCCTTCAAAGGCACACACTATCAGCAACACATTCAGGTCTGAATTTAAGCTTTATATAAATGAGCAGCTTCTCACAACAGGTGGAGGATCATCTGTCCGCACGCCACGGCCGTGAGAAGCGAGCTGCACAATTCTCATCAATATTCACATATACTGCATAACAAAATACCAAATTACTGTTAACAATTATTCAGACAATCAAATCACCTCTGATGTGTGCTGACAGCATGTGTCCCTCACCTGTCCTCCTTCACAGGCACGATGTGTCAAACCCAGGCGCGGTCCTCAGCGTCTCACAAACGAACATCACAAGGTCGAGTTCCCGGCAATTCTGCTTGAATCACACATGGCTTAAATGCAGAACGCCATCTCATTATCTGCTTCAGCTGAAAGTCTTTAAGGTTGCACGTGAGCACCATCCACAGGTGCTGCACATCACGTTGATGAGGGTGAAGGACTCTTCTGCCAGCACCTTCTCCACAGACAATAAATCAGTTTGCACACCACCTGGAGAGCAAAGAAAAGAAAAGAACACCCAAATGTCCAGCCAAACCCCCCAACACACAACACTAAGGTTAATTACGGAGTTCCACAAGGTTCTGTGCTAGGACCAATTTTATTCACTTTATACATGCTTCCCTTAGGCCAGTATTATTAGATGGCATTGCTTAATTTTCATTGTTACGCAGATGATACCCAGCTTTATCTATCCATGAAGCCAGAGGACACACACCCAATTAGCTAAGCTGCAGGATTGTCTTACAGACATAAAGACATGGATGACCTCTAATTTTCTGCTTTTAAACTCAGATAAAACTGAAGTTATTGTACTTGGCCCCACAAATCTTAGAAACATGGTGTCTAACCAGATCCTTACTCTGGATGGCATTACCCTGACCTCTAGTAATACTGTGAGAAATCTTGGAGTCATTTTTGATCAGATATGTCATTCAAAGTGCATATTAAACAAATATGTAGGACTGCTTTTTTGCATTACGCAATATCTCTAAAATTAGAAAGGTCTTGTCTCAGAGTGATGCTGAAAAACTAATTCATGCATTTATTTCCTCTAGGCTGGACTATTGTAATTCATTATTATCAGGTTGTCCTAAAAGTTCCCTGAAAAGCCTTCAGTTAATTCAAAATGCTACAGCTAGAGTACTAACGGGGATAGAAGGAGAGAGCATATCTCACCCATATTGGCCTCTCTTCATTGGCTTCCTGTTAATTCTAGAATAGAATTTAAAATTCTTCTTCTTACTTATAAGGTTTTGAATAATCAGGTCCCATCTTATCTTAGGGACCTCATAGTACCATATCACCCCAATAGAGCGCTTCGCTCTCAGACTGCAGGCTTAGTTATGCCTTAGTTATGCTGCTATAGACCTTAGACTGCTGGGGGGTTCCCATGATGCACTGAGTGTTTCTTTCTCTTTTTTGCTCTGTATGCACCACTCTGCATTTAATCATTAGTGATTGATCTCTGCTCCCCTCCACAGCATGTCTTTTTCCTGGTTCTCTCCCTCAGCCCCAACCAGTCCCAGCAGAAGACTGCCCCTCCCTGAGCCTGGTTCTGCTGGAGGTTTCTTCCTGTGAAAAGGGAGTTTTTCCTTCCCACTGTCGCCAAGTGTTTGCTCACAGGGGGTCGTTTTGACCGTTGGGGTTTTTTCATAATTATTGTATGGCCTTGCCTTACAATATAAAGCACCTTGGGGCAACTGTTTGTTGTGATTTGGCGCTATATAAATAAAATTGATTGATTGATTGACTGACTTTATTAGAAGCTGCCGACAACTCGCACCTAATAAGTAATGTAATAAGTAACTAGTAATCTAACTTGGTTACTCTTAAGATTGAGTAATCAGCAAAGTAACTAATCAGCAAATTAATTAACTTTTACTATTCAGAGTACTCAATCTTAAAAATAACCAAGTTAGATTACTAGTTGCTTTATTAGTTACATTCAGCAGCTGCCGACAAATGGTCCGCAGCTGCTAATGAAGTAATTGTATAAAGTAACTGTAAAATATAAGTATGACTTATATATGGATTTTTCCTCTTCAAATGGCATTTTTTAACTGGTGTGACTTAAATTCTGGTGTGACGTATACTCTGAAAAATATGGTACTTGCACTCCGGGTATGAGCAAACCACGAAACATCGCGCTGACAGGCAGGCATGCACGATGATGGTGCAACGGTTCATGCACGCAGTGGTGTCTTTTGAGCAGGAGCACAGTGCAAGCAGCTGCAGCTGCTCGCACTGTATTCCATGGGACGAGGTGCACCACATTGTGCCGCTGATGTGGAATAAATAAAAAAATAAAAACCAGCTGGTACATGTGGAACCACATCACGCCGCTGCTGTGGAAAAAAAAATAAAAATACATACCACCCACAGGATTCATACCTGCACTTTACTGATTGCCAGCCTGAAACTTTACCACTGAGCTACCATCACTGGACTATAAACAATGCAGGAAAATGCCTGAAATCAACAGAGATGGATGTATTTAAAAAATAAATAAAACCACATACCATAAAAAAAACACAGCATTTCATTGTATCCCTCTTATCAAGTATGATCCATCTGTTCCTCTGTAGATGACCCATGGTCACAGATGTACAGTCATGAAATGACATGAATGAGAAGCAGGGTGCTCTTATCATGGCTACATCTGCTGGCGCCATGTTCAGCCGGCCCACCACGTGTGTCCTGCCTGACACGCATGTCTTGTGGATGGCACACCGCAGGACTAATACCACATCATGTTGAACAGAGCTCACATGGGCAATGTGACAGTCAGATCGCCCGCTACGTGTTATGATCTGATGGTTCATTTCAACCTTGGGGCAGCCTGTCAATGTGCATGACGTGTGCGCACTCACTTGCTGTGGCCCGTCGCCACGGCAGTATGTTTTTATTTATGTCCACCGTGAGGACATCAAGCAAACACACACGCGTCACAGTGGGCAGTTGTTAGTCCATTGTCCCGTCCAAACACCAGTATGTGTTGTCCAGCTGTGACGTCCAGATCCATAGCTCCCCACAGCTGCTCCTGTCGGCAGCTACACCTCCGGTCAGTTTAGGCGCCACACACCAACTCACTGTGTCTGTTTGCAAAGGCCACACTCGAGGAGCACTTAGACAAATTTCACATCCAGCTGTGAAAGTGATTGGCTGCAGACTGTTGTCGTGTTTAATAGTACGACTGGCCACAAGTGCCATGCGAGCGTTGTTAGATGTGCGTGTGCGTCATCTGGAATTTGGCAACACCTGCTGAGAGAGTGTTTGATGGGTTTGTAGCAACAGGTGTATGGAGGGGCGTTGAGGGCGGCGTTACAATTTTACACGTTTTGCATGCAATTCCTGCTTCATACGCACTTCATGCGCAATTCCACCAAATTCGCACTTAAGTTTGTCCAGTTACTTATTGGGCTCCACAATTGAAGGGACTATGTATAATAAATGAATATGATATTTTTGTTAAACCCCTTGAATTCAACCAGTCTACACTACAACCACGTCTTGCTTAATTGTCCAAATACTTATGAACTTGACTGCACATGGGTAGAGGTACACAGTCCATCAGCACACATGCCATCTTAAATTTGCCCATAAATTTAAAGCGGCACTTTGTTGTCACAGTGTCAACAGTAGCTAATGTTACTATTACTGTTGGATTGAATTGGTATTGAGAGCTGCTGGAATTTGCCGTTTCTCAACGCCTTTCTGAAGTTTTCATGCAAGCAAGGCGACACTGGTGTCAAGCCAGTTGTTCTGAGGCTTTTTTACCCCTCAGCATATTTTTAACCTCAGATAATGTTTTCCACCCAAGTTCTTTCTTCCATTTCAGAAATGGCGCCTATATGTTTATTTAGAGTGCGGCACAGACGCCTCACACCATCTCAATCTGTGTCAGCCTGCACGCCGTGTACACTCATAAGAAGTTAGTGTCTGTTTTTGCTGTATAGAATTATCACCTCTTAACTATATGACATTTGTGGTGAGGGAAAAACAATCATGGCACAGACGGAGTGGAGGTGGGGTGGCATTTGTCAGAACTCTCATTGGGGTTCAAATGCAGAAACACGTTTTATTTTTGTAACTGAATAATCTATTCAAGGACCCCAAGTTTTGTTGTTGTTGTTTTTACCCCTCCTCCAACTGTCAGGGCACCATTCATCAGAAAAAAGCTGAAAGTCAGTTCCCCACCCACAGTCCTTCTGTAAGTTGTTGAGGTTTGAGCTGATTTCAGACACAACGCGACCTTTGACCTCAAGCCGTCACATCATCCAAAATTCTTCACCATATCAGAACGGTGATCTGCAGCTGTCACACAAGGCTGTTTTGTTCCACCTGATTGAGACGTTAACCTTCAACGCATCCACTCAATCTTCAGAGTCTGACTTTTCTCTTCTGCCTCTTCCCTGTTCTCCTCCTGCTGCTTCTTCTTCTTCTCCCCTTTTCCTCGATCTGTCTTCGCCAGCAGTCTGCACAGTGAGGATGTCAAAACATTAGAGAGTGCCGGCGCTGATAATGAAGCACAGAGGTGGTCTGAGGCGCAGCAGCTGGAGCAGAGGAGTAAGGTAGATTAGGATAATTACCTGGCCACGGGGCACGATGAGAAAGATGTCACACTTCCTGCGGGCCTCAATCAGCGAAGGAGTAAGTGGAGAATAATCAGGTGCAACTCCTTTCTGGTGCAGGAAAGAATAAAGAAAGTCATTGCAATTATTTCTAATGGTGAAAATGAAGATTTTTTTATTTTGTATTGATGGCAGCCCATCCTGCAGATGTTTGCAGTGTTCTCGCACGTCCTAAATATCCACGCTGACGGAGACTTTGAAGAGCCTCTGAGGTCAGGTTTTAAATTATGATCTGCACCCACACTCCTGTAAATCCATTTTCCACACAATGCATTTCAAATCAAAGCAGCGTCACATAACACGCCTAAGGAAACATTAAGCCATAGTGTGTTACTTTCATGTATGATAGCATAGCCCCTGTTTGCTTTGATGTGCTCACTTTTTTTTTAGTGCTTTATTAATAATAACACACTGGTTCCTTCTCAAACCAACTCCTGGTGCTCCTCACTCTCTCTCTCTCTTTCTGCCTGAACTTCATCCCTTACTGCTTCCAAGCATCTGTCCCTTCATCCCTCCCCAGCCCCTGAGCCTCGCTTTCTGATTGGCTTCTTTGAATTTCTGGGGTGTGGGGTGTGGGTTGGGGAGGTTAAAGGCAGCGACGTGGGGCTCTACATGAAGCGAGAGCCGAAAACCTATCAGAGGGCAGAGTGCACCGAGTGCTGCCTCTCCATTGGCTACTGTGAAACTCAGACATGTCTTCATTTCTTCCAGCCATCCTCTCTCTGAGTGCTTTCATTTCTGCACCCAGGGAGGGAAGCCTGGGGGAAGGTGGGGTGGTGGTGGTGGTGGTGGTGGGCTTGTTTAAAGTGTGTGTGTGTGTGTGTGTGTGTGTGTGTGTGTGCATGTATGTTTGTTTGCCTGCATGTTCCTTGCTGTAAACATCTGAGAAATACAGACAGATGAGTGTGTACACACTGATAGCACCCACCTCCCATAAAGCCAAAAATAAATAAATAAATAAAAATATTGGAGCAGCATTCGGATGTTTGGTGCAGTGTCATTGCAGCTAAATCATCACAAGTGATGTTGCAAATGAAGCTGCGTGTGAATACCGTTTAAAATTACAGTACAGTCCTCATATTATTGCATCTTCATTTAAAACACATCACCATGTATTTTGCACTGCAGGAAAAAAGAAATGTCTCCTCGAAAATGAAAACAAAAAACACATGGCTTGATTTTGACAGTGTGTTGTTGGATCACTGGACGCATGTGCATGTGCGTATTTCTGCGTGTGTGTGTGTGTGTGTGCATGTGCATGCATGTGTCTTCACAAATACAGCACACAAAACATGTTTCTCTGCCCTTATTTGCTGTTCACGCATCAGACCAAACTATCTGACATGTTACACGCAGCATCTCTATGTTTGTCCATCTCCATTACCATCTGAAATAATAATAATACTTGTAATACTGTAATGTTACTACTAATAATCCATCGATCTATCCATTTTCTATGCCCACTTACTCCAGTGTTGGGGGTGGGGGGGGTGGGGGTGGAGTCTATGCCAGCAGTCATAGGATGTGAGGCAGGTTACACTCTGGACAGGACGCCAGTCTGTCGCAGGGCCACATATATACAAAACAAACACATTCACATCCACACACACACATATGGACAATCAAAGTTTCCAGTTTGCCTAACCTCCATGTCTGTGGATGTGGGAGGAAGCCGGAGCACCTGGAGGGACCCCATATAAACACGGGGAAAACATAAAAACTCCACACAGAAAGGCCACAGGTGGGAATCGATCCCCTGACCTTCTTGCTGTGAGGCAACGGTGCTAACCACTAATCCACTGTGCACTGCTACTGGTACTACTACTGCTGGTACTACAATTACTACAACTACTACTAATAATAATGTAAGTCCTAATAGGACCTGAGGTCCTATTAGGTTTCCTTGGTATGAAGTAGATGAGAGTCAGTGACTCCTTATAGACAAGATCCTAGTCCATTGCAGTTTACTTCCCAGGCAAGACTGGTACCCATTTACAGGTGGACGGAATGAGACAATGCAGATACGTGTCTTGTCCTCAGACAGAAACAGGTAGCACAAGCAGGATTCAAACCCAGGTCTTCATATTGGCAAGCCAGCTCCTTATGCTACTCTGCAACAATAATAATAATAATAACTAGAAGCACTCAGAGAGTGCAAACCTCCGCCAAGGCCATGGGGTCACTGACGCCATAACATCTACACGCCGTGGAATCATTGAACCTAAAAAAATCTAACAATGATGTTTGCTCAGTAGTAAAAAAAGTTTCATCTGCTGTGACTGGATAGCATGTATCCTTAGAGCTTGGCATCACAGTTTATTGCAACTTGCACCTTTCCCAGAAGCTATTGTCATCTGAGCTCTGATATTGATATTGCATGTGCTTATAGACAAAAACAAATAAGAGACAAAATTCAATTTATTATTCAACTAAACTGCAAATATATGAATTTTTTAACATTTATGAAACACTTCTCTAAACAAGGCCATAGGGTCACTGACCCTAAAGAGATTTCCTCCTTGGCACAGTGATCTATTCAACAATTCAGTGTTACAACCAAAACTATGATACATACACTTTTCTTTCCTTTATATTTGACATTCTTGACCATGAAAACATACCACTAGAACTTGGAATCACTTTTATGTCTTTATTAGTTCAAAAGTTATTGTATAAAAACGATTTTTCGGTAATGGCAGTTTTCTTCTGGCTCTAGCTCCATAACATTTGAAGCTACATCAAATCTGATGACACCTTACTGAATCAGTACAGATTCACCTACAATTTGGTGTTAGTTTTGCATCTCTAGCTTCATTTGTCACCTCAAACTGACACATTTTCTATTTTCCCTATATTTTTACATATTCTGGATCACCAGATCCAGAATCCGGATCCGATCATCACCAAACGTTGTTGTTTGATAGAACATTTGACTATGTTACACCCTAATTTTTTTCAAGCCTTTCTGCCTTGTTTTTGTGGCATTAGAAACTAGAATGTCAAAATTCCCCCTATCCCGCAATGGTGAAGAATCCTTAAAAAAAATTCCTGGATCCGGATCGTGATCCGGATCACCACTAAAATTTAATCACTTTTTCCTCTTGTCATTTCCAACCACTCCACAAAATTTCATCAAAATCCGTTCAAAACCTTTTGAGTTATCCTGCTGACAAACAGACAGACAAACAAACAAACACGACCGAAAACATAACCTCCTTGGCGGAGGTAATAATAATAATAAGAGCAATCAGACATTTCTGACGTCCCCCAATCTGGATATGGATCACCTCCACCTGTGCAAGAAGAAGAGTGAGGAAAGCCACCAAGACATGAGGAGGATTTTCTTATAAAGAAGGCCTGAAAGTTCAGCTACAATTTGCCAGAAGTTACATCTGAGATGCAAGCCTAGATCTGATGTTTTGGTGAAAGAAAATCTTCCTCCGTGTCACTTCATCATGAATCTGTATAACTGGGGATACAAAATGCAAAACATGAACTATGCACATTTTCTCCAATCACAGCCACAGAAGCCTGTAACTTCTTCTGGGTTGTCTGGGTGTCTTGGTGGCTTTTCTCACTCTTCTCCTTCTTGCACATTCACTCAGTTTTTGAGAATGACCTACTCCACACAGATTTACCATAGAGTGCCATACTGTTTGTATTTCTTCATAATCGATGTAAATAAAGTTCAAGACATAGTCAGTGACTTGGAAATGTTCATGTATCCATCCCCTGACTTGTCTGAAGAAAACTAGCAATAAAACTGATTATTTGCAGGTATTATACCAAAGTGTTCCATTACTTATGTACTGCAACATTCTGGCTATTATATTTTTAATTAATTTATATCACGTTGTAGACATTTGCTTTCAGTTTGAGTTTAAGGAAGATAATTTTAGATTTTTTTTTTTCATTTTTTGTATTTTTACATCAACCAAGGACGTAATAAAATCATCTGTGTTTGTCTGACTGTTAGCAAGATTACATCAAAACTACTGCACAGATTTTGACAAACTTTACACCACAGATAGATATTAGGCTATGGAAGAACCCATTGGATTTTGGAGGTGATCCAAATCTGGATTCTGGATCACCGGATTTTAGCACTTTGAGATTCTATGGAATATAAAGTGTGTTACAAATAAAATGTATTATTATTATTATTATTATTATTATTATTATTATTATTATTATTATCAAGTTTCACTTTATATAGGCTTTGAAGGATTACTTTTCGCAGGATTACGTCAAAACTACTGCACGGATTTTAACCAAATTTGCAGCACAGATAGGTATTAGTACATGGAAGACTCCACTGAATTTAGGTGGTGATCAGATTCTGGATTAAGATTCACTTTATATAGGCTTTGAAAGATCATGTCAAAACCACTTCACGGATTCTCATCAAATTTTCACTACAGATAGATATTAGGCCATGGAGGTCTCCCCTGAATTTTGAAGGTGATTTGCATCCGGATTGGCTGACGCCAGAAAGCTGTGTTTGCTCTGTTTGTATTTGAAACGGCATAAACAAATTAAAATGTGTAAAATACCAAGTGTTCCAATACTTTTGGAGGGCACTGTAAATTAGATGTGATCAAATGTCAGGAGTATGTATTTAGTTCATGCACTTGAGTCAATTTTTTTTGTGGTGTTGTCAGGTTTTGTTTTTCAACTTTTCAGTTTCTGAATTCTTTTTCAGATACTTTTCACATAACATTTATCTTTGCTGTGCACAATTTGTCATTGCTTTTTGGCACTTGATTTCCAACTGATAACTGTAAGACAGACAAACAGGCATAAAATTGGAACCTCCATCTACTTTTGGTGGTGTTGGTAAATCCACAACAGAAAAATGAGAGTGACTGAGGCACGTTTGATTGAGATATAATGCAAAATGTACATCAAATGGACTTTTCAATATTAAATTCAAATGTCCACAAAATCCACAATCTGGATCAGATCTGGATCAAACTTTGTTAGGCGATACTGAGTGCCAGTCTGCACTTCATTTTCAAATATGAGAGTGATTAGGGCAAGTTTGATTAAGATATAATGTAAGATATACATTAAATGGGGTTTTCAGTGTTAAATTTAAATGGCCACAAAATCTGTAATCTGGATCAGATCTGGATCAAACTCTGTTGATAAAGGGTACCATCCTACATAATGCTCTCAAAATTTTCAATTTCAATTTATTTTAATTTACGTAGCACTAAATCACAACAGAGTTGGCTCAAGGCGCTTCACACAAGTAAGGTCTAACCTTACTAAAGCCCAGATCAGCAGTGGTAAGGAATAAATATATTCTTTCAAATATGAAAGAAATTTGATATTTTTTGACAGAGTTATGAATTTTTAAAAATTCATTCAATGTTAAAGGATAGGGATTTTTACTGACTTTGACCTTTAACATTGAATTAGTTCTTGCCTATCAGGATATGAATCCTCTATAAAAATTTAATAACGATATATGAAAAATCGTGGGCTCCAGGCTGACTGTTCACAAACAGACAAACAAACACACAGACTGAAATGCAAAGCACAGGTGTATATATGACGTGTCTGGCCACACATTTCTATCTATGCGGCATGAAAATAACCACCTGCGTACAATTTATTTTGATGCTATTTGTCCCTCTTTATATTCTCAATAGTAATCATATTTTTAATTTGTTGTCTTTCAATTTCAGACCACAGCTTCTGCAGCAGTTTTTCAGTTCTTTATTTCCTGTGTGTTGTTGTTTTCTTTTGAAAATAAATTATATTATTTATGTCAATCACATTTTCAAAAGATCTTCATGAACTGTCTTGTATTTTGCCAACTTGTGTTAAAATTCAAACGTTTCAACACAACCATTTATCTTCTTGCAATTTTTATATAGTTTTTTGTTTTCATGCAGCCGGTTGTTCTACCTGTGCGAACAGTGATACATCTGCCTTCTCCTCCTCTCCCATAACAGAGCTGCGTCGTGTACAGGCGACCTGGCTCTGGTCCCCGCCATCTCTTGCTGAATCGATAGCTGAGGCCATCCCGGCCCGGAGCGCAGGGGTCAGCTTCAAAGGCCTCCTGCCTTCGTCCTGCCACCTGGTGTTCTATTTTAAATGAAGGGTGCGTCTACCTTCCACTCGCTCCGCCCTCCTTCACCCCTCCATGAACAGGTTAAGGACACAGAGCCTGTGTGGGCCCTCCCCGTGATCTCCTCTAACATCGTCCCTTGTCGCCCACACGGGGGCGAAAGGGAAAGACGTCAGTATTACTCAGCCCCTACACACATTTGATGAGAAAACCTGCTTATGGTTGAACTTTGGCTTCAACATGATTTTTTTTTCTTTTTATTTTGCCAAGTGGAGTTTTAAATAGGCTTCGGTACCTCAATTACCTGACTAAATAACTATGTGGACAGAAGTGCATGATTATGAATTTATGAAATGCATTTTAAATCATATTTGTTATTTTCTAACAGAGTATAATGAAATAGATGGATGTTTTCCCCACATCTTGGTAAATTAAGTTAACTGCAGTGTAAAACGTTAGATTTTCTCTTTCGCTGATGGTCAAGTAACAAATGGCATGATTATTAAACACACATTTTATCTCCGTAACAGTTCCAAGAATGCATATTAATCAAATAAGATTTTTGAATCTGTTTATTAAGCCTGGCCATTAAAAAAAAACAAAAAAAAAAACCCCACCAAAAACCCAAATACATTAGCAGATCTCAGTATGTCCTCTACTCTTGTGAACAGGGATGAGAAGGAGATAGAGGGAGAGGAAATAAAGGTCTGATGAATTTGGCAAAGCGAGGACGGAGGCTGAGACAGATGGCATGAAGTCTGCAGCGCTCTGGCGTGGCTCGCCTTGGTGCTAAAATCATCCTCTCTCACATTCCAACAAAACCTACCAGGAGGCTGTAGAGTCTGTCACACCACACCGAGGATCCACACGGCTCTCTTTACCCCCACCCCACCCAACACCCCCACCTCCCAATCCACTTTCTCCTCTGCTGGCGCCCCCATTCTTCCTATATGATCCTCCTCACATACGTACATGTTCACACACAGAACATGAAAAGTCATTTGGACCTTTTGTTGAGTTGACGGAGACGAGCGGCGGCAGCGGGGGGTTCCGAAGTGGACAGACACCGTCTGACTGCTCTTGTGGAAGAGGAAGCAATGGCCTTTACTATCACTTCAGTGTTAAAAAAAATCTTACTCTGTAAACACTGGAGTAAATCATGGGATGGAAGATTGTCCAATCCATTCATATCGGGGGAAGAGCTCATAAGAAGCTTTGTGATTAGTTTCACCACAGTCCACATCCGTCTCACTTTGCAACAGAGACACTGGCAAATGTCGCGCAATCCCCATCCAGACGTACGCCACTCAGCCTTACAATCCAAAGTGGACAGCGTGTGTAAGTGCACGGCGATTACATGTGCACAGAACAGAATCAGAGCCGGAATCACATGCCATTTCCATGTGACATCTTCTAGGCTTCTTTCTCAAAATACTGCACCACTGGATCTTCTCTGAATATTTGAAACATGCTTCTTTTTACAGTCTCATTGTGGGTGATACCAAGAACAATCTAATTTATTTCATGCTGTATTCGCTTCACGTCTGCCTTCTGTCTGATGAATGACTTCAGAGATGAGGAGCTGCTGGGAGGAGGTCACAGGAGGCTTCAACGTCGCATTACTCTTAATGATAATAAAAACAACAATCTGTTGTAAACCTCTTAGAAGTGTTTTTTTTCCCCTACCTCTCCATGTGGAACAAATGTTTTCCTCGCTTTTGTTTCGAAGCGATGGTGCATGCTTGAACTAGAGTCTGTGCAATTAAAATGCACACAAAAATATGTTTTTTGTTTTGCTGCCTGATGCAGTGGTTTTCACCTTCTGAGCTGCTCAACATCAGCACATCTTAGGCTGCACAGTGCCAAAAAATTCTTTCCCATCAGTAACATGAAAAATGCACATGGACACCCCGAGTGCAAAAGCAAACAAACAAACATACAAACTTTTGAGAAACTTTTTGAGAAATTTTAGCACATACTCACATTTTTTTTGACGAGGCTTCATTCTCAGTCTGGACTAAAAAGGTTTTAAATGAGTATTTAATTTGATCGTTAAAACCGTCACAGGACAAACTGCAAAAAACTGCCATACGAAGTGGTATGGACAAGTAGAAAACCGCCACATGGCCACAGAATATGCAAAAATTCATTAAACATGTTGGGAAGCATGGAGTGTTTTACTGCAGAGGTACAAGCAAATCTCAGTAAATGTGAAGAGAAAAAGTTTTAAATCTACTGATGAGAAATGCAGAGCCTAACGTGAGCATTTGTCTATGGTGGCGCTGCAACAGTCCAGTAAAGTCCATAAAAGGCAAAGGTTAATTAGCATCTATCCACCCAACAGCTTATTAGCTGTTGGGGGTCACAAATATAACTTGTTTGAGCATCTGATTCTCTGCTCTGCTCCGGATATTATGCATTGCCAAGGTCAGAAGAATAAAAATCAGCTGTATTACTTTGTCACTGTATATAGGCCTCCTGGCCCATATTCTGAATTCTTAGATGAATTTGGTGAGTTCATCTCTAACTTGTCAACTAGTGCAGATAATTTTCTGATCATTGTTGACTTTAATGTTCATAAAAATAAGACTTCTGATTCTCTCTCCAACTCATTTATGAAAATTGTGGCTGCATTAGGATTTCGGCAATGCATTTGGGGACTTGACACACATTAGTGGAAATACCCTGGATTTGGTTCTTGCACGTGGTATTGCTGTCACGAATATTGAAATCATGTCTTTTACATCAGTGGTCTCTGATCACTCACTTATTAAGTTCATAGTTTCGCTGCTGTGTTTAGTGGAACAACAACCTTATATATCACTATGGCGATGCATCAACTAAGACTGAACTCAGCTAAGACTGAACTCGAAGTTAGAACTTACTTGTGTGAAGCGCCTTCAGGCAACTCTTTTGTGATTTGGTGCTATATACATGTAAATTAAAATAAATTGAAAATTGAAATTGAACAGTATGTTTGTAGAGTTTTTTTAACCAACAAAGTAGTGAAGTCTGTCTTCAAAGTCAGGTTTGAAAATTTAGATAATTTTGAAAGTATAGATGAGTCATTTGAATTTGATGGTGCCCAAATTTATTTGAACCAACTATGTAATGGATTGGTTGGTAAGAGAACCACAGTCCATTTTACCATTCACATTGGTGAATAGTTCAAAGAGCCATATTTCCACCCAATTAACTCACACAGAGACAACAGTAAATGGACTGCATTTATATAGCACTTTTCCATCTGCATCAGATGCTCAAAGCGCTTTACAAAATAATGCCTCACATTCACCCCGATGTGAGGGTGCCTGCCATACAAGGCACTCACTACACACCGGGAGCAATGGGGGATTAAAGACCTTGCTTAAGGGCCGTTAGTGATTTTCCAGTCAGGCTGGGATTTGAACTGAGGATCTTCTGGTCTCAAGCCCAATGCATTAACCACTAGACCATCACCTCCCCCAACAGTCTGTTCAACAGTCTGTTCAATAATAGAGTTTGTGTGGAAACAGACCAGTAAGATGGTTGAGGACAGAGGTGGACAGTCAATGCATGGGAAGACAGTTCAATAGCTATCAATGTCCATGAGGGGAACAGCAAACAGAGTTCAGAGGAACAGGCAGAGGGTCACAACACAGTTATCAATCATAGCAGGTTGATAAATCTTGAAATGGCAGGCTAGGCTTGAGAAACACAGCATGGTCTAGCAACTAGAAGTAAAACACGGAGAAGGAATGAGAGAAGGCAGGCTTGTAAGCAAGACAATCTGGCACTGGACTGAAAATGTGTGACCAGCTATATAGTAGTTGACTCAGTCAATGGGGAAATGAGTATGCACGTAAATTCACAAACCTGATTTCCCATGGACAGGAAGCAAAGCCAAATGAAATAAACAAGGAGCAGACATGTCAGACTCAGGAAAAGAGCAACACAACATCCAAATATTCATGATTGTAAGTCTATCCGCAACTTTGCGGCAGTAACTAGTGGTCAGTGATGTATTTCGCTCATCAAGTTAGCAGGTGCATTTCTGGAAAACATCTTACTTGGCATTTCTCGCCATGTGACGTGCATCCCGGTGGCCAGCAGACAGAGTGATATGAATGCTGCTACATCCAATAATGAAGCTTTTGAGCTTTCATTTGAAAGTGATGGCTTGGATTTACATAGGTGAGAGAGGAGGTGACACACTTCATGCCAAAACTATAGTAATGGTAAGTGCCACACTGGCAGAACCATTTATGAACATTAATACACATATATGCAATTTATTCTTGCAACACAGAAGGTATGTAGTGCATGAGTGAACGTGGTGTGTGTGTGTGTGTGTGTGTGTGTGTGTGTGTGTGTGAGAGACCCCCATCCGCTCTTCCCGATCAGCCTTCAACATCCGACTCAAAGCTAACCGACAACTTCTATCAGGAAGGGCTGACCACCAAAACAACATGAAGACAGACAAGAAGCAACGACAAGTGGTGAAGGCAATAACTGTGAAGTGAGACACCGAGGAGACAGGGCCTCAACCATACAACCTACCAGGACAAACAACCACACATGAACAAACAGTGACAGCAACAGTCTGTTGTCTAATTAGTGAGCATCCATACCCTAATCTAACACAGCAGAGTGTTAATCCCCTTGAAAGCACCCAAAACCGAATTGTGGTGACGGCCACAACCATCCACACACAGAGACCCAGATCACAGCTAAATATCCGATCATTACTGTGGCTGGTGTGTTGGGCCAAGACTAAAGTACAGAACCTTACCATATGACATGGACCACTCCGGCGCGTCAAAGCCATATGGCCAGCTGCGAGCAATGGTGGTAACAGGCCCAGAACGTGGGCTCCAGGAGAAACTAGGACAAAAGGGCAGCGGAAGGGTACAGGGGCCAGGAAGGGCAGCCCCCAGAGCCACCGGGGCAGATGACGAACCAACAGGGGAGCGGCTCGGCAGTGCCAGAACGCACCCCCTTCACCACCACCCCACCCCCCCACGGAGGCACGGGGAGCAGCCCCATACCCAAGGGAAGCACACAGGGTGCCGCCAGAGCCCACCAATAGGGGGGACACCAGAACCACCCCCGAATGCGGGAGTGAGCAGCGGCAAGGACGGGGGGCAAAGGAGTCATGGTAACTGAATCTAAAACATGGGCAGGGACCACCGAGCCATACCAGGGCGGGGCCTGGCCCTCAGACAAGAGGTGAGGCCCAACCTCCGGGGCCAGGAAGCCCGAGGTCCCCACGACACCCAAGTCCCCCAATGCAGCCAGCAGGACCCCTCCAAACTTCCCCCCCAGCCCCAAACCCACCCCACACCCCGGGCCCCACACCAAAGCCCAAGACCAGGAGACTGCCCGAACAAGAGCCCCCCAGCCAATCCCCGCGCCCCACCCCCCCAATGGCCTGCGGGACCCTGGCAGAACCAGCCAGGCAGACCCCTATCCCAGAGCTCCAGGCATCCACAGCCATTCAGGGCCAACCCCACATGCCACACTCATCCTACCTACCAACCCCACCATAGTTGTTATAATTAATTTCCCTTGCTGTGTGCAAACCCCCTAAGTGAGCAAAGATAAAGTGTTTGCATTAAAAGCAGGGCAGGAGACGGCAGGTGGCAGACTGCCATGGGAAGCCACGGCACACTGCTGCACCACAGCCTGCCCTGCTAACCCACCACCGTCTAGTGACCCCAACTCTAAATTAGTGAAGGTGTTTACGAAATGTGTAGAACGAAAGTGTGTGCATTAAAATTGCAGGGCAGGAGTGGCGGATGGAGATCACAGTGGAAGGCTGCAGCGCACAGCTGCGCCACAGACTGCCCTGCAAACCCACCCCCAACACCTGACTGCAAAACTCTATGAACCCTATAATGTGTTACTGACAACCCAATATGATGTGTGTGCAGGTACTAACCTGGTGAAGTGCATTAAAAGGGTGTGACATGTGAGGCCCAACCCCAAGCAGGAGGCGGAAGGAGAGGTGCGGCACAGGGAGCGGCCATGCCAAAACTCGTAATTTTTTGAGAGTCTTTTGGATTTTGGGTCCAACTTGTGCTGACTCTGCTATCTGTGCTGCCGCCGTGAATGTGCATGTGGAATGTCTCCACTATGCTGTTTTTAGAGGCTGCCTGAATATGCAGATTTTATTTCTTACATTGGAAAAAGTCGGAATATGTTATGTTCAGGAGATAATAGACTTTCTATCTAATGTACCAAAACTGTGAGAGAACTTTGTGAAGAGCTGAATTGGAGCTACTGTGGGACATTGTTCTCCGCCTGGTGATTGCGCGCCATCTGTGGGTGATGACCTATTTGATGGAGTGGACCTGGACATTATTCTCTAGCTGGTGATTGCGCGTGATCCGTGTGTGACGACTTCTTTAATGATGTAGACTTTACATATTTAAGGCCCTGTCCCACTGGGGAGAAGATCAATTGCGCATGAATTGAGTACAGAAATTACGGGCGTTCATTGTCATCCTCAACAAAAAATGGCCAAAAATGACAAATGTCCCAGTATGAATTACGGATATATTAATAATATATAGCGAATATATGATGAACACTCACAGTTTAGATATGCATGTAGTAAGGAAACTGATCCGACACATTGAGATTATCACGGCAGTATTACGGGTGTATTATGAATGCATCGTGCACGTGTTGCGCGTGCATGGCATCTGCATTGCAGTCATAAAATAAGCTCACTCGGGCCGTCTGCATCACTATTCACACCAGTACAGGCTCTGGAGTATTTGCTGGACTTGGACAAGTTGATCACAGAGTTAATGTTCATTTTGTCATGCGAGGGTTAACTGTTCATGAGTTTGGGGAGCGGGAGGGGGGAAGCCACTAGGGGTGTAAGACAGTGTTTTTTTTTGTTTTTTTTTTGAGAGTGTCACAGAAAACAGACTCCAGTGTGAGTTGTGGCTAAACAGCAACTCTTCCTTTTGTTGGTGTTAAATAAAAGTCCTGGAGGAGACACGATTGCAGCAGCTACGTCTTTGTGGATTTACACAGCCGGACCGGCACTGACTGGCAGGTATGTCGCTTTCTGCCACATACGAGGGCTGTCCGTAAAGTATAGGTCCTTTTTATTTTTTTCAAAAACTACATGGATTTCATTCATATGTTTTTACGTCAGACATGCTTGCACCCTCATGCGCATGCGTGAGTTTTTCCATGCCTGTCGGTGACGTCATTCGCCTGTGAGCACTCCTTGTGGGAGGAGTCGTCCAGCCCCTCGTCGGAATTCCTTTGTCTGAGAAGTTGCTGAGAGACTGGCGCTTTGTTTGATCAAAATTTTTTCTAAACTTGTGAGACACATCGAAGTGGACACGGTTCGAAAAATTAAGGTGGTTTTCAGTGAAAATTTTAACAGCTGATGAGAGATTTTGAGGTGATTCTGTCGCTTTAAGGACTTTTCACGGTGCGAGACGTCGCGCTGCGCTCTGAGGCAGCGTCATCAGCCTGTTTCAAGCTTAAAACCTCCACATTTCAGGCTCTATTGATCCAGGACGTCGTGAGAGAACAGAGAAGTTTCAGAAGAAGTCGGTTTCAGCATTTTATCCGGATATTCCACTGTTAAAGGAGATTTTTTTAATGAAAGACGTGCGGACGGGTCCGCGCGTCGGGACGCAGCCGACGCCCGCGCGGCGGCACAGGAAAAACACCTCCGTGTTGATAACCATTTGTAAAATCCAGTTGGCTTTGATGGCTTTCAGTGGAGTGAGTATATGAGAAATTGTTTAACAGCAGGACATGTTCCAACTTGTCCTTAAGGCTTTCAACAGAGGTGTTTTTCCTGTGGCGGAGCGTCGCGGCGGCTGCGAGCCGACCCTCTTTCATTAAAAAAATCTCCTTTAACAGTGGAATATCCGGATAAAATGCTGAAACCGACTTCTTCTGAAACTTCTCTGTTCTCTCACGACGTCCTGATCAATAGAGCCTGAAATGTGGAGGTTTTAAGCTTGAAACAGGCTGATGACGCCGCCTGAGAGCGCTGCGCGACGTCTCGCACCGTGAAAAGTCCTTAAAGCGACAGTATCACCTCAAAATCTCTCATCAGCTGTTAAAAGGTTTCACTGAAGACCAGCTTAATTTTTCGAACCGTGTCCACTTCGATGTGTCTCACAGGTTTAGAAAAAATTTTGATCAAACAAAGCGCCAGTCTCTCAGCAACTTCTCAGACAAAGGAATTCCGACGAGGGGCTGGACGACTCCTCCCACAAGGAGTGCTCACAGGCGAATGACGTCACCGACAGGCTGGAAAAACTCACGCATGTGCACGAGGGTTCAAGCATGTCTGACGTAAAAACATATGAATGAAATCCATATAGTTTTTGAAAAAAATAAAAAGGACCTATACTTTACGGACAGACCTCGTATAGTACTTTGGGTTTACGTGACATGTTTGTTATGCATTGACAGATTGTCCGCAAATCAGCTGCAAAGCAGATGTAATAAAAACGCTTTATTCGTGGCCAATTTGTATGCATTAGCTACAACATATTTTAGTTTGTGATGTGGACATGATGGGCACGATATATATCTGTTTTACACACTGTCCCAGTCCACTGCCAAGTCGCAAATCCCTGTCAGTTGTGGATATCAGCGGTTAACAGCAGATATACAGCGCATAGAGTGAGTATGTATTGTGTATGAATTGAGAATATATGGAGTATGTGAGGCAGATGTTATCCGCATCTAGATTTTTGAATGGCTCAAAAATCCTGGCTGCAGACATGCGTGCCTCTGCGGATGATCACGGGTATGTTCGGATGACGGCTGACTCATACAGGCATGTTACACGGATTTTGCGGATGTTTGGCAAATATGGGTCAATTTTGTGCACAAGCCATATGCAAATCCTCCTAAACGTCAGTGGGACAGGGCCCTAATCTCGGAAATCATTCAACAGTCATTCTACATTCTCCAGTGTTTTTCGGGCTGCCTGACCACACAAATGTATTTGTTAGGTTTTGCACATTGTGCACAAAGCTGAGCGACTCGCACGGACTGTTTTTAACAGGCTGCGTTCATGATGGACGTGCACACGCATGAAGTGTTCTCGCAGTGGAGAGTGGCTGCTGCTTTTACAAAAAATTTAAATTAACAGTTATTTAAAAACGTATCATCATAACACGACATCACACTTATGTAAACTTTGCAATTAATCTTTGGCTCTGTTCTTAACGTTAGTAGCTACATTCCATTCAAGCGCACACTGGGGCATTTCCTCAAAGCTACGTAAAAGCTGGTGGAAACACTTGGATAAATGAGTTACTCACAAGTACTTTGTTTTTGGCAATCTCTGTAGCTGTTTGTTGTGAATGCTGTATACTTTGAGACCGGTCATGAAAGTGGCACAAGTAATCCTGGTGTATCATCGGAAGGTCACTATCAGCCTAAATCTAAGCTGTTATGATTTCAGTGTGACATGTTCTTAATATGGAGCTGGATACTATGTGGAGGGCGACAGAAAAGAGAAAAACTGGACAAAGTGTTGGAAATTATGGACAATGCCAGTTACCCTCTGCACCAGAGGTGGGGAGTAAGTCATCATCAAGTCACTCTCAAGTCATGAATCAGCAAGTCCCAAGTCAAGTCTAAAGTCATAATGACCACCAGGTTTCTGACAGCTGACTTTAGAATTGACTTCGGACTTGCAGATTGATGACTTGGGAATGACTTGACAGTGACTTAAGGTGCACTGACATGTGCATGATTTTGATTCATGCACTTGCACGCACATCGTCGTGGTGATCCCACCTGCTGTGTTCAAAGCTGCTTTGTTCCACCACCTGCCACGCGTTCTAAGCTGGATGCTATATAAAATAATTATTTTGTAGCGGATTAATCATTTTCTCTGCAAGTTGTCTGTTGTAAATGGCTTTAATTGCTTCCTGAATCACAGAGGCCCACTCCAGAAGCGCCATTCACGTGCATGCTGAATGAGCTGGAGAACGCATTTGGAGCTGTCTAAAAAGGTAATTATTTGTCATGTTTACATTGTCATGGCTTGGTAAAACAGTTTCATTTTCTTTCCTTCTTGTCTGCAGCTGTTAAAGTATGTTCATGACAGATTTAACATCTCGTTATAATCGTTCAGACGAGCTGCGCTCTGATGCGATCCGCTGACGCAACCACTCACTCTGATCACTTCTTCTATTACTCTACTTCATGAGCTGCACATTGTGTTGGCGAGCAGATCGCGCCACATAGCACAACATTTATGCGTGAAAGATTTTTTTGAACATTTCAAAATTCTCTTTGCACAATTGCACACACTGGTGCCCCTCTCACATTCAGTCTGCACCTTTTAAAGACGAATTTACTCTCCTGCATGACACAGGTCGTGCAAATGTGTGACTCAAAGTCATGCACGTGTCAATGCACCTTTAGTCCCACCTCTGCTCTGCACACCGTAATCAACAACCAGAGGAGCCTCTTCAGCCACAGACTGCTCCTTCCCAAGTGCAGGACCGACAGACTGAAAAACTCATTTCTCCCTCAGGCCATCATACTGTACAACTCCTCACTTGGGGAGGAGGATTAACAGGAAGACAGTGGACAGGAAGGAGAGGAAGGAGCCAGTAAACCAGTAGTGATTCTATGTCTGGTATTTATATTTATGTATGTATATTTATATTTGCAAACTGTTTTCTTTTTTACTTTCACTTTTGATACTCTGTCTGCCTCTTACCCTGTGTGTTGCTATACAATACTGCTGGAACCTCAATTTCATTGAGGGAGTCTTCCCAAGGGATCAATAAAGTTCTATCTAATCTAATCTAATCTAATCTGTTGTATCATAAATGTGGAGTTTCCCAAAGAAGTTTGGCATGCCCAGAACACATTTGGTTTACATTCAATATTCAATTTACTTATAGTACAGAAAGTATTAAAAATACACATGGACAATTTTAATAATCTAATTAATGCATTTACTCTACAATGACCTCCTGCTCCTCCATCTTCTTGAGGTGATAGTTGATGGTTTAGCATGATGTGTTGAGTTTGTTTATTAGATTAGTGTATAACAGCAAAAATAAATAAATAAATAAATAAATAAAAAATAAAAAAGTATGATTTTGCAGTTTACAAACTTTTTTCTGTTAAACTTTATACAAAAAAAAAAGTATTGTAGAGACATATTAGCTTCCACTAAATTTAGTGGAAGCTTAATAATATTGTACAATTGGTACAAATGGTACAAATATTATACAAAAATGGTAACGGATTTCTCCACGTAATGTGGAGTTGCATCAGGAAGGGCATCCGGCGTAAAACCTGTGCCAATTCAACATGCAGATCCACCTTGGATTTGCTGTGGTGACCCTGAGTGCAAACAAGGGAGCAGCCGAAGAGACATACAATATAAATGGTAGCCGAAATGTTAATCCTCTACCAAAAAAGTTATCTTAGCTAATTAACTATTCGCCGATTATCTGAACTGTAATCACCACTGCTTGTAATCTAGGCCATGCCTGTTCAAATTAGGATTCTTTATTTGCATTGCAGCTTTCATACAAGAAATGCAGCTCAAGTTTCTTTACATCAACATTAATTAGCCAATATTCATATACAAAAAGCTTCTTTTTGACAGGCTTGCTTTGCATCACTTTTCGTATTCCTCCTGGAGTACAAACCTCCCATCAGGTGGAAATGTTTCATCAGAGCGTGCGCCATAACTCTTTTCTCTAAAACCTGTTTCATACACGAGACACAAGCTGAACATGTGTCTGACCCATCCAGATCTGAATGTACAAACGTTTTTTACATCTGTCTGTGGTCTGTAAACTGCATTTCTACTCACATAAATCATATATTTGCACAGTCATTTCTACATGGATACCTAAGAGAGACATATTAAAATATGCATAATACAGTTACTGCAAGAACTGCATTGTAAAAAAGAATAAAAACAGGACTGTCAAGAGGATTAAATTCACGGAATATTTTGCATGTCTATCCAGGATGTATCCTGCCTCTCGTCCAATGACTTCCGGGATAGCCCCCCACCCCCACCCATTGATCCTTGATTGGAGTAAGTGGGTACAGAAAATGAATGAGTGAATGAATGCTGTATAATAATACTAATAATGTTAATAAGGGTGTGACAGACATTTATTTGTGGAGCATGGAGGTGAGTCTCCTGCCAAGGAGAGGTGGAATGTGTGATTTTACATTATGAAATTAATGATATCACTCACACATGTTGTGCACAGTATGATCAGATGTGAGTTCACACATCCAAAATGTTCACTGCTTTGGAACAGTTTGTGCTGTAGAAGCATATTAAGCCACAGTCTCCAGCAAAAATCAACAATTATAATACAGTTAAATTCATACATTGTGGAGGGTTTGCATGAAACATGCTGAGTAAATTTTACATGGTAAAAGCTGATATCTCTTTAAGATAAATCACAAAGGCAAGATCGGCTCAATTTTTGTTGGCTAAGACGTTTTGTTCTCACTCATTTTAAAGTTGAAATCTTGACAAGCAAAATATGCTAGTTGTGCATGACTCTCTCCCAGTTCACACAGCAGGAAATGTGAATTCAAATAGTAAAGTAAAACCAGAAAGTAACTCACTTGAACTCACATCTAGGCTGTGAGGTCCAAATTACATCCTTAATAAGCTCTTCTCAGAATCCATTTTTATTGACTGCCCATCCGCATTAAATATGACATGTGATCAAATCCAATCTGTGTGTCTGTGTTGACATGCTTTAATCCGTATTGGCTGCTATAAGCTATGCTTATGTAAATTTGTCCTCTGCATTAAACCATCCTAATTAGGACACAATCCACTAGAGTCCAGCACCTGGGATGTGTTGCGAGTGATGTAAAAGTCACTTTGGAATGCTACGTATTTTAGCTGTCAGACCATTCAGACTGAGATACATCGGTTGCAATCTGATAGCAATCATTATTGAAAGCCCCTACTGTATGTGGCTTGAGTCAGACTTGGAAGAAGAAAAAAAAAAAAATCATATTCCATGTAAGAAAAAAAAAATCTAAATACCAATCTGGATGTGCTAAAATCAAATTTGGGATAAAAATCTGGAATATACTCTAGGGCTGCCAAAGAGAGTTGCTTGATGCATTCAAGCAAAACTCAACATGAGACACACCCAGGTCTGACACACGTCAAGAGGCAGGTTGTTAAAGCTCACCTGAGCCTTTATTGATCCTTTCAGGTCTGCAGCTGACATGGTTTTGATTCATATCACCATTGCTAAATAGAGAAAGAAGACACGGCAAGACTGGGCACATGCACTGGTTCTGCCCGTACCCACATCCACCACACTTTGGAACCGGCTAATGGACTGCAACTGCCTAGGCAGACAACCGAATCATCCCCAGCTCTAAAAAAAAATCTTTCTGCTGCAGCCAGCTGAAAGGTGGGCATTCCTTTGGGATCCTCATCGCTGAAGCTCCTGTGTGCTGGATCATGCACAGAAATGAGGTCGTGGTCAAATGGTTAAAGTGGTAGGTTTGAGACCAGACTTTACCAGAGAGGAAAATCACTGTAAGGGCCCTTGGGTCATTAATCCCCAAGTTTCTCCTGGTGTGCAGTCGAGCTGCCTTGCATGTGTGTGAATGGGTGAATGTGAGGGATCATTGTAAAACACTTTGTCTGTTTCACGTGGAAAAGCACAACAGAATTGGCTTAGCGTACGACCTCTCACCAAGCAAGTAAGGCTAGTATCCTTCTGGGTTGCGACAGCCTGCGGAAATTTGCGCAGTTATTCTGAGGACAGAGGTGGATTTAATTTTAATGATCCTGGTCGGCACACATCCGCTGTTCACGCCAGGGAGTGGACTGGACACGTCCTGTCTGGCAATGGACAACCTGCACAAACTGGATTTATTGTTATTTATTTATTTATTTATTAGTCTGAGGACAGAGGTGGATTTAAGTTTAATGCTCCTGGTTGGCGCACACCTGACATCCACACATGGACACCATGATGGACATCATGTGTGTGTTGAACAACCCAGTCTTACGACATGTTGTGATTCAGCAGCACAAAATATACATTAATCTATTGGTTCGTCATATTGTCACTAAAAGTGAAAAACTTTCGTCATGGGAGCACAAATTTATTCTAATTCATTCCGTGACAAGTGCAAGTAATTAACAGTGCAGTGGGGGGAAGGGGGGTCAGGGGTGGTTTTGGTTAGGGTTAGGGGAAGGTGGTCAAGGTTAGGGTTGGGGGTAGGAGTAGGGTTAATAATTGTGATAATTGTTAATAATTGTGAGTTTAAAAAAAATAATTTGAATCATTTCGTGTTTCGTGTTTTGTATTTTAGTTTTTAACAGAGCACTTCCAGAGGATCACAGAGCCCATGCATGATGGACTTTCGTGTGCACGCTGTGTGCCGTGTCATTGTCCCTCACATATGTATGTGTGGATTGCTTGAGATTTGTGGTCGTATTTTTGCTGCCACCCCGGACGGCACTCAGTTGACAGTCGGCCACCATGCACACACGTCTGGTGGACCAATTCAGTGAGATTTCATATGAGAACATTTTCGCCTTTTGCCTGTTTTTGCGTGATTTTTGTGTCTCCGCCTCCTCTGCACCAGTCGTGCGTCAGTGAGATACGTCTCATCTGAGTTTCCCAAGTGTTCAGTTGACATAAAGTCATTTCTGCAGTATTCAGAATCCTTCAAAGAGACCTGAAATAAGTGAATGTCTCGAAAGTTAAACTCTTTTGTCACATATAGATACACTTCTGATGGCTGAGTGCAGGAAATAATTTAAAGCTCGGATCTTAGACATGATCCAGAACAACTGCAACCCCTGAAACAGTGCTTCTTTGCTCAACTTCTTACATGCTGCAATTAGGGTTTCCACAGATTCCGCAAAGATTACAGCATCATCCACAAAGTCAAGGTCAATAAACCTTTCTTGCAAACAAAAGTAAGTTATATATATATATATATATATATATATATATATATATATATATATATATATATATATATATATATATATATATAAGAGTACAGGCAAACATAATTGCGCCATAACATGCTGCACTCATGAAATTTGTGTTTCTGATCTCATTTATTCAGATGTTGAATTTATCCCATTAGTGCCACATAATAATAGGAAAAAAAAAAAAATCCCTATTCCTTTTTGTGACCAGATGCCGTAGCACTGGAAGAACTGATCTTTGCTTGGAATCAATTTTTGATCATTATTAGGAAATTAGTGTCTTTCCACAAACAGTACACAACTCTCAAGTAAAATTTTCATTTTGTACACAGGTGATCAAAATCAGTGCGTGCTTACATGTCAGCATCCACTCTGATGTTTGTCAGGGTTATATACAAGCATCTGACATTTACTGAACTGTTCAGCAGTGACTCTTCCACCCTGGCTGTCCTTCCTCAGTGGCAGGGCAGCGTGGCCTCAGCGTGCCTTGTTGGCACTGCAGCTGTCACCCACAGGATGGGAAGGCGGCAGGCTCGATGGCTTGGCGCTGTGGCTTGGCGCTGTGGCTTCTGGCAGCATCGCTCCCTTCCTGGCCTGGTGAAAGGGCAGGAACGAGGAGCCCAGTGTCTCGGAGCATTGATGGAGAGCCAGCGCTCCATTAGCCCCTGTCAAAGCTAAAGGTCAGCTCAGCCCGGTGGATGGGTCCTATGGAGCGAGTCGCTCTCACACCCACAGAGCTCGTCCTCATCTTTGTGGCCATTCCGCTTGCTCTCACTGATCCTGCCTCCCTGATGGGTTGATGCATCCTGCAGGGCCAAACTTGCTGAAAATTTCTGTTATTTTGTTTGATGTCAGCCACATTATGATACTACTATCTGCAGGCAAATGAAAGGAACCTTCCTTCTAATTTTCTCCAACAGAAATTGCTTAATCAACGAGGAGCTCCTGATTTGCAATGATGATCACACAGCAACAAAATTGCATCAAACTGCGCTGGTTGAGAGATGCCGCGCCACATTGTGCTTATCACCGAGTGGCAACAACTGCCTGGGTGTGTTTTACATTAATGCAGCCTGGCTGCGAAAGAGGATAATTGTGGTGCTAAATGCTGCGGAGACTGACAGGACCCATTTCTTGACTTGTTAGGGGCAGCAGTGATAGGGAGGGTCATGTTGGAGTCTGCACACATGGGCAGATGAGCTTATTTGCACATGTGGGCACGTAAAACCAACACACTATAGGCACACAAAATCAGCCCGACTCCTCATAGAGATGATTGTGTCAGGTTGTGTTTTTTTTCCTCCAGCCAGGGAGACCTCATCCTGGGAAATTGAGCAATTTCTGATTGAAAACAGTGCCGGTAATTAGAGCACTCACTATTTGTAACCACTTGGCTTTGCATTAGTATGCAAAGCTGGCAGCCAGCTTATCTTGGGGAAAACGTTTGTTTCCTTAATTGCCCTCTTAGGACAAAGTGAAGGGGGTGGGTGGGTGTGGAGGAAAGAGAGTGAAAACGTTAGCGTGCTGCACTGAGAATGGAGCCGGGTGCGTGGAAGGGATGTGACTCCCTGAACACAGGGTTAAACTTCACTAATGGGCTGTGTGGAAACACATGGGCACCCGAACAGGCGCAGAGGAACGTGCGTGGGCACGCCCACACACGGGCTGGCAACAACAAGGATGGGCGCGCACGTTCAAGAAAGCAAATGACTGGACTAAAGTAGACTCTACTGAGATTTGGAATCATCTCTTGATAAGTTCTTCAGAAGAGCCTTTATTTTCATCGTACATATGCACATGCAATGAAGTTTGTCCTCTACATTTAACCCATCCTAATCAGTTAGACACTAGAGGTGGGTGATACCAGGAATTTTGGTATTGATCTGATACCAAGTAAATACAGGCCCAGTATCATTGATATTGATAATGATACTTTTTCCATATATAAGCTTCATAGATCCAAAGGATCCAAAAGACCTAGGATAGAATTTCGCCAAACATTGTACGTGACAACAAAATACTTTATTATCACAATCAACATTTTTGTTTAAAAAAAATATCACTCAACACAACTTAAAACAAATCTCCTGAGGTAGAGGGCTGACAAACCACAATACAAGGGTGCGCTGCTCCGTGTTGTGTGACACAGTGCAGCGCTGCTCAGACAGACAGAGAGTAGACTTTGATGAATCTGTGTGCGCAGCAATCAGTGCGTGCGGGAGAGAAAAAAGCTTGAGTATCGATCTTTTTACAAGAGGATTGTTCAATATCAATACCAGCGTTGGTATTGATATTATCGATATTAGGATAGATCCGCTGACCTCTATTAGACACAATCCAACCACTATAGGAGCAGTGGGCAGCCACAGTCTGGTGCCCAGGGTCCAACCCCAGATGTAGAGACGCTGCCTTGGTCAAGCAGACTGGGTTGGTTTCGATTGTGGGAGGAAACCCACGCAGACACGGTTGAGAACATGCAAATTCCACACAGAAAGGGCAGGATCGATCCCACAAACTTCTTGCTGTGAGGCACCAGTGCTAACCATTAAGCCACCATGCCGCCCTATCACTTTCCTGGTGTTACATATTCATCAGCGGTGAGAAATTTGAAATCTAAGAATGCATAAACCTGACCATCCAACTCTCTCTCTCTCTCTCTCTCTCTCTCTCTCTCTCTCTCTCTCTCTCTCTCTCTCTCTCTCTCTCTCTCTCAGATTGCTGGTGGTCGTCTTCTTGTCACATGTGCCACAGATGGACAGACATGAGGATCGAAGCTGCACCCTGATGAGATAGAAACAAAATACAATCACATTATTTGTAGTAAAATGTGGGAACGAGGTGTTTGGTAGCACAGAGAAGTTTTTTTTTTCATTACTAACTCATGAAGAAGTCCAGTTTGCAGGATGCCAATGAAATCCCCTGATGTTCTATCATGGAGAGACAGAGCAAAAATAAAATGCTTTACTACAACTTTACATCACTGTAAAAACAAAAACAAAATTTACTTATACAGAATGTGCACCATATCATTTTTTTCTCATAAATATATGCTATTTTAAGTTACAGATCTTGCACTCCTAGACAAAAAAACATTTTGAAAGTATTTTCTCTTCTGAAAAAAAAAAAAAAAAACTTTTACAGAAACACTTAATCAAGACCTTTGCTTCGTAAAAAAATGGGCTTAATGTATTATTATTCCATTTCAAAGTCAGGTACAATCAAAGTCAAGAGTCTCGGCGGGGTTTTCCACCTAAAATCAGTCATTTAAAATAAAAGCATCACGCTTTCTGAGTAACGCAATAGAACAAATTCTCCGAGCGACATTGACGCAACTCGATCAGATGTAAATGAACAAATTCTTGCGCATAATCTACTGCAGTTCAAGCTATAAAAAGATAGAGTTCGGAGTGGATTTGTTTTTCCTGATTATGGAACCCCGCGGGACGATCGTGATTGAATGAATAAAACACATCCAGCTTTTGACTGCGAAACACTGAAGTAGTATTTATATATATTATAATATAGAACCACGCAGATAAAAACAGCAGCGCAGATGTTGCAACATGCTGCAGCAAACTATAACACAAGAAATAACTGGGGGAGGGAAATGTGAAAATGTCATTTTAATAATGTCATAACACGAAATTTGTGCATTTATGAAGCTGCAAAAACATAAAAAATAAAAAAATAAAAAATCCAGAAGAGGCTTCAACTCTACAAGTGGACGAATGATGAAAAGACATCACACAGACTGTAGGCCTGCAGGCCTTCTCTTTTATTCCGGTTACTCATTAAAGTTATTCTCTGCTTGATTATTTTAGCCACTGAAAGGGATAAAAGAGAAATTTGAATCATTTTATTTTCCTCTCATCTGTTGCATTTCACATTCTCAGTGAGGCTGCACAAAAAGCACACCAGAATTGAAAAAAAAGGCGACACAAAACAACATTCAACGCACAAAAAAGGGGGGAAGAAAAGAAAGAAATCTCTTGAGAGCGCGCTGATGTGGAGGACACTGATGCAGCAACTTTTTATTTATTTATTATTTGTTTTTAATTGTTTTGGACAGTCTATGAAGATTAATCCTTGTCCATATCAGCCACAATAATAATGTTAAAGAATAAAGTAATAAATCCTTATTGGGCTATAACGTCAGTTCTAAACTGCAAATTTGCGCAGCACGCGTGCGTTCACATGGATGCGGGCGCGCATATGAAGCCACTGCCGGCAGATTAAGTCAGTTTTTCTTTATTTAAACTGATTAATTGGTTGGCAAGATTTTAAAAAAATCCCGATAGTTGTATCCATTTATTTTTTTCTTTTGAAAATATATTTATTTATGTATTTATTTATTTATGCAATAGTATTTACACTTCCAAAGACTTCGCTTCCTGCTGAAGGTTTGCTGAGACTTCTTCGGAGAGGCTTTAGAATCAGTGTCCATGTCTGGACATGATGTCCAACAAAAGCACAGGACTAATCCACCTCAGTGCCACAAAGCACAGGGGCCTGTTTACACGGCAGCGCACGCACGGGGCCCCTGTGATTGATCAGTGCATGTGCAGTTTTGCCACAAAACCAAAAGAGGCGTTTTTGTGCTAAACAAAAAGCGCACAAACACCATTTAATTTTCCACTCAGAGCTCGTTTTACGTCCTCTAATTTATTTGTCCATTTGTAGCTTTACTTCAGAAAAAACTGGGAAGGTGTAAAACCAGACACCGTGTAATCAGTTATCTTCAAAGGTCAATCTTTAATTATCTACATATGTTTTAAATGAATGTGTTCATTTTTAAAGGTTGCATTTCCACTTTAATGTTGATGCAACACATGAACACATCACAGACACCGCAACACTTTTTTGCTGAAATAAATTAGAGTTTTTAAACACAAATTTTAAATAAATAAATGAACAGTAACATATTCTGCATGGGATTTATATCCATTAATGCTACATTCAGCCAGGTGTCATAATATTAATGTTTAATCTAAAATGTTTTAGACATTTTTTGCAGTTTTTTTTGTATTTGCCTGACGGAGTATCTGTTAACGGGACACGAGTGAAAAACGAAGAAAAAAAAAAAACACACATTATGTGTGAGTGTAATACAATATGTTATAGGGATAACACTCAAATATTAACTATAAAGTAAACTCAAACAGGTTACACCGTCGCTTGAATTCAACAATGGAATCAATTCGGCTGCAATAATACCATTCAAAATGCTGTTATCAAATTTACAGTATTTTGTCAAATTTATTCTCTTCCCGCAGCATCCCTGTCTCACTTTTCTCCCAATTTTAGCCAATCCACCCCCCTCAAAAAAATTAACATTTTACATTACACAAAAATGATCCAACATCAACCAGGAATAATCTCAATACTAAACGAGAGTTAAATATAAACGACTTTTGTTCCTGAAACACTCTTTCGTTATGGAGCACTGATGTCTTTATATTTTTTTAAACAGTTATGAATGTAAACCTAAAAAGAAAAAAAAAAAACTTCGTTTTGATCTCAATCGTCTTTTGACCATTTACGCATTAAATTGAGATTTTTTTTTTTTTTTTTTTTTTTTTTTTTTGGCTCCCACTGTCATTTTTTAATTATTTCCATTTTGTTGATTTGACTCCGAGCCCCTTTTTATCCTCCCGGGCTTCGTGTCTGCATTAGTGTTCCCGTAATTGCATTTTTTTTTTTTTCCGGGAGGGGACAAGTAATTACTTGTGCACAGACAGGTAAATTCCATGGGTAAATTGAAATATTCTGCTTTAATCCCGTGTAAATCCCAGCGCGCACGATGTGGCGCAGCAGCGCGCACATGTGCAGCTCAGGTGAGCTTCCATTTGGGGAGGAGGGGGGGGGGAGGGGAGCCCCGTCATAAGCAAGATTACCAGATCTCTATCACCGAACCTTCACCGCACAAGCGCAAAGTGAAGGGCTCGAGTTTGGATGCTGCACAATGAGCAGAGGGTGGATTAGTTATTTTAAAGGTCAATAAATATGCCATAAATCAACTTCCACGTCTGTCAGGGAGGCAGAAGGGTTTGTTCCTACAAGGTGATGTGTTCCATAACGCACAAAATGAGAAAACTGCATCATGTTTAAAGGGGTCTTTTTATTCCAACCCACTCACGGCAGTACGTGATGGCATTACAAAAAGTACATTAATGACAGGGCACGAAGGGGGCACAAAATGTGGGCCCACAGGGTCTTAGGGGTTATGGTTAGGGTTAGGGTTAGGGTTAGGGAGGGGAGACACTTGTTATGGTTAAATGGTTAGTCTTACTAGAAGGGAGAGGATTATAAATAGCAAAAAAAAAAAAAAAAGTCACGACAATGGGGTGCTTTCCGTGATAGGTGCACGAAAAAAGTCATTTGCACATCATCGTAAACCATACAAATTTAAAACAGACCTAAAACTTTGCAGGGGCATTTCAGTAAACTGTGGATCTTTAATGATGGGGAACATGAAAACACAATCATATTGATAAAAATATACTGACATCAGATTTTAAAGACGGGTCTTTAAAATTCCACAGCACAGAATGTATACAGGTGAATGCTGAATGCTGCAAATTGCAATACTTACCTCATTATTTATTTACTTTATAAATATGTGAAAATGTTTGTTTTGAGGGAAACACTTCTATGAGGTGTGCCCTGAATCTTTATACTCGATTTTTAATTTTTGCTTTGATAAACATAAAAATACTGTAGTGTCCTGAGGTGTATCTGTTCCCATCATGAATAATTATTTGCTCATGGTATTGCCTCCCCCACCTCCCCCCTTTTCTTTAAAAAGATGATTTTGTGTCATTGACAATCTTATGCGTTTTCTCTCTCTCAGTCTTTTTATTTATTTGAGAAAGATGTGCTCCCCATGCAAATTGTGGCCCCTGGACCTTAGTTATATATTATTCAACCACAGGGACAAAATCAGGACTCTTACAGCCATATCTAATATCTATCATATCTATAATTCTGGAAATATTTAAAGGCCTAACATAATTATATTTTGTCATTTAAAGGTTTATTCAGAATTAAGAATCTCCACCCTCAACAATAAATTACTTAATTTATAATTTTATTAGTTGTTTTATTTTTCTGTTATTTTTAAAAATGATTGCCCATTTTGGTCAACAGTTTGTTCCCCCCCCCCCCCCCCCAAAAAAAAAAAATATCCTTTCTTTGCTTGTGAGATTAAAAAAAAAATCATTTCAAAATTTTGATCATGTTCTTATAAAGTGTTTCATATGCTATCACACAAAAGGTTACATACATACAATATTTCATTCATAATCATATATAAATTTCCACATGCATCCACAAGATACATTTCACATTTCACAGTTCATGAATGCATATTAGGGTTACAATAAGTAGTCCAATTATTTATTTATTTTTTAGTTATTACATGTGACTTTATTCAACAATATGTCACAGCCTGCTGGTATATATATGAATTTTTGTGCATTTCTGCTGCATTCCATTTATCTCGGAAGTCATAATTTGCAACTGGGAATGACATCAGACACAAGGTAAATCCATTCCATTTTCCACCTTAGTGCTACAAAAAATATTCACTCCACCAAAGAGACCTCATGGAAGAGAACAGATGGTGCAGAAGTTACACTTGTGCTTTAAGTTACTGCTTAGTTTGTAGTACAGTGAAGTTAGTTAATGTAGTTTGCAACTTCTATCAGGTTAGCCAGTATTAGCTGCATCAGCTGATAAACAACACATTACGCAACATTTCAGGAGGTAGTTCGGGAATAAATGGAAAATTCCAACCCAGCCTCATGGAAGTTTGTGAGACTGGGTTACAAAATGTACATTAATCTATGGGTTCATGGTGGGGGCACGAAAATGGGGGACCTTTCATGATGATGACTGCACAAATTAATTTTGTTACGGGGAAAGGAAATGTGGGGTAATGGGGGGGACTGGGGGGTTCTGGTTAGGGTTTGGGGAAGGTACACACTTACACTATGGTTATGGTTAGAGTTAGGGGTAGGGGCGGATTATAAATAGTGAAATAAAAAAACGTTACAAAAACAGTGCACATTTTGTGATAGGGGCACAGAAAAAACACCCCCCCCCCCCCCACAAAAAAATAAAAAAAAATAAAACAAAACAAAACGTGAGACTGTGCTGGAAATTCCGACCTCCAATTACAAATGGAACACACCCAGCCCAGTCTCCCATTTTATTTAATTTTTCCTGTGATATATCACAAAATATGCCACATTTTTGTGACACGGTCGAATTTTAGTCACCATTTTAAATGCTAATTGCTAAAACACAAATTCATGATACCATTAAATTTCAATTTATTTCATTTTAGGGGAGGTGATAGTTTAGTGGTTAAAGCGTTGGGCTTGAAACGAGAGGATCCTCGGTTCAAATCCCAACCTATCACTAAGGGCCCTTGGGCAAGGTCCTTAATCCCCTAGTTGTTCCCGGTGTGCAGTGAGCGCCTTGCATGGCAGCAGACTCACATCGGGGTGAATGTGAGGCATTATTTGTAAAGCGCTTTGAGCGTCTGATGCAGATGGAAAAGTGCTATATAAATGCAGTCCATTTACCATTTTAAATAGCACCAAATCACAACAAAGCTGCTTCAAGGCACTTCACACAAGTAAGGTCTAACCTTACCAACCCCTAGAACAAGCACTCAGGCGTTAGTGGTTATGAAAAACGCCCTCTGATGATACTGAGGAAGAAACCATCACAAAATAATTTTATGATGCCATCATAAAATATGTTACATTTTCGTGATGGTATCACAAACTAATAGATGAAATCACTTTTCATGACACCATCAGGAATGTGGCGTGAGATTGAGTTGAATGCATCATACTTTATGTCCATTTTACAACATCTGATGATAACCTGTTTTGAAAGATATTTCCATTTAAATGATAATTACTGTTGAAGACATTTTATATAAATTTTACATCATCCTAAAGCACTTTGAGCTGCATTTCCAGCGTAAACGGTACTATACAAATAAAGATTATTACATTATTATTAAATGTTAAAGGTAGATGAAATTCAGTGGTGTTGACCCATTTAAGTGTAACCAATGTTTTTTTTTCAGTATAGCTTGTCTGACAGGGGTAAATACCGGCAGAAGTTGCCTTCTGCTTGTCATGGTTGTGTTTCAGTGTACCTTTAATTTGGAGTCACTATGAATAAAAGGCTGAGTTTGTGCTCGGTAGCTCTCAGCACGTCAGTCTTTGCAGCAGTGGGTGACAGAGAACTGCAGAGGCAGATAGCATGCTAAAACCGTATCACCAGAGACCTCATATCAAAGCAGACCAAACCTCTTATTGAGTGAACCTTTAAGCCAGAAAGAGTGTGTGACATCAGAGTATAGCTAAAATGTGACTGTCATGTTTTGTTTTTTTGTTTTTTTCAAACATTACTGAATACGAAGGACTTGAGAAGCATTCAACACCAAGGATTGTTCAAATAAATAAATAAAAGCAGGAAGATAAGCAGACTTTGTTTTACAAGAACATCAAAGACCAATTAGATTGAGGGACGGGCTTTGACGAGTTTGTCAAAATAAAGATGATAGATATGATTTTGGCATTTGGGATTTCACTCAAGCACACTCATTGACAAGACACTGTCAGAAAATGTGTCATCTTCAGCAGACCTGCCAGCTGACAAGGATGCGACTCGGGATGGAGACTGATCAATTCCCAAACTGCCAGCAAGACATCGCTGTGATAGCAACGCTTTAGTTTGTGAAGTAAAAAAAGCAGTACGGGCTTGGATATATTGTCAACTTTTTATTTGCATCACAAACCCCTTCTGTCCCAAGACAAGGAAGTTGAAAAAAAGAAGAAGACAAATTTAAGATAAAACCTGAAAATGATGTCAATTTTAAAAGTTTAACAGTTTAGTTTTTGTCCATATAGGAAGTGGCATGTTTGTGTTTATATCTCGTTTTGTTGTTTAAATGTACACCAATGCAACATGTCTGATACTTGAGCTCATTTTCTTCGGCCACCGCTTCCAAAGTAGAATCCAATATACTCAAAGCACTTTCCTCTTCAAAGTCATCTCCTGTTGTGCTTTGTGACCACAATAGTGTCAATCTCGTACTTTCAAAGGCTCATCTCCGTGTCACATTTGAGGAGCTGTCTATACGTGTCTCCGAAACCCAGTTAAGGCTTTGATGCTGGTCTGAAAAACAGTTGTGACAAAATCTAAAGAGCAGAAACAGTTTCTATTGATTTGCCTGCATGTGGAGTTGGAAGTGCAGTTTGTGGAATCGTTTTAAACTATCAAATTATGTTTGACTGACAAACATTACCGCACTTACTATAGGAAGGAGATTCCCTTTCAGCGGTAAATCATGTGCCAAATGTACCTGCAGCTGTGGTTGACATGACTGCAAAAGGGAATCTTTAGATTTATAAATAGAAACTCAAAGTGCCAACTGTTTGCCTTCATGCACCATTGAAGCTTTAGCAAATTTTAGTGACCTCCAACAAACAATTTGTGTGATTATCCACTTGCAAGATTACCATTATGATACTTTGTGGCTTGACCAATGTTCTCTTATTTGAGCTGTTGATTGAAATTGAATATCAATTTTGGACTGTTAGTTTTATTCTACATGCTGTTCTCAATTATTCTCTATTAAGGTTTTTTTTTTTTTTTACCTAATCTTCACACAACTTACTGAATGCTAAATGTTATCAAGCACCCATTACTTTTAGGTGTTGGATCAGCATCTAACTTTCTCTTTCATTTACATTTTAATATGGGGGTATTTTTCAACATTCTCAGCAATTTCTTGAAATGTTTTCAGATCTTCAAACTTGGTTGCAAGATCAGTCTAGTCAGGAAGAAGTACCCATTATCTTTTGTATCTTTTTTCTTATTTATTCATTTTTTTATTTTTACAAACTGATATGAGGATTCTTTTTTCAACATTGTGTCCATTATTTGAAAGGTTTTTGAATCATCAATCCTATCAAGGAGAAGAACCCATAAATTTCTGGTGTTGCTCAGCAACTAGATATCGATTCCTAATCTTATTTTCTTTTTTTGTTTACATACTGATATGGGGCATTAGTCATAATTTTGACCATTTTTTTTTAAAGGTTTTGATCAAGTTTATAAAGAGAAATACATTATTAAATTTAGGTGTTCCTCCGGATATAGATGTGGGTGTTTGATCTTATATTCTATTTTGTTTACATACTGATATAAGACATTTTTCTACATTTTGACCATTTTCCTTATCTATAAAGTGAGGTATATGAATAATGATCAAAAGAAATTACCCATTAATTTTAGCTGTTGGTCATGGTCTATATATAGATTCAGTCTTTTTGTTTTTATTTTGTGTACATACTGATCAAGTGCATTTGTGCAGGGGTGGTGGCCAAGTGGTTAGTGCACTTGTTTTCAGTGACGTACATTTCCAGTTCAAATCCCATCCCCACCACATTTCTCAAGGAAATGTGGAGTCATTTCAGTAAAACTTGTGCCAATTCAACATGCAGATCCACATCGGATTTGCTGTGGTGACCCTGAGTGCAAAACAAGGGAACAGCCGAAGGGTCTTACTTTACTGATCAAGTGCATTTGTGCAGGGGTGGTGGCCAAGTGGTTAGTGCACTTGTTTTCAGTGACGTACATTCCCAGTTCAAATCCCATCCCCACCACATTTCTCAAGGAAATGTGGAGTCATTTCAGTAAAACTTGTGCCAATTCAACATGCAGATCCACATCGGATTTGCTGTGGTGACCCTGAGTGCAAAACAAGGGAACAGCCGAAGGGTCTTACTTTACTGATCTAGTGCATTTGTTTATGATATTGCAGCCAATTTTTCAAAAAGGTTCAAACTCTAGACAATAATGAATGATCAGCATTACCAAGAGGAAGTTCTCATAACATTTAAGTGTTGATTAGCATACAACTTCTGGATCTTTTAGCTTATTTGCTTACATACAGATATTTGGTATCATTCAACATTTTGACTATTTTAATGAGCTTCACAAAACTTGGTTCAGTGGTCAGTCTTATCAAAAGGATGTATCCAATAAATATGGGTTCCGAATCTGATTTTATCTTGTATGTCTGTTCCAGTATAGGGCACTTTTCAACATTTTGATCAAGAGTTCGAAATTAAACACTTGGTTCATAAAACAGAGGGGGGCACACAGTTCTTGATCAGGATGTAAATATGGATGCTAAAATCAGATTTTTTTTTATCAGTTTGTAGTAACCTAAAACATTAAAGCTAAAGTGGTTGCATAGGCATCACAAAATAATCAGTCATTGGAATTCTGTGCAAATTTGGACCTGGTTCCACATCTGTTAGATTTTAGGTTGATGTAAATTCCAATTCCAATTCAATATTCACTGATTGTTCTACTCTGACAGAGGTATGCACTCTTCAAGTCCTTTTCTAGTTCCTGTTTGAAATGAATGCCTTCAAATTGAATTTTAACCACAATGAATGTTGGAAACTTGTTTTCACTGATGGAATAAGTGAAGATATGAGGTTTGTGGACATGTTAAAAAAGACTCTTCATGTTCTCCGAGAAACATCCATTGAAAAAGCTGTATGTGAAGTCACGCTGAGTGATTGGGGATAATCAAGTGACAATAATCAGATGAAAAGAGCGGCAATCTCAGTAAACTTTGTCATTCAGCCATTCAAAGTTCAGTCATATCAGATGTGTTTTGCATAACTATGAGACCACAGTTCTAATCCTCAAAGGGTTTTGGGGCTACTTGGCTTTGCACTGTAGTCATTCAAGGTCGCAACCCGGTAGGAAATATGGGCTGCCATAGCAACAAAAAGATGGCCTCTAAAGGCTTAGCATAATTCTTCCCTAATAGAAAAATAACAGCAGCAAATCCCGTCCTTAGTGCACTGGCTTATTTGACAGAAGCAGACTCCCACCTGTGAAGCACATAGTCATCACGCCAATGCGCTAAGACTGCGATAAGATGAAAAAGAGCCCATCTCCGGATGGGGATGGGCGGCCTAAGCTCAAGCCTTCTTTCTCTTTTCTGAAGCTGAAAACAACCCACAATGTGTCTCTGACTAGCTTTAGGTTTTGAAGCTGGACAATACGAGCTGCCAAATGAATCATACTCTCTATATGCTACTTCACTTTTATGTGCCTAAGCCATATTCTGAGAAAACCTTTGGAAGCAGAGGTTGGCTTATATCAGCTCAAATCTCACCCAGCCAATGGTTTATATATCTTCTCGCTTGAAATTAGTTGCAGAACCCTTGAATCATTCACAAGTGTGTTGGATGAGGTCAGTTTTATATTTTGGGAATGATGGAAAATTTGAATGTTCTAAACTCGCCTCGTAAGTGTCCTCCCCATTTCTGATTGCGATCACAGAGTTATTTGATCCCCTCCTCCCTTTGTGTCACCAGGTACCACAGAGATGGATTCTTGTCACCTCGTGAGTTGTATCAGGATGATGAGCACTGGAGAGAGAATAAATTACTGCCACACTTTAGAGTGGGAGGCGTGTAAGTATCAGGCGCTACAGCGGAGCATTGCACTCTGCTTATGGAATCGCTAATGAGGAGCGATACCCGCCGATGTTTCAGCCACTGCGAATGAGCTCATATCAAAGGTTTCTCGGAATCATTACTGTCAAAACAAGCGATGAAAATCAAATTGTTGCCAAACATGGATTTTTGAAAGCAGTATATGGTGCTGGTTTGTTGCAGGCAGGCAAAGACTAAGGCATTTGGGTGGGGGGTGGGTGTTATTATGCTGTGCACCTGAGTCAGCCATTTTTAGCTCCAGTGGATTTCTGCATTCAGCACCTCAACTGTCATCGTGCAGCTCAGATGGTGAATTTGCCTGTCAGGACTTCATCTGTAAAACGGCAGCCGCTCTCCCTTTAATGGATATTTCAGTTGTGCTGCCTCATTGCCGGCTGTATATAATCCCACCATTGTGTGAGATGTTCTGTTTTATGGCATTGGGAATCGCTCCTAAATGAGTGTGCACAACTGAATGGAGCATTATATCATAATGTGTTTAGGGCTTCCTGTTACTTAATATATCAGCACAAAACAACAACAACAAAACACTGCATGCTGGAATGATTGTCGGCTTAGCAAATATTATTCATCGTAATCATCAATAGTCATCTGATATTTTGCTTTTGATAAGCATTTTAGAGCTCAGAAGGAGTTCATCAGCTTTCTTATCGATTCATCTTTTTGCTGTTGGGCAAATATGCACAATTAATATTCATTTTCTACTGTTATATTAAGAGGAATTCATTATTACCATTATAAACACCATCTTCGCCACTGGCACCCGGTGAGTGCTTGGCAATGGGGCATCTTCTCTGCTTTCCTGCAGCTTATACTGGTTTGCCGTTACTTCTTACAATTCGTCAGCCACTTTTTTTCTTTTTCTTTTTTTTAAATATAATACAAAGGCATTCAAAGGACCAATCCTGGAATTTTACACTGAGGTCATCACCACCATCCCTGTAAATTCAGTGTAACAAATTGAGATTTTTTTTTTATCTGGAGCGTCACAAAATTGCACTTGTTGATTATCTGCCATAGACGTAGCTAGGAATTCAATTTTTTTTTGGGGGGGGGGGGGACTAAACACTGTCAACTAGATGGGGATCACTACTGTTTGAAACACTGAATATTTGCTGAAAGAATTGGTCAATTTTTTTTTTGTGTGTTTATTTTGGGATTTGAGCATTTTCAAAATTAATTCTCGAAGCCAGTTCTTTGCATGATGTTTAAAGTGTTTGAATCAGTGTGTACTGGTTTGAGCACTGTGAAGGAGTCAGTTGCTTTGTCAGTGAATTGTTTCATTTCCTGATGTGAATGCTTTAAAAAAATGATTGTTTCGAGCAATGGTTTCATTTGCTATTTTGAGTGTTTTGACACAAAATTATTATCTGAGGATAATTCCTTTACAGATCCAAGCACTATATAACAATGAAGTTGACCATTTTCTGATGCAAATGGTTCAGTGATTTAGACTTTTGAAAGTGTTGTTTCTGTCATCACTACATGTGGATTATTTCAACAGGGGTCTAAACCCAAACGCCATCATGCTTAGCTCCGCCTGTGGTCCTGAAACAACCCAATCTCACACCATCAGGTTGTCAAGGTTACTGCATTTATTTTTTAAGGAATTTGTGCCCAAGCTAATTGTGATTCAAAATACATGTCAGAGCTTACTACAGTAAAAATCTTTATTTATTCTTTCGTTTATTCATTTTTTGGGCACATTTATGTACATAATCTTAATCTTCTGTCTCTACATATTTAGTTCATTAGCTTATGATAATTACCCTTGTTGTCCTTATTTTTGCACTGGGTCAACAAGGTGAATTCCTTATTTGTGAACACATTCTTCGCAATAAACCTGATTGTGATCAAAAGCCAGTGAACTCTTCATATTGATGTGACTGATCATTCCATCAGTTTTACTGTAGATCGACTGTAGACGTTTCGAGTAACCCTCCCAACAATCAACCAAACAAGCTAACAGATGCATGGAAATATTTGTAACCCCGTTAGTGGAAGCAGCAAACTCGACAGCTCTCAGTTAACTGGGTGCAGGTACGAACGCTCTGTGAGAGGCCAGGTTTACCTGCCTGGAGAAAATCCCAGTGAATGTCCACCTTGTTTCAGACTTTTATCGCAGAGCACCTTTTTTTCTTTTATTTATTTTTCACATCAAAGTTTGCTCAGCAGCGTGTCTCAAAAAAAAAAAAAAAAAAAAAAATCACATCTCTAAAGGTGTGAAAAGAATGGCCTCCGCTGAGATAGTAACACCTCTGGCCTCATTTGACGTGCATTGTCCCCTCCCCCCTCTCCGGGACCAGAATCCAAGTAGAGGGCGGTGAGGCGAGGAGATCACACGGAGCGGCGCTGAAACTTAAAGGCCAACAGTTGCCGCGCATCCTCGTCGTCTCAAAAGGGTTCTACAAAAACATGTTCAGTATGCCGACGAGGGCTTTCAAAGTGCTGCACCCCCTCCAGCCCCGGCAAACTTAAAGGGTACTGCAGCACGTTTAGTGAGGGGAATCTGGCCTCCATTAATTTAATAAGTCTATGGTATTAGTATGCTGGAGCCAGCTGTGAAGTCTCTCTTTTTCATCTCTGGTGGAGTTTCATGGCAAGATCCACCAACTTGGGAGTGACAAAGGAGCACAGAGACCGAGGTGCGCTCATCTTCTTGGCGATCAATCTCTGGCTGGCGTTCCTGAGAGGGTAATTTCCAGCGGGTAGGACGGCTTTGTGCATGCTGGAAATGTAGAGTGGCACTTTTATTGTCACCAAGAGAACTTTGCTGGCTCTTCTTCGTGATTGCATCCCAAGAAAACTGAGACAAAAATTGAAAAAAATGGGCATGGGATTGTTACTTGGAGACATATTTGCATAACATATTTGGAAACACGCTGTGGTCATTTTAGCAAAGTGAGCAGTTTTTTTTCTTTTTAATATCCCGACTGCAGGCACTTCACGGTTAATTGGCTCCGTAGAAAGCGCTCGTCTTTAAATCTGCAGCAGCTAACTTGCATAGTAGTAACTGGTTGACGTGCATCTGACAGTCAGAGACAGATTACAGAGTTTGCCAGGATCTGTCAACCAGGGAGAAGCAGCTGCTGGAGCCAATTAAAGGCGTAGTAATGCAGTAACACAGCACGGCTCAGGGGCCACATCAAACAGTCCTCTTCATGCCAGTCTGGAGTCTCATCCCTAGGATGCTGAGGCCCTGCGTGACCTGTGCCAGGAGCCCGCTGGGCCCGAGGCCTGACCTGAGAGCTGTGGGGTGAATCAGAGTGGGTCACGATCACTGTGGGGTGCACCTGGACGAGACTCACCTGTGTCTGTGTATCTGCATACCAAAACGTGGCCATGTGGATAAGTAGGTGCCGGTTTGTGGACTTTGACCTGCACAACAAAGCAGAAGAGAGGCTGGGTGAGAGGTCAGGAGGAGAGGGGAGGAACACACACACAGGATGCTTTGGCTAATCATGATCAGAAGGACGCATACGGCTCAGCAGACACCAAACCAGATGCATGTCCAGATGAGACATAAGATCAATGTAAACATAGCACAATGCAGCATAAAGTATAAAATATATTTCCATTTTTTTACAATACTGTCCATATTAGTGTATGGTTAGCACTTTGAGAGCTATATTTCAAATTTCTTTGTTTGCAAGAAACCCTTTAAAAAATTAACTAAGGAAGTTAATCCTCCAAAACAGTTTCTGGCTTTTTTATTTATTTATTTCTTTATTTGCTCTCCTCACTGTTGGCTGATATTTCAAACATTTTTGAAGTGTCCACAAGTGTGTCCAACCCAGTCTCACTGCAGTTGGTGGTGGCATTACGAAAAGTACGTTAATCTATGGGTTTGTGCAACCTGGTCTCACGGCAAGTCGCGATTCAGCAGCACAAAATACACATTAATCGGTAATTAATTAATTGGTTTGTGACATTGTGACGAAAAGCGCCTCATTTTTGTCACGACAGCACAAATTCATTCTAATTCATTCTGTGATGGCTGCACAAAATTAAAAGTGAACCGGGGTAGGGTGGGGGGAAGGAGTAGGATTAGGTTATGGTTTAGGTTAGGGTTGGGGGTAGGAGTAGGGTTAGTAATAGTGAGTTAAAAAAAAAACCCTGTCACGAACATTTGACACTATTCGTTACGGGAGCAAGAAAAAAAAAAAAAAACAAGACGTGAGACTGGGCTGGTTTGTGACGGTTGAATGAAAATGGGGGCACTTTATGTAACAGGGTCACAAATTCATTTCATGATAGAGGCACAAAAAGTGGGATGGGGGTGTCTGGGGGGGTTATGGTTAGTATTTGGGGAGGGTAGACACTTACACATAGCAAAATAAATAAAAAAAATGTGTCATGAAAATCAGGTGCTTTTTGTGATGGGGGTATGAAATAAATGTGAGACTGGGCTGTTGTGTCCCAATTGGGGGGATGGGGGTGGGGGTGTGTGTGAGAATGGGGATTAAACATACTAATACTACAAGTATGTTTCTGTTTCTGTTCTACTATCTTGACATCTTTGTTCATTCCATCCTCTAATCTCTGTTCCAGCCTGAAATTCAGTCAAAGATTCACTGAATTTCTGTTGTGCGATTGTTGATCTCAGCCGTGTGATTCAAAGCTTCACAGTTGCACTGGGAATCACAGATGTATTTATTTATTTAGTATAGGCACTCAATACAGTAAAAAGTTTATATATTTATTTTTATTTTTGTTGTTGTTGGTTTTTGATGAAATATCACTTTGATGAAATATCACATTTTTAAGATTGATGGAAGGTTCAGTATGCATGATTAGTTCAAGGAATGTCAGACATTCAAAAACCTGACTACAATTTCTATTTGTAGAGCTTCTGACTGTGAAAAACTGTGCAATTTTGTAAATTGTGCACAGAAAACATGCCCTCCAAATGCCCAGGTGGCATTAAAAATTTCTCACATGCCCAGTATTTCAACAAAATAACACTAACAGGCCACTTTATAAATGTTTGACATGTATGTAGCACAAAACATCTGAAGAAATATGTCCAACTTACTGTACCTTTCCTGATATAGCAACCTTGCCTCTGTCTTAGAAGTTTACACCTTTCACTTTGTTTATCATGGATGAAGCACATGATAAACAGTCACTATGGAATTTAATAACATCGCCAGAAATATATGTTGGAAGCAATCAAAATTCAAAAACATGTTGACATGCATGTATTTTCACAAGCAGAGGTGTCTAAATTCACCTGGAAGTCCCAAAAAGTCATTTGGATGGGTTGCTATGGGTGCATATAAGTACAATTAAATGCATTATATCTTTTTTTTTTTTTGAGAGAGAGAGAGAGAAAATTAACATTCTAAATCTAAAATGAAGTTTCCACATAACAAAATCACTTGTATTTAATTTGCTTAACATGAATTTATTACTTTAAGAAAGCTTTTTCAAAACAGAGGGAAGGTGGGCCAAATGTGGCCCACGGGCCCCACCTTGTGCAGCCCTGGTCAACATTTCAAACGTGAGTATAGATGCTTCATTTCTCACAATCTTTTAATATGATTATGCTTATCAAAAAGTGAATTTGTCCTTTAAGTATGGAAACCATCCAGTTTCAAAATAAAACTGGAAGGAGCTGTCTCCCATACAGAGGAAAGGTTCTTCAAATCAGTTTTTATAGATGTGATGAAAGAAAAAGTGATAAAAGAGCAGAACGCTGACTGTCTCAGCTCCTTTTGTTTCTTCTAAATCGATGTACAAGGTTCTGAGTTTGTATCTTATAAAAGTTTTGATTCAGCAACGGCGGAAATCATCCTTTTTCTCTCTGTTTTGGACTAATCACAGTCTTTGTGTTCATCGTCGGTGACTGCACGTAAATATTCTACACTTTTATGTGTGATATCTCTTAACACCATCTTTTGTTTTTGACTCATTTTTGGAAGTGAAGATACACGGGGTAGGGGCGCACGCACACACACACACACACACACACACACACACACACACACACACACACACACACACACACACACACACACACACACACACACACACATGGCAGTTTGCAGCACTGATTCAACACAGAGTCAAAAAGTAGAGTGACAGAAGGGTGTGGGCGTCGTCTCATGTGCATTGATCTGACCCCGAGAGGTGGAAGGCTGTGGGTCCAGTCCCGCTGCCAATACAGTAAGACATCTGCAGCTCTCTCTGGGGGAGCTGCGGCAGTGTACTTGGGCCACCTGAAGCACATTTCTGTCTCCACCTGGCACATGGAGAGCTGACATCACGTCACGTGGGGATGCACGTAGACAAACCTGTCTGCACGCGCGTCACTGTCATCCCAGACAGACACCAATTTGTCGCCATCTCACTACTCAGCTGACATATGCAGAGAAGCGCGTTCAAAACAGCACCCTGAAAATAGACGTGTCTGCTAACACTTCACAATAGCAGTGAAAAATTAATTCTAGCCTGCGCTGGGTATTTTGCGTGGCTGCAGAGAAGAAGGCCACAACAAAAGAAGAAAATCGCTGACTTCATTTCGGGGCTTTAATATAATTCTGCCGATTCCATGCAGTCCAGGTCGCCTCGCCGTGTAAAACAAAGTGAAGACAACTTTCTGCTTCATGTCTTGATGGCTTCATGCTCGCGCAGACCGGCTGTGAGGGTCTTTCAGCAGTCATCGAGTGCTCTCAATCTCTTTTTACACCATTTCACTGCCAGGTTCTGCTCCACCAGGCCTCCCTGAACTGTGCAATCAGCACATGTCTTTATAGAGCAGCCCACTGCCACGTGCACGCCCTGCATTCTTTGCCAGTTTCATATTGGCAAGAAATATTTATTTTACTTGCCATTTTTTTACTATTTTTATTCTTTCAAGCCCTGCAGCCGTGTTGACTGCACTCTTAATAAGTGGCCCGAGGTTCCAAACGCTGCTTCCATCAGCGGGTTTGACTTCGGCGAACGCCTCAGGGATAAATCCCAAGCAGGTGAGTCCCTTCGTCTACAACGCAGAGCTGCTGATTTAAACAAACCGAAGTGAAAGTCATTCAACAGAAGACTCTGACATTGGTAAAAGTGAGGTCACGCTAGCGGAGCGCTTCCACAATGGCAGCTCAGGAACATTTCTGGGAGGAAAAAAAAAGGACAGATGATTCAGCTTTCTTTAGTGACACTTTTTATTGTTAAAAAAAGCTGGATTCATTTAGAAATGGAAACTGATATACCTCTGCAACAACTGCTCAAACCATAGCGGCCTCACTGACATCACTTTTGCAATATCATGCGCCTTTTCTCAGATCAGTCAGTAAATCTCCTTAATGCACCACATAGCCTTAAAACAAAAATGCAAAATGCCAGATAATGAAAAAAACAAAACTTTTGTCACACTTATTGTGTGGCAATTATGTACTAGTGGTGTTGTGTAAGTACAAAATGAAAACTGAAGGCACTCAGATAAAACGTACCTCCACCAAGGCCACACCCACTGTCCAGAATTTATCGATATGCTCAGAAAATTTCATCTAGATCACAACCAGTTGAGTTCACTGTTGCTATAAATTATATTAATTATTTTTGAGGACATAATTCATCCGCTGACAAAAGGTTCATTAGTAATACATTTTTGAATTAAATGTACCTGAATTTTGAAAATATCATCTGGATCCTGGATCCAAAATATGTTCCAGATCAAATTCAAAATATAATCCCTCATTTTCTAAACTTGTGCCAATCCAACATAGAGATCCACCTCGGATCTGCTGTGGAGACCTTGAGTGAAAAACAAGGGAGCGGCCGAACGGACTTATTACATTTTCTAGGACATTACCCATCTGTTCACCAGATTTCACCAGTATTCTCTGACAACCTTTTGAGTTAAATGTTGCTGTGTGCCAAGCATACTTCTGGATCTCAGTTCCCGAATATATTCCAGATCACCTCCAAAACTGAACCGCTTATTTCACTGAATGTTATCTATCTGCTCATCAAATTTCAGTGAAATCTGGACATTACTTTTTGAGTTATCCTGCATGGGTGCATGGGTGAAAACATTTCATCCTTTGTGAAAAAGGCCACAATACTTCCAAATAAACACAACATCAACAAAAGCAGAAACTACAAATTTGAAAAACATCTGGATTAATTCAACAACAGGTTGTTGCATCATGTCTTTTGAGAAACCCACACAATGCACTCAAACACAGAAATGCATTGCAAAGTTTTTCAACACAATGGAAGTACCTACACACACAACAGCGGTTTGTGCCCGGAGAAAACCAAACAGAATGACAGACTGTTCATTGCATCGCAGTGCTGCGCTCTTTAACTCTTTCTCACCATCAGAGCTGAGTAAGTTTAGTTATTTATATTACTGATGATTTTCCTTTTATGTTATAATTTATCATTTTGTTTGCAATGCAATGAAGAACAGCAATCAGTTAAAGTCCTCCCGGAAGAAACTCTTTTTTGTGTGTGTGTTGTTAGTGCTTCCTTTGTGTTGTGTAGCTTGGCAAAGCATTTGTGTGTTTGGGTACGTTGTCTGAATTTGCAGCAGATGTGTTATCAAATTAATTTGCTACATGTGCTGCAAGTTATATTTGTCTGTGTTCTCTGTTTGCAAGCGTCTCCCCTCCACCCCAATTTGCATGATGTGTTTTCAGTGGTGGGCACAGATAACCAAAAAATTTACTTCGATAACAGATAATCAGATAACCGAAATATTATCTTCGATAAAGATAAAACAATAAACCACCCAAAAATGTATCGAAGTTACAGATAACCGATAACAGATAAATTCCAATATTGTCTCTGGTGCATTTACAACTACTAATAAAACAAATTTAAGTTTTAATGCCACAGTAGCCTCTAATAATATTAAAAGTAACAACAGACCCAAACAATGAGACCACATTTTTATCTTTGAACATTCTGCTCCTGCTGGAAGCGCTTGTTTACTACAGAGCTCCCAGCACAATGGCACTCTGAGAGCAGCAGTGGTTAAGGTGTTGGGCTTGAGTCCAGAAGATCATGGGTTCAAATCCCCGCCTGACTGGAAAATCACTCAGGGCCCTTGGGTAAGGCCTTTAATCCCCTATTGCTCCCGGTGTGTAGTGAGCACCTTGTATGGCAGCACCCTGACATCGGGGTGAATGTGAGGCATAATTGTAAAGCGCTTTGAGCGTCTGATGCAGATGGAAAAGCGCTATATAAATGCAGTCCACTTAGCAGCCATCAAGCCAACTCTCTATCAATCACAACGCCCGGTCCGGCGGTGGTCTTAAAAAATAAAGTCATGCTGACTTACGGTTTTGATTTATAAATAACATTAATACCGATAGAATAACTCCATTAATGTCAATTCTGTCATTTGTACAAAGTAAAATATAGCATATATCTTTTAATGTTGAATAATGCACTAATTCTGAGGTTTTGTAACAAACACAGCAGATCACACAAAGGATTCTGGGTAAAAGTGCCTCTGCTAAACACTGATTGGTTCAGTCATTCATTATGTAAACCAACACTTTAATTGTGACGTCTGTCGTGTGTTGGTGTTTACAGATAAATGTGCTTTCTAAATATTCCATTTTTTTTATTTGTAAAAACAGGCATTTTTACGGAGCCCTGGAAGTGTCACTTGTAAAATGTTTTGAATGTGGAGAGAATGTGCGCACATTTTATGATGTTGTACAATGTGCTTTACACTGTGCGAGATGATTTTTCATGCAGGAATTTTTTGGACCGAGTTTCAGGTTAATCGTGCGCCTGCATCGTGTAGTGTACATGGAGTAACAAGCTGCGTTTACCATCTCAGGACCACCTCCTGATTGCCGATTGTATGGTCCAATGAAAATCAAACTTGTTTGATTATTCTGGTCAGCCGTCGTGAGGGTATCCTGCTGCTGAAAAGCTACAAGCATCTAACCGCTCGCACTGTGCCTGTGTAAACACTGCACAGCTGTCTTGTAATGTTATTTATTTTTTTTTTTTTTTTGCTGTTGTTTTGTTTTGTTTTTAAACTTCATTTGTTAAAAAAAAAAGCCATTTGCAAAGGCAAAAAGTTGATTTGGTGCCCAGACGCTTAGTACTTTAGGGCGAACACTGCATGAACACTACTGGCCAGTAGATGGCAGTAGAGGCCTTGAAAACAAATTCCAGATAATCCCTGTCTGCTACATTTAAAATGCGTGGAATTTAACAAACGCAAATACAATACAATGTCTCTAACCCAGAGAATATATTCACGAGAGTTTAGGCACTAGAGTTTAATGCTGTTGTCCGTGGAGCCTGAACAGAGTGTCCTGAAATGCAATTGTCCTGTCGTGAACGTACTGAGATTACATCTCATCCTACCCATAATGCACTGTTTGGCACAGCATGTGCTCACAAAACCTTAAAATTAGCACATTACTTTAAAACTAAAACATATCTGATAAATATCTGATATTTTCACTTTATAAAACTTCAGACATGACAGTAATTTTAAATAACTTGTCCAAAATTAGTTTGGTTAAAATTTGAGTTAAACTAAGTTCAAAATGTATGCCTCTGGATGAATTAGGTGATATTGCCAGCATGTCGGTATGGCGTTAAAGGAAATTATTATTATTTTTTTTTTTGGCCATTTTTCCTTTGTCTATAGAGGATGGAGATGCTTTTCATAGAAGCAGCTCTCTTCTGTTAGCAGAGGGTATAACTGTCCATCTGTTATAAAACTTTTAACAGGTAGGTGCTGAACTGATTTTAAAATGCTTGTTGCTGTTCAGCTTTGTTTATCGGACAAAAACTAATCGGAAGATAATGGTCCGATAATGGTTTTTAAAGTTATCTAAAAAGATATATCCGATAATGAAAACATTATCGGATTATCGTTATCGGATTATCGGAAGTGTGCCCACCACTCTGTGTTTTGATGCAACTACTTGTTGTTGAATTGATGCAGGTGTATTTTTTTTTTTTGGAGATGTATAAATGTTTTCTGCATTTTCTACTGCTGCCTTAATGTTGGAAGTGTTTTGGCCGTGTGTCCCCTGTTGGTCTGTAAATTAGTCATAATGTGTCAGATAGTGTGTGTGATATGTGTGGGTTATAAAAGCAGTTGATGATTAACAATGCATGAAGTTGTCCTAAAAACTGTATCAATTGCCTAGGTAATTTTTGTGCATCAGGTGCAACATTTATCTCTTTTCAGCTTCTGTATCTTACACATCTTAGAGACTGTATGGAAATAATTTAAGCTTCAAAAGATTCAACGTCAAACCCAATCATGATCAGATTACATATAGGGATGGATTTGGCCAAAAATAAATAAATAAATAAATAAATAAATAAATAAAATATATGAAGAAATAAAAAGAAATGAAAGGAAAAAGTTTAAAAAATAACAATAAAGAAAAAAAAGTGAAAGTTTTTAAGTTTTATAAGCTAATGTTTGTCACAATTTATTAGTCATTATCTGACACTGAAAAAAGCTGAACATATCTCACTATTTTCAACAATATAAAATAATTTTTACCCTGTATCATCTGTCCAATAAAGGATAAACTTCTATGATCTGCATGATACTATTATAGATTAAAATGTTTTTGGAGATTCTGTCAAAGGGTCACTGATGATTATGAAAGATATGGTTTACAGGAACAATGCATATTTTACTTTGCAAATTTGAGTTTTTAATGTTAGTATTCACAATGTCAAGAGTTGCTTACTACTAATTTGTTATTATTATGTTGTTAATATTAGTGATAATTTTGTGCTGTCATTCCATGAATGTATGGAATCCACTTAAAGGATTGACAATGAGTCAGACCCCCCCAACAAAAAAATTCTGGATTCACCCCTGATTACATACAAGCTGGAACACAGACACAGTTTGGGAAAACTAACTACTTTTTTTTTTTTAACTAAACCATGGGCCACAAGATGAGTTCCATCCAGCCATTATGTGCATTTGGCAACATTCAGTCTTATAAGCACCACCTGGGCACCATCAGGGCACCAACATGTCTTCTTGGCTATCACCAGCTTGAACATTGCTGCAGAACGTGACAGACTTGTTACGGGTTGGGCACTCGTGAACTGAGCTGTCAAAATTAGCAATGTTTCTGGTATGTTTAAAAAGGCAACATGGGTCACCCCGCTCAGGCAAACAGCTAAAACCCACAAGAGATGCCGTGATGTTTGTTGTTGAGAAATTATTCATGTTATCAAGCGGAGAAAGTTTCCCTCATTACCACTGGAAAAAGAACGTGCCGGTAATTATTTTACATAAATTAAGCCGCATAATAGTGTTGATGCTTCTGCCCCGCCCTCCTTAATGTCGAACCTGACCTTTGACACCTTGTTTGTTACAACTGCATGCATTCTTTTTTTTATTAATTGGCTATGTTGTGAGCGTAATGACACAGAGATGGTGGAGTGAATGTGAATGCACGTGTGTGCATGTGCGTGCCACGTAAGTGGCGATGTTAGAGTTGTGCATTTGGCAAGCGTTTTATCGCTCCATTTGGTGACAGATTGGGTTTAAATAACATTATATCTTCACAGTTGTGACTCACAACTTACAAAGTCAGGATGAGGTTTAGCACTTCAGAAGGAAGACCAGGTCCCCTCGCTTGGTCTTTTAGTTTATCACATTTTTTCGGCCTAATGTGAGTGAAGAGAGTTTTCAGCATTTTTTTCCGGTCCTTCCTCTGTCATGTGATCAATTCCATACGAACGCAGTTTTTAGGGATATGAGCAGTAGAGGTCGGTGATACCGGGAATTTTGGCATTAATCCAATACCAAGTACAGGCCCAGTATCACTGATATCGATACTGATACCGATACTTTTTCATATTTAAGCTTCATAGATCCAAAGGATCTAAAAGACCTCGGATAGAATTTCGCCAAACATTGTACGTAACAACAAAATACTTTATTATCACAATCAACATTTTTGTTTACAAAAAATCACTCAACACAACTTAAAACAAAATCTCCTGAGGTAGAGGGCTGACAAACCACAATACAAGGGTGCACTACTCCGTGTTGTGTGACACAGCGCAGCGCTGCTCTTACAGACAGACAGTAGACTTTGATAAATCTGCGTGTGCAGCAGTCAGTGTGTGCGGGAGAGAAAAAAGCTTGAGTATCGATGTTTTTACACAAGGATCATTCAATATCAATACCAGCATTGGTATCAATATTATCGATATTAGGATCGATCCGCCCACCTCTAATGAGCAGTGGTGGGCACTACTATTCTAAAAGTTAGCTTCAATAACTGCATAATCAGCTAACTGAGGAGTTAATGGTGATACCACTAAACCTATGAACTGCTAAAGCAAGAATAAACACAAATTTTTATTACTAATTTAGCTATGGCTTTTTCATTTATTTATTTATTTTTGCTCTAAAACCCTGACAAATAGTTTCTCCCCAAAAGGCTAAGCATGCCAAGATCAGATGATGATCAAGATGCACATAAATAATTAAATGAAGAATGGAAATTAAGCAGTAGTTTATATGTTATTATCGTCTCCATCCTGTCTATGGCTGATGCTGAGACCCTGATTCATGCGTTTATCTCTTCTGGACTGGACTACTGCAATGTTCTATTTTCTGGTTTACCGCAGTCTAGCATTAGGGGTCTCCAATTGGTTCAAAATGCTGCTGCTAGACTTCTGACACGAAGCAGAAAGTTTGACTACATTACACCCATTTTGGCATCTCTTCACTGGCTTCCTGTCCCTGTGAGATCAGATTTTAAGGTTCTACTATGAGCCTATAAAACTGTTCACAGACTGGCATCTCCTTACTCAGCTGACCTAATTAAACCCTATGTACCAGCCCGCGCTCTGCGTTCTCAGGGTGCAGGAATACTTTTTGTCCCTAGAGTGAATAAAAAGTCTGCGGGTCATAGAGCTTTCTCTTATCATGCCCCTGTTCTGTTGAAGGACCTCCTTGCATCAATAAAACAGTCAGATTCCATAGAGACTTTCATGTCCAGACTTAAGACACACTTATTTTCCCTTTCGTATGGCTAGCATACTGGCATATTATGTTTTTATGCTCTTTACTCTTTTAAATTCATTTTATTAGTAAACCGAGCAGGCCGTGGCCTCAACTTTATCAAAATTCTGGGTCTGTGAGTGAGGCTTAGTGCTAGTGGTCAGCGATCACCTTAGTATTTCTTCTGTTTTTCTTGTTGCATAATGCTGACAAATTATACTGTATTTGTTGTCTTTCCAATGTTTGATTCTGTTTTTTGTTTCTCTCTCTGTTTGAGGTGTGGCTCCATCCAGAGAATGGGGGTGTTGTTGCTTCTGCTACCCTCCCATCCTGTGCACCAGCAAAATTTCCAGTTGTTTTGTAAATTGTTTTGTAAAATGTGTCGGTGGCATGGCCCAAGCAGAGGGTCACCCCTTTGAGTCTGGTCTGCTTGAGGTTTCTTCCTCAAATCATCAGAGGGAGTTTTTCCTTACCACTGTCACCTGTGTGCTTGCTCTGGGGGTTGGTAAGGTTAGACCTTACTTATGTGAAGCACCTTGAGGCAACATTTTTGTGATCTGGCGCTATATAAATGAAAATGAATTGAAAGAATATATTAAGAGTACAGAATGTATTAAATGAACAAGTAAATTAATAAATAAAATACACATGGAAAATAATTGTAATAATCTAATTAGTGCATTCATTCTTGATGTAATACTTGATGCCTTCACGCAATGTGTTGATTACAGGATTAGCATATATGCTCCAACATGCACAAACATGCATGATTTTAGGCTTTACAAACTTTTTGTTGGCATGTTAAATTTAATTTAAAAAATGTTAGCTGACTCAAAGTTTGCAGAACTAAATTTAGTGGAAGCTAATTGTTCTGCTAATGCTTTTCAAAGTTAGCTGACAAACTAATGTGCTAACAAACAATTGACTTTGCTAATTAGCTGTGAGCTGTTTTTACTGAACTGTACCCATCCCTGGATATAAGGGAACTGGATGAAACTTACTGAACAACCAGAAGTATATTGTTGATCGTATGCTTCTTACGCATGCAACACACCGGTACTATTAGACGACTTTTGAGCCGCAGTCAGATACGGTGATGCCTCTGTTCTGGAGCTGACACGGAAAGGTATGATGGATATACGAGATTGTTTTACAAAAAAGCTTGTAGCATACAAATGTGCAATTTTAGGCTTTACAAACGGTTTGTGTGTGTGTGTGTGTGTGTGTGTGTGTGTGTGCTAAATGTAATTTAAACATTTTTAGCTGACTCAAAGTTAGCAGAACTAATTTTGTGGGAGTTAATTGTTCTGCTAATGGTTTTCAAAGTTAGCTGAAAAACTAATGTGCTAACAAACAAATTAGCTTTGCTAATTAGCTGTTTTGCTGAACTCTGTCCATCCTAGAAGTATAACTTTGATGGTAGCCTATGTCTCTTACGCACGCAATTCTCCAGGTTGGCACTACGTCACCAGGCAAAGTGGCCAAAACAAAGGCGGAGAACCCCTTTGAAAAGTAACCGTAATAACATGTATTTGCATGAGCTTGGCAATGTTTCACCAAGAAAACCCGCCTGAGGTAAAATGCCTGGATACCGTCCTTGAGAATACATCGGTACTACCAGACAACTTTTGAGCCGCGGTCCAGATACAGTGATGTCTCTGTTCTGGAGCTCACATGGAAGGGGATGATTGGGGGTGCAGGATTGTTTTACAAAAAGCTTGTAGCGTTACAAAACTCTGAGTGTGCAGTTGCTCATCTGCCGTGTTTGTTTAATACTGCTGTGGTGCTATCAACATGCTAACTGCTTTACAGCACCTCCTGGTGCTCCCAGAAGGAAACTTTTCCATCTTGAGTAAAGAATTCAGCTCCGAGGTTTGCATGTATAACAGAAGTCTGTTTTACTCTCTCTCTCTCGTTTTGTTTTTGTAAATTATATGTGCTGATAATTTAACAAAACGGTCTGTGGTCACTGTGATATTATATGTGATAATGAATCTGTCACCATGATGCCTTTAGAACATTTGGGGATCTTTATCTTTATTGTCTTGTCAAAACAAAGCATAGTGTAGAAAAACTGGTCAAATTGCTGTTGATTTTTCACATTTCTTATAAAAATCTGACAATGCAGTTGATAAAATGTTGACGTGACTAGGTTTTCTTCAAGACGTGTGATCTTCTCATTGATGGAGTAAGGCCTAATGTTCTGAAGCTCTTGGTTAGGCTTCCATGGTCTGTCCTGAGCTGCCTGTCCTTCAAATCAAAGGCTTAAATAAGGCAAGGCACATGAGGACGGATAAGGGTCGGGTGCCGCCGGAGCGTCCACGCCGGCAGTCCATGTGCACTAATAAAGACACACATTGACAGGACTCTGCAGTCTAAGCAATGAGATGTGACCAAAAAAAGCTTCAGGACATTGGCAGTTAGTTTCCAGGTTACATAATGATGACCCAAATAAAAAAGAAAAAGAAAAAAAAACTAAACAGATTGCAGGTGCCCCCTCCCCTTTTTGTAATTAATAAAAGGTCAAATAAGGTCAATCGACTTACACCCATACATGCTGTTCATGAATCTTCTCATTGTGAGACTCAAAGTTAGATTTCACTTTGGCAGATGTTGAGCTGTGATGTGAGCTGAAAATATGTATTTTTTCCCCCCAACACCATAATCCCAGCCAAAGGCTACCCAATCTCCTTACTTTAACAGTTGCACCTGCTCCTTCAAACTGGAGTGTCAAGAGTCCTTCAAAAAGGCATCAGCTCGAGCAGAAACACGTGCACAGGTCACACATCACACGTGTCACCTTTGCAAATGTTGAGTGACGTGCAGCAAATATTCCAAAAACAGAAAGTGATGCATGGCAGCGCTCAGCTCAGTCAAGTGTGGCGAGGTGATGTGGCATGATGGCAGCACAGGTAACGTAAAAAAGAAAACTCCGTACAAAATATGATGCCACATTAATCAAAAGAGTGAACTGATAAATAACAGACGTGACTCACGTTTTTCACAGATATGACTGCTTGTCGTCAAATATGACTGAGAAGGAAGAACGGCAGCATGTCAAGTTAAAATATAGGTTAAGGAAATATAGAAAGAATTTATATTTGCACCAGTCCAGGATAAAAATTTACACAAAAATAATTATTTGAATTACATAATTTTGCATCTCAAATGATCTAAATTATTAGCAGTTTGACATAACAAAGGAATAAAATAAAATAAAATAAAAGATTTAATTCTATGAAATCAAAGTACTTTTGAAGATTATATGTTAAAATTTTATTCTGGATTTAGAATGTTATGTCTTTATTTGTCATTATGGATTTACTCTTTAAATCTGGTAGGTTGCACTTGCTGAAATTGCTTGATGCTTATTTAAGCTAAATTTAATAGAATATTTAATGAGAAACAAATAATATCAAGTGTTTGTGAGGTAACACCTTCGGTCTTGAAGACATTATTTATTATCACAACCATCATTAACTAAATCATAATCATCACCACCACCACCATCCGGCATATTTCAGATTTTCTGGAAGTTACATCGGGACTTTTGGAATATCGCTTGCACTCAAAATAACAACAATACAAGGTAATAAAGCGGTTTAAACAGTTGAGAGTGAATGAGAATTTAATTATTGTACTCATTAAGTGTTGAGCACCATCAAAGCAATAAAACAAGCAGTGGCATCAAATTAATAATCAAAATTGCTCACGCACAATTTAATGCAAAGTGAAAAAATATTTACTCAAAAATAATACAATTAATTGCACTTGTCAAATTAGAAATGTTGTGAAAAAAGCAGTGGATTTTCAAGGTTTCATATTTTAATTTCATAAGTTTATAATAAGATGAAAATTTAACGTATTAAAACAATGAGCGCAGATTTTATGAGAAAATATGTGACAGATGTGGAATTAGTAGACCTTAATTAACTAATACCATATTGAAATTGCCTATTTATTTTTTTGCTTTTTATTAGATTATTTTGTACAAATAAACTTAAAATGAGTATAACCTGAATGAAAATATTGAAATGCAACAAAATACAAAGCTGTTTAATTATAAAGCTTTTATAAAATCTGAAAAGAATGTTTCTGGTGACTTTATTTTAATTAAAAGTGGAATGAAGAATATAGCTAATTTATATGAACATGTTTGAATTTTTTTTAGGCTTAACTGTTAAAACCAAAAACGTTGATACAAATTTGAACAATATCACTTTTAGAATTAAAACAGACTGCTCAAAAATAAATATCTAAATTTTATACAGTTTTGGACTTTTCTTTTTCTTGACTTTTAATTTTTTAACAGAACCAAAGATGTCAACCTTTTTTTAACAGCAAACGTTTGTTTTAATGAACAGTTTTGAGTTGTGATTTCAGCAGATGGAGGAATAAAACTTTTTCCATCTTATGTCAGACAAACGAATCAGCAGGAACAATCAGAAAGTAATTGTGTTTTCTTGGTGTTAGTTTTTGAAGAAGCCATCTGTTTCTAAGTTTCTTTGAAATTTTTTTCAATTGTTTTTACATTTCCAAAACGTCTTGTCGGGCATCAAAAGGACAGTGAAATTCATTAACTGTCTATTTCAAGGTGGGGTCTAATTGGCAGAAGATTCTTTTATTTCATTTTCTTTTCATTTCTTCAAGGAACACGATGGACGACTGGGGGACTCTCACCACAGTCGAATAATATCCAGTGACAAATGGGACTCCGAGTTCTGATCAAAAACTGTGGTTCAAATCTGATGTTTCTTGTTAGTTTGAATACACGTAACTTCTCTGAGTTTGCAGAATGAAAGGCTACAATCTGTTCTTCACATGTTTTTAAAGAGGACATTGAACTGTTAGTGCTGTTCCTCCTTATTTATCAGAATGCACATCACCTTCAGCAAACAAACAAAACAAATATACTCCTTAATAATCTGCTGTGCTGCAAGTACAGCTGTATTTTAAAATCAAATTAAAAAATATTTAGTTATTGATTAAAATAATGTTCATATCAATCATTTTGTTTCTGGTAAATCCTGTAAATGTTTTAAATTAATATTACAATTAAAATTGGGCTAAAACAGTGTAATTAAAATAATTTAATTGCTGTGTCAAATTACCATTAAATTACCCCCTCCTTCTCCTTTTAAAACAAGCTCTAAACACGCAAAGAAACGTTTGACATTATGGAGCATGCTCTAAGAAAACTATATTCACTTCCATACACTTTAAAATCTTACATCAGTAGCAGAAGCTGCCAGTCTTACCCTTTATAACCTCAGTTACAAAGAAAAAAATCATCTCTCACATGAGTTCCCGAAGTTAACTTAACGCATAGGGAGGAAAAATAAAAAAATAATAATAAAATAAAATAAAAAAGTGGAGGTTTCCTTGTGTCATATTCAGAACGCTCTCAACTCCAAAGGCTCAAACTGACTTTATATCAAGCTGGTACATTTTACTCATCTTCTAACTTGCAATATTGGCTGAAAACGTTTACGCAGTCAATCATTTTAAAAGTCTGCATCTTTTTTCCTGTAACTGTACAAATTGTGAACGCTTATGCATATCATAAATCCCGCAAAAACTTCTATATACTGAAAAATATTGCTAGTAAAAACACTCGATTCAACAATATGCAAAATGTATAGCTTACATTAAAGAATTTAGAGGGGAAAATTTAAAAAGCTGCAGTTCTCTGCAGTGTTAATATTGTGGACGGTCACGCACGAGCGTGCAGTTTTCATGCAGCATTGAGAGTATCATCTCCATCTTCTTCTTCCCATGTTAGCTTAGCAACAGCCGCCATTTTGTCTGCATTTGTCCAAATAGACTTTTGGGGTCTTGCCATATTTCTCATAAACTATGCTTTGAATATTACAATTTATTTTGAAAATCTCAGCTACTATTCCTTTAACCGAGGTGCTGTACATGGTCCAAAACCTGGATTATATGTGACGCACATGCTGCACGTGCTCCGTTAGCGGTGATACTCTCATTTCCAAGCAGACAATGTTTAGTGTTAATCGCATGGCTGTCGTGCAAAATGCACATGCATGTAAGACGCATGCGTGTGTATGCACACACTGCAGGAGCTCACACACCAACGCCCTCAAAATGGGCTGATCTCTTCTTTTAGTGTTTGTGTCAGCCACACACTGCTCCCTCCAGCTCACTATGATGACCAACCAACGCCGTGTGTAAGAGATCGCCTCAGTTTGTTTACTGAAGTGGCGAGGAATGCACGGCAGCGACGTGAACAGCCGCCATCCTCAACGTCTTCTACCAAGACATACACATGCAGCTCTTAACTCTTTCCGGAGTCCAATGTGGTTATTTCATGTCAGCCATGCAGTTGAAGTGTGTGCTTTGAAAATCTGTCATTTGTTCACATCATCAAAAACTTATAGCTTTTCCAATTAGTTCTTTTCAAGTTTGAAAGAATAATTCACGGGAATCAATGCATTTTTAATCTTGCATTTCCCAGTAGCAGTAGTAGTTGCACTTTCATGCAAAACTTTTCTGCAGTACTTTAAATGTACATGCAGCATCTTTTCCAAATGGGTGCATTTTTTTGTGTAAATTAATACCAAGAAAAAAAAAACTGCATCGAATATGAGTTTTTGCAACTTAAAAAACAAAAGTTTGTAGTCTGGTCATGAACTTGCCCCCAAACGGTGACAACACCATCGCTCGCCCTCATTCACTTCCTGCATGTTTCCCTGCACACACAGATACTCACCTCTGCACTGGAAACTCTGGAGCCTCGTCTGATTCCTGTAATGTCCAAGATGTCCAAGTTGCAGAGGGTTGCAAAAACAGCCCAGGAGCCAGGCCTGAAGACTGGGTTTAGCTGCCCTGGCCACCCTGGTAAATATAGGAGAGCAAATCCTTTTCAGGTTGAGTATGACACTGGACTGCCACATAAATCAGTGGCAGGCCGGCTCGGCACAGACTGGGAGCGCCAATGGGAGTGGTAGGCGGCTCTACGGTGAGGTTTTTTGGGAAGGATTATGGATTGAGACATACAGCTGAGAGGCTAAAGTTACACTTTCATTACCACTTCGAGGGGGTCTGGGCTGCCTGGAAGCCAGTCAGATATTTGTGAAGGCCTCTTTCTCCCACCGGAATGGCTGCAGAGGCATTCTTCACCTGAGGATAATTGTTTTTGATATGGCAAAAACAATTTGGTGAGACGCAATGGGAAATGCTGTGTTTTTTGGGGGTTTTTTTGCCAGTAGAAGAATGAAAAATATAAAGAAAAAAGAGAGGGTATTGTGAAAGTCCTCATTCACCAAGAAAAAAAAAAAGAAAAAAGAAAAAGCAGAGTAAAGAGAGAGAGCAGTATGCCCCCTTCTGGTTCTTTTCTTCTCTCCCTCTTTTCTTCTCATTTTTTCCCTGGCGTCTGGAGATGTGAAGAAATGTCTTTTGATCAGCTCTGACAGAGCCTGGGCCATGTGAAGAGGGTGGCTAGCGGGACTCTGCCAATCCATGCAAAGCAAAAATGTTCCTAATAAGACAGTAATAAGCTAACGAGTGCCGGGTGTCTGTCTGATCCACATTCTGGGCAGAGCTTGTGCCAGCACACCCAGTGCCGTTGACGTGTATCTCCACTCTCTAGTGGTGTTTGGACTCTTTGCCGGTCACTGCGTTTCACCTGGACAGTCCCATATGCTCACATCAATGGTGCAATAGGCTGAAATGTAACATCCTTCGGGGCACGGTTAAATTGAAAGTGTGACTATTTCTGTCTGATTTTACACACACACACACACGCACACACACACACACACACACACACACACACACACACACACACACACACACACACACACACACACACACACACACACACACACACACACACACACCACACACACACACACACACACACACACTCACACACACACACACAAACACAAACCACACACACACACATTGCAAGTTTGTCAGTGTTGAGAATTTCCATCATATTTTGGATTTGGGTTTTGCTGAAAGTTGAAGGAGATGTGGACTTTGTGTGTGGACTTTCCTGCTCCGCGTGTGATGTATGAGTGGGTTTGAAGTGGTCACATATTAAAGGTCTCTGCCTCGGCAGGGTGGATTCTTTGCTGCTCTGTGCCGCACAACAAGAAGATAGTTACCTTTCACAGCTTCCTTCTGCAGCATTACAGCCCAAATAAACACATCACCTTCACTCCGGGGGGGGGGACAACAGCACATCTGCCACCCCCCCCGGCGCCCCCTCCATTTTTCACACAGCACCAGCTAAGTCCACAGTGCTGCAGGGCATCCCGAGCAAAAACAGGTGCTGTTTGTAGACTTGGGCCTACTCCTAGGCCCGTGTCTGGGTAGGATAGGTTGAGACTGGTTGGCCGGTAAAGATTTTTAATGTGTTGGTGAGTCTTGGGCTCAGCGCTGGTAATTATTGTGAAGAGAAGGCGATTAAGTAGTGCGGAGCGGCCCAGCGAGGGGGACGGATCCACGCCCAGCAGGGAGGGGAGTCCTGCCAGGGAAGGGACCAATCAAGTGTAAAGCAGAGCACCGACCCCAGGTCCCGGTTCAGTGGGAAATGGCTTGGCCACTGGTTCAGAGCGCCGCAACTTTCACGGATTAGGAGAGACAGTGTTCTGAAGACTGAAAGGGGGAACATAGCACGGAGACAGCATCAATGCACGCACACAAACACACAATCCCTCTCTCACACACGTACACACAACTCACCAACAGCTGGGAGGAGGGCTACCGCCAGTGCCATACTACCATAGCAACGGCATATCTCACATTTGAGCCCAAATGAAGACACTTTGGGCTACATGCGGGATATTTATTCATTCAGTTAATGGAAGTATTTTAATATTTTCTCTCTGTGCTTGGAGAGCATTTCCCCCTGACTGAGTTAATCAGCTGAAATTGGAGGTGTTCGGTGCGTCACACAAGTAACGTGTCATTTTGTGAATTACTGGATATTTTCATTGCAGATATAGTGTATTTATGTGGCAGAAGTGCTTAAAAATTAACTATCTCACAAGCTTTGATGTACTTTCAAATTCTGGTTAATTTTGCTGCTTATACACAGATTTACTGTAGTGGACAAGTGGTTAGAGTGCTTGGTTTCAGTGCGAAAGGTTCCCGGTTCAAACCTCACCCCTGCCACATTTCTCCATGTAATGTGGAGTTGAGTCAGTAAGGGCATCCGGCATAAAACTTGTGCCAATTCAGCTTGCAGATCCACCTTGGATTTGCTGTGGCAACCCCGAGTGCAAACAAGGGAGCAGCCGAAGGGACTTACTTTATACATAGATTCACTAACGCATTTAATAAGCTCACATTTAAATAAAAAACATTGCAATTTGAATTAATTTGTGCAAGATTCACTGCAAACTGCACTTTACCTAACAAACAAGCCTCACAAACATAACATATGCATTTTTAAAACAGGCAAATTAAAAAAAAAACTACAGTACAGAGTAAATTTGCAGAGAAAAATAAACTGGGGCAGCATGGTGGCTTAGTGGTTTGCACTGTTTCCTCACAGCAAGAAGGTCGCAGGATCACTTTTCACCTTGTCCTTTCTGTGTGGAGTTTGTATGTTCTCCCCAGTGTTTGTGTGGGTTCCCTCCATGCTCTGTCCCACTTTCAAAGACACGCAGGTTAGGCGAATTGGAAACTTTAAACTGACCTTAAGTGTGAGTGTGAATGTGTTTGTCTGTTTATATGTTGCCCTGTGATAGGCTGCTGTCCTGTCCAGGGTGTACTACGCCCTGTGCCACACTGCTGGGGTAGACTGCCCTAGCAACCCTCGTTTGGAGTAAGTGGGTATCGAAAATGAATGAGTGAAAATTAACTCTGCAGTGAGTGCTTTAGGTCCCATCCAAACAATATTAAATAAACACTATCATAGTGGTGCATAAACTCTACTGTAATTGATCAACTTGATTTCTGTGGTAGAACTGACTTTGCACAGATTTAACACATTAAGTGTGTGTGTGTGTGTCTCTGTGTATATATATATATATATATATATATATATATATATATATATATATATATATATATATATATATATATATATATATATATATATATATATATATATAGATAGATAGATAGATAGATACATACACTGAGGAAAATAAGTATTTGAACACCCTGCAATTTTGCAAGTTCTCCCACTTAGAAATCATGGAGGGGTCTGAAATTTTCATCTTAGGTGCATGTCCAGTATGAGAGACATCATAAAAAAAAAAAACAATTCCGGAAATCATAATGTATAATTTTTAAAATAATTTATTTGTATGTTACTGCTGCAAATAAGTATTTGAACACCTGTGAAAATCAGTGTTAATATTTGGTACAGTAGCCTTTGTTTGCAATTACAGAGGTCTAACGTTTCCTCGAGTTTTTCCACCAGGTTTGCACACACTGCAGCAGGGATTTTGGTCCACTCCTCCATACAGATCTTCTCTAGATCTTTCAGGTTTGGAGTTTTAGCTCCCTCCAAAGATTTTCTATTGAGTTCAGGTCTGGAGACTGGCCAGGCCACTCCAGGACCTTGAAATGCTTCTTATGGAGCCCCTCCTTAGTTGCCCTGGCTGTGTGTTTAGGGTCATTGTCATGCTGGAAGACCCTGCCACGACCCATCTTCAATGCTCTTACTGAGGGAAGGAGGTTGTTTGCCAACATCTCACAATACATGACCCCATCCATCCTCCCTTCAATATAGTGCAGTCGTCCTGTCCCCTTTGCAGAAGAGCACCCCCAGAGTATGATGTTTCCACCCCCATGCTTCATGGTTGGGATGGTTTTCTTGGGGTTGTTCTCATCCTCTAAACATGGTAAGTGGAGTTGATTCCAAAAAGCTCTATTCTGGTCTCATCTGACCACATGACCTTCTCCCATGCCTCCTCTGGATCATCCAGATGGTCACTGGTGAACTTCAAATGGGCCTGGGCATGTGCTGGCTTGAGCAGGGGGACCTTGCTGCCCTGCAGGATTTTAATCCATGACAGCATCATGTGTTACTAATGTAATCTTTGTGTCTGTGGTCCCAGCTCTCTTCAGGTCATTGACCAGGTCCTGCTGTGTAGTTCTGAGCTTTCTCAGAATCATCCTTACCCCACAAAGTGAGATCTTGCATGGAATCCCAGACCGAGGGAGATTGACAGTCATCTTGTGTTTCTTCCACTTTCTAATAAATAATCATAACAATTGTTGTCTTCTACCAAGCTGCTTGCCTGTTGTCGTGTAGTCCATCCCAGCCTTGTGCAGGTCTACAGTTTTGTCCTTGGTGTCCTCAGACAGCTCTTTGGTCTTGGCTATGGTGGACAGGTTGGAGTGTGATTGACTGAGTGTGTGAACAGGTGTCTTTTATACAGGTAAGAAGTTCAAACAGGTGCAATTAATACAGGTAAAAAGTGCAGAATAAGAGGGCTTCTTAAAGAAAAATTAACAGGTCTGTGTAAGCCAGAATTCTTGCTGGTTGGTAGGGGATCAATTACTTATTTGCAGCAGTAACACACAAATAAATTATTAAAAAAATCATACATTGTGATTTCCGGATAATTTTTTTTTTTTTAGATTATGTCTCTCACAATGGACATGCACCTAAGATGAAAATTTCAGACCCCTCCATGATTTCTAAGTGGGAGAACTTGCAAAATCGCAGGGTGTTCAAATACTTATTTTCCTCACTGTGTGTGTATATATATATATATATACACACACCGTCCCCCACCTTGTGGAATCAATTCCCTAACCTTCCATCTCTCCCCCGAGATCTAAGTTGTCTCAAGCTTCTCAACAACATTCTGTATAAGTGATGCAGAGTACGGTCTAACACAACTTACCAGCTTGTGCTTCCAACTGAGCTTCAAAACAGTCTTGACCAGTCTGTGTGATCATGTCACATGGGAATCGACCATACAATGGATCTAATAAGGATTAGATTTTACTGGCCAAGGATGGCCATGGAAAAGAAAGTGAGGACAGGTGGCAGGTGTGAAGGAAGGCACAACCTGAGAGGGCAGCATCCTTGGTCAATATTAACAGCACTAGACCTCTTGAGCTCCACTGTATGGACTTTCTGTTCCTCAAACCCCATCAATGTGGGACCAAGGAGATACTTGTGATCACAAGTAGCAAATTTGTAGTTGCCATCCCAATGTCAAATCAAAAGGCTCACACAGCAGCTAAGTGCTTGTGGGAGAATGTTATGGTTTACTACAAGATACCAGAAAAGTTGCAAGGACCAGATTTTGAATCCCGCAAGATTAAAGAACTTTGTCAGGTGGCTCGTATCCACAAGGTCAGGACAACCGCATACCACCCCAGGGGCAACCCTGTCTAGTGATTTAATCACACCCTGCTTGACATGTTTGGCACCCTCTGTGATGAAGAGAAATCTCATTGATGTGAACATGTGAGACCCCTGGTCAATGCTCATAACTGTACCACGAATGAGGTGACTGGTTTCACCCCATATGAACTGATGTTTGGGTGTCAACCTCACGTACCAGTTGACCTAGCTTTTGGGTTGCCAATACGAGGCAAGACAAGTCTTGAAGAAAGCTACAAGGTAGCTATGGACAAGGCAGACATTTTATGTTATTGCACAATTGTGCACACTTTTTTTTTATTTTGTTTTATTATTATTATTACTATTATTTTTAAAGACTTTATATTGTTCACCCTGTGTCAATAGAAGCATTGTTATGCAATTGTTGAAGCTGTGTCTGGGTCATTATTGCTAAATTCTTTGGCTCTTAAGAATTCAATCTCTGATTCTAGCCCAAGTTATCATTTCTCTTTTATTACACTGTAATCCACATTCATATGGCTAATCTGGTTACAGATGGATGGTGAACAAATATATGGTGCATCCGGAAAGTATTCAAAGTGCTTCCCTTTTTCCACATTTTATGTTACAGCCTTATTCCAAAATGGATGAAATTCATTTGTTTCCTCAAACTTCTGCACACAATACCCCATAATGACAAGGTGTATTTTTTTTTAGATTTTTGCAAATTTATTAAAAATAAAAAAACTAAGCCATCACATGTACATAAGTATTCACAGCCTTTGCCATGAAACTCAAAATTGAGCTCAAGGGCATCCTGTTTCCACTGATCATCCTTGAGATATTTCTACAGCTTAACTGGAGTCCACCTGGGGTAAATTCAGTTGATTGGACATGATGTGAAAAGGCACACACCTGTCTACATATAAAGTCCCACAGCTGACAGTGCATGTCAGAGCTGCACAAACAGCCTAAGCATGAAGTCAAAGGAATTGTCTGTAGACCTCTGAGACAGGATTGTCTTGAGGCAGAAATCTGGGGAAGGGTAGAGAAACATTTCTGCTGCTTTGAAGGTCCCAAAGACCACAGTGGCCTCCATCATCTGTAAATCGAAGAAGCCTGGATCCGCCAGGACTCCTGTCTAAACTGACCAATCGGGGGAGAAGGGCAAAAATTCTTGGGTCTGATGAGACAAAGATTGAACTCTTTGGCCTGAATGTCAGGTGTCATGTTTGGAGGAAACAAGGCACCATCCCTACAGTGAAGCATGGTGGTGGCAGCATCATGCTGTGGGGATGATTTTCAGTGGCAGGAACTTGGAGACTAATCAGGACTGAGGGAAAGATGAATGCAGCAATGTACAGAGACATCCTGGATGAAAACCTGCTCCAGAGTGCTCTTGACCTCAGACTGGGGTGACGGTTCATCTTTCAGCAAGACAATGACCCTAAGCACACAGCCAAGATATCAAAGGAGTGGCTTCAGGACAACTCTGTGAATGTCCTTGAGTGGCCCAGCCAGAGCCCAGACCTGAATCTGATTGAACATCTCTGGAGGGATCCGAAAATGGCTGTGCACCAACTCTCCCCATCCAACCTGATGGAGCTTGAGAGGTGCTGCGAAGAAGAATGGGTAAAACTACCCAAAGATAGGTGCACCAAGATTGTGGCATCATATTCAAGAAGACTTGAGGGTCTAATTGCTGCCAAAGGTGCATCAACAAAGTACTGAGCAAAAGGTGTGAATTCTTATGGACACATGATTTCTTAGTTTTTATTTTAAATAAATTTGAAAAAATTTCAAAAAACTTTTTTTTTATATTGTCATTATGGAGTGTCCCTGCAACCTGATCCTGGATAAGTGGTTGAAGATGTATGTCTGTATTATTGGGTGTTGTGAGTAGAATTTTGAGGGGAAAAAATGTATTTTCATCCATTTTGGAATAAGGCTGTAACATAACAAAATGTAACATAAGTGCTGTGAATACTTTCCAGATACACTGTGACATGATTAAATTTACCTATAATTTGTTGAATTTTGGGTACTAAGAAGCTGTTTAGCAAACCCTGGCACAGTTACATCAAAACCAGTCAGTGTTGGGGGGAGTGGGGAGGGGGGGGGGCTGCCCCCATCCCAACATTTTAGAATGTGTTACAGATCTGAAATACAGAAATGGATCTATATTAACAAAATAAATGAAGTTGGGCACACAAAACCTTGTGTTCATACTGTGTGTAGTAAATGTAACAACCACTGCAGGTGTTGTTTTTGTTTTTTTTTCCATACTGTCCCAGATGTGTGTGGTTTGATCTTGTAATTGTAATCTTGTATGATTGAAAATGTAATGGTGAGTAAAAATGGAAATTTATATTTGGCTGCATTGAAGTCAAGAGGTTACTCATGACGTGTTACTTTATTGATGCTAGTTAATGGTTAATCAGTAAAGTATTCCTTTAAGGTCAGGTCAGGGAGCATGTGCTGGAGACACAACACTATGGGACCATCTTGAGTTCTGCATGGCAAATACCCAGGCAGACAACCGATCCATCCACATATCTCGAAAGTCACCATCTATCTGGCTAGGTGAAACGTGGACATCAACTTGCCCTTTTCCAGGCACTGGGGTCTCCAATACTCAGGCACCTGTGAGTTGGCTCATGCACAGAGAAATGTGCCATATGGCCAAAATGTTGCAAAGTTCCACCACAATCCAAGTGATACTCCTCATCTGAGTCATTCCAGCAGTACCCAAAGGTCCTATGAAGATACAAAGTACCAAAGACATCTTTGAACTGCTTAAAAAGTCAAATCTACTTCATCAAATGTTTTTACTGTTTTGAAAGATTCAAAACACTGATTGAGCCAGTGGCTCCCAGAAAATAATCTTCTTTGTAAATGCTCAAAACATTTGTTGAATGATTCGCTTTAGAGGACGAATCAGGCTTTTGAAACACTAAATGAAATACATAACTACTTCAGAAAATGACTCAGTGTTTTGAAACGCTTGAAACACTGGGAGACATTCACTTTAGAAAAGTAATTGTTTCACAATGTATGTGAAGTCACTGCTTCAGATAATTCATTTTTTTTGAAGCACATGAGAAATAATGGTGCCATCTAGAGGATAGTGACCCCCCCCCCCAAAAAAAATCCTGGCTACACCCCTGACTTGCGTGCACTTTGCACTTAAATGATGCTGATACGCTAACTGTGAATATATCTGCAGCCCAAACAGACAGTCAGAGTTAATCACAGGCCTCTGCTGCTGTTATTGTCATCGAGTCTGACAATGTTTTCAGAATTTTTCTGCGTGCTTATTATCAGCGCCTGTTGTGGTTGAGATTTGTCCTGATTTTGGAAAGAGAGTAAACACATAAAGTGATGCCGGTTTGTTTCTGCCTGCTCGGCCTATGAGAGCTCAAGTCCTCTTCTATTCTGTTTAATAGAGTCTCTTCCCCAGACAGGCTGCATGCGTGTGATTTCACATTCTTTGAGATGAGGAGCAGCCTGTATCCAGGGGCCTCCTCCTCGTCTCTCTCCCCCCAATTCTGTGCTTGTTTTGGGTACTATCATCCTGCAAAGCTTTCTCCCTCTCTCTGACACACTCAGTATTCCCGTCTCTCTCCCAGTTTTCCTCTCTCTCCCTCTGCATTGCACATCATGCTTCCACTTTGAAGTCACAACTTTCTCCCCCCCCCACCATTTTTTTTTGTTTCTGTGTGGCTTTGATGCACTAACATTCTGCGAATAGTTCCTCTAATGCCTGGATACCTGCGCCTTATTCCTTCTTCTCTGCCAGTGCAGAAACGGTGAGTCTCTTCACTTTGAAAAGACGTCCATAAATTACAACTTGTCAAGTGTCATTTTCCTTGTTTACAGCCATTTTGGGCTCGCACTCCCCCGTGTTCCTCTCTTGTGTTTCACATTTAATTGCACCAATAATGTTGGTTGCTGCTCGCCAGTTCTGCACATGCAGCTTGTTGCCGCTAAGGGGGTGCGGAAACTATTAAAATATTTTCCAGGCTTTACGAGTTTTATGTGTGTAATTTGTGTGGATATATCCCACTGTGTTACCACCAACCAGGAGAACAGAATGAGATTGTGCTGTGGCCTGTGATACAATAGTGAGAGGGAGGCAGGAAGAGACGGCGAGAACGGGTTGAAGGGTAAGAGGAGGAGTTAGGCAGAAAAGGGGGGGGGGGGGGGTTGAGCACAAGGGAGACTTAAGTCTGTACAGGAAATCTGCACTAAGTGTTCCTAAAGAGCTTGTGTTTTTACTCCCCTGCACAAACAGCCTAATTTATTGCATGTCTGCTGAAGTCAACAGCCCTTTATAACCCCACAATAATTTCCCATATGTTCCATATATCACCACGGCGAGAGGGCGGAGGACAGAGGGGGAGCAAAGGAGAGCAAGGAAAAAAAAAAGAACAGAAAAAACACTGAGGTAGCAAATATGCTTAAGACCCTAAACACACACAGGAGATCAGCAGGGACAGTGCCCTAGTCTAAAAACTGAAAGGATATATGCATTATTTCCCCATGTGTGGGTGGCCTATGAAATATTAAATGCCTCTTGTTCATTGTGTTTACTTTCATCATTAAGGGAGCATCCTTGATAATAGAAAATTCGCCTCTGGATCTACAGCAGGGACTTCCTTATCAATGTCTGCCACAACATCTGCTTCCCCTGGCATGGACCAGTTTGGTCTCATCAGAAGCCACGGGCACGGTGACCTGCAGGAGTTCTAAAATCAGAAGGATTTGAGTCAGCAGTCTTCCGAATCTCTGTTTAGATTCGGTGGGTGGAATGAGGAAGGTTGGATTAATTAACAACCTCACCAAGAAGGATGCAGCATGTGATTTAACAGAATATCAAGCTAGTTGAAAAGCTAATAATAATAATAATAATAATAATAATAAATCTCTGACATCCGCAAAATTCAGTGGAGTCTTCCATGCCCTAATATCTATTTGTGGTGCAAATTTGGTGAGATTTTGTGAAGTAGTTTAACGTAATCCTTCAAAACCTATATAAAATTAAATTTTGATCCAGAATCCAGATCTGGATATGGATCACCTCCAAAATTCAGTGGAGTCTTCCATGCCCTAATACGTATTTGTGGTGCAAATTTGGTGAGATTTCATGAAGTAGTTTTGACGTAATCCTTCAAAACCTATATAAAATGAAATTTTGCTCCAGAATCCAGATCTGGATATGGATCACTTCCAAATTTCAGTGGTGTCTTCCATGCCCTAATATGTATTTGTGGTGAAATTTGGTGAGAATCTGTGATGTAGTTTTGACGTAATCCTTCAAAGCCTATATAAAATTAAAATTTGATCCAGAATCCAGATCTGGATATGGATCACCTCCAAAATTCAGTGGAGTCTTCCATGCCATAATATGTATTTGTGGTGAAAATCTGGTGAGAATCTGTGAAGTAGTTTTGACGTAATCCTTCAAAGCCTATATAAAAGACATTTTGATCCAGAATCCAGATCTGGATCTGGATCACCTCCAAAATTCAGTGGAGTCTTACATGCCCTAATATCTATCACTGGTGCAAATGTTTGGTGAGAATCCGTTAAGCAGTTCTGACATAATCCTTCAAAGCCTGTACAAAGTGAAATCTTGATCCAGTATCTGGATCCAGATCACCTCCAAAGTTTAACAGAGTCTTCCATGGCTTAATATCTGTGGTGAAAATTTGGTCCAAATCTCTGCAGTAGTTTTGACGTATTCCTGTTAACAGTCAGACAAATAAATAAATAAACTTGTAATTTTATTTCGTCCTTGGTGGATGTAATAATTCTATCAGACAACAGAAACTTTAGAAAAGATCAAATCCATAATTCAGTACATTCATACAAAGAAGGAATTTACTGGTGAGCTAAGCAACACCAAAAGCCCTGGAAGACACCAGAAGGCAACTAAAGTGGATGATGGTGCAAATGTTTCCTTAGTGAAGAAAAACCGTTTACAACATTGAGCCAAAACAACATAGAAAAACACTGTAGGAGGTAAATGCATCATGGTCAGCATCTACACTCAAGAGATGACTGTAAATACAGAGACTGTAGGACAAGATGCAAACTGCTGTTAATACTCAAGAAGAGTAAGAGCAGATTAGACTTTACCAGAAAATGACTGGGTTAGTTCTGGAACACAATTCTTTGCACAAATGGAACCAAGGTGAAATTTTACCGGAAAGATGGGGAGAGAAGATTATGGAGAAGGTAAGTAAGTACTGGTTCATCAGTCAAAGTATGATACTCCACATCGTCTGGAAACATAGTGGGAGCAGTGTTATGATCTCTCTCTCTCTGTCTCTCTCTGTCTCTCTGTCTCTCTCTCTCTCACACACACACACACACACACACACACACACACACACACACACACACACACACACACACACACACACACACACACACACACACACACACACACACACACACACACACACACACACACACACACACACACACCTGCAGCAATTAATTAATAAAGATCTACTAATGGGTGTGTCTTTGTGCTTATTTCAGTGTTAAGAAGAGGCACGTACTTTAATATGTGTATTTTTAGTTATAAACACATAGATAAGAATTTCTCTCTTTTTTTTTTCTGCTATTATGTTTATCCAGTCCAGAAATCTATGTGTGGGATGGTGGGCGGACAATCAAACTAGAGGACCTTTCCACTACTGCCACTCTCTGGACCCCAAAGTCATCAAAATGCTGCAGTTGGATTGTTTTAATCCACACAGTTTCTGTGTTGCACTCTATGTAGTATTAACACACCCATAAATACTTTGTCAGCACAGTACGTTAGCAGTTTGTGTGTGAGTTATGTGCTGCTGTGAGTGACCTTTGCACAGCTGTAGTGTAATGGGGATGTGAACTTGACTTGCAACCACACAAATTAAGAAACAGACAGCCCCCTGTTGGTCTGGTTGATACCGCCGCAGGGATGGGATGGGATTCAGGGGGTGGAGGCTGGTTGGTGGAGGGGTTAGGTATTGGGTTGGGGCAGCAGAAAGCTGATCGATCCACAACCACAGGTAGCTGAGCTGGAGACCGTTGCTGAGTACTACAAAACCTGCACTGACTACTAAACAAAGTGTACACACAGCACAAACAAGACAACACGTAGGGAGGCAGTACACACTCAAGCATCCTTCAGATCACACAGACTTGGAGAGAAAACAGTTTGGAGTGTTCTTAGACTTCAGTTTCAGCCGCTGATCATCATCATCCTGCTGTATGGTTCACAATTAGAAATTTCGTACATGATGCCACAGTGACAGTTACGAAAATAGCCATAATAAAAGCATGACATTAACAGTATTTCCTCACTAATACATGCTAAAAAAGACATTTAACTGTTTGAAATAAAAAATGAACATCATGTGCCTGGAACTAATGATGTCTTTGGCTCAGATTGTGACGGAGGATTATAATGTACAAAGCTCTCTTGCACCGATTTGTCATTTATAATTATGCTTCACATCTTCATCTTAGCGTTGGGTCCTTACATTTTTATTTTAATCTTTTTTATTTAAATAAATCCCTTATTTTTTCCAGGTAAAACATTCTTTTATGAGATACCTGGCCAAGAAGGCAGTATAAAGGTAAAATCATACAAAACATAAATAGGTCCCAAAGCTTCTCTCTCTCTCTCTCTCTCTCTCTCTCTCTCTCTCTCTCTCTCTCTCTCTCTCTCTCTCTCTCTCTCTCTCTCTCTCTCTCATACACACACACACACACACACACACACACACACACACACACACACACACACACACACACACACACACACACACACACATATATGTGCATATTATACAGTGGATCCGTAAAGTATTCACAGCACTGTACTCTTTCCACATTTTTTTTTATGTTACAGCCTCCAAAATGGATGAAATTCATTTTTTCTCAAACTTGTACACACAATACCCCATAATGACAATGTGAAAAATGTTTTTATGAGATTTTTGCAAATTTATAAAAAAAAACAACAACAAAAAATCTTACGTACATAAGTATTCACAGCCTTTGCCATGAAGCTCAAAATTGAGCTCAGGTGCATCCTGTTTCTACTGATAATCCTTGAGATGTTTCTACAGCTTCACTGGAGTCCACCTAGGGTAAGTTCTGCTTATTGGACATGATTTGAAAAGGCACACACCTGTCTACATATAAGGTCCCAAACACAAACCAAACATGAAGTCAAATGAATTGTTTATAGACAGGATTGTCTTGAGGCAAAAATCTAGGAAAAGGTAGAGAAACATTTCTGCTGCTTTGAAGGTCCCAGAGCACTGTGGCCTCCATCATCCATAAATGGAAGAAGTTCAGATCCACCAGGACTCTTCCTAGAGCTGGCTGCCCATCAAAACTGAGTGATCGGGGGAGAAGGTCTTAGTCAGGGAGGTGACCAAGAACCTGATGGTCACTCTGTCAGAGCTCCAGTATTCCTCTGTGGAGAGAAGAGAACCTTCCAGAAAGACAACCCTCTCTACAGCAATCCACCAATCAGGCCTGTATGGTAGAGTGGCCAGACAGAAGCCACTCCTTAGTAAAAGGCACATGGCAGCCCACCTGGAGTTTGGCAAAGGGCACCTGAAGGACTCTCAGACCACGAGAAACAAAAGTCTGTGGTCTGATGAGACAAAGCTTGAACTCTTTTGAGGAAACCAGCCACCATCCCTGCAGTGAAGCATGGTGGTGACAGCATCATGCTGTGAGAATGTTTTCAGTGGCAGGAACTAGGAGACTAGTGATGATTGAGGGAAAGATGAATGCAGCAATGTACAGAGTCATCCTGCATGAAAACTTGCTCCAGAGCGCTCTTGACCTCAGACTGGGGAAGTGGTTCAACAGGACAGTGACTCTAAGCACACAGCCAAGATATCAAAGGAGTGGGTTCAGGACAATTCTGTGTGTGTCCTTGAGTGGCCCAGCCAGAGCCCAGACCTGAATCCGATTGAACATCTTTGGAGAGATTTGAAAATGGCTGTGCACTGATGCTCCCCATCCAACTTGATGGAACTTGAGAGGTGCTGCAAAGAGGAAAGATAGGTGCACCAAGCTTGTGGCATCATATTCAAGAAGTCTTGAAGCTGTAATTGCTGCCAAAGATGTATCAACAAAGTACTGAGCAAAGGGAGTGAATACTTTGGTCCATGTGATTTCTTAGGTTTTACTTTGAATAACCTTGCAATAATAATAATAATAAAAAAAACTTTTTTCATGTTGTCATTATGGGGTGTTGAGTCGAATTTTGAGAGAGAAACAAATTATTTACTCCATTTTGGAATATGCCTGTAACATAACAAAATGTGGAAAAAGTGATACGCTGTGAATACTTTCTGGATGCACTGCATATATTCGCATACAAGTGAATCATGAAGTTATACAGTGAGTACCCCCCCGTGCTCCTTATTCATAAAGGAAATAGGTTAAGCCTTGATGTTTAAATCACAGGCAGTGAGTAAATCGGCACAAATCCTTTAACGCTTGTTAACACAAAAAGGTCTTGTTTGGGAACATGTCGTTTAGATCACAGTTTGTAGTACAAACAAGAAATGTAAAGCGTGAGAGATAGATGCAAAAAAAAGAATCAGGTGAAAGAGTGCAAGAGACTTTCAAAGTCTGTCTTAATGTGAACGATTTAGGAACTCTGCAGATGTACAAGTTGCCTTTAAAGGGTCACATTCAGCAATATCAGTTTTATCTACCTTTGATGGTTAAATATGGATGGGTTTTCATGTTAAATAACTTCAAAGTCCCAAAATTCAGCTGCTGTGTTTGGTAGGAATAAACCTGACAGAAGCAACATTTAGGCCTGAAACAACTTGTTGTAGAACATCTGACGTATGGCATCAAAGTCCACATCTGGATTCTGGCTGGCCCTGTGAGATACATGACTGAGCCCATCTCCACTCAGTTTTAAAGCTGCTGCAACAAGAGATCGAGGAGCTGTTCAGGTATTGGATATGTGCTGCTTCTACACCCTGTTGATAGGAGGTGTGGAAAGCAACATGATGAGACACAGGTTCTAAGTCCTTGGTTCCATCATCCTTGGCTTTATGAGGTCATGTACATGCTGTGGTTTTGATCTGTGACATAGCTTTAGATCCCACTGGCAGCATTTCAGAAGCGGAGCATTTATTTTCTTGTTGATTTAGTAATTTTCCTTGAATTCTGTGGTTCCGCCATAGGTGCGGAGTCTAGCTACATTGTTTCCTATTTGCATGATTTTATAGTGTTTAATGTTGTATTTCTACTTTATTGTGCTGTAGTTCATACAGTAAAAGTCAACCCAGTCTCATGGCATGTCCTGATTCAGCAGCACGAAATATACATTAATCTATTAGTTCATCATATTGTCATGAAAAATGCTAAATTTTCATCATGGGAGCATGAATTTATTCTAATTCATTCCGTGACGGGTGCACATAATTAAAGGTGCAGTGGGGGTGGGGGGTGGGTGGTGGTGGTTATGGTTAGGGTTGGGGGTAGGAGTAGGAGTAGGGTTAGTAATAGTGAGTTAAAAAAACCCATCATGAAAATTTTAATCATTTCATGACGAAAAAAAATGTGAGACTGGGCTGGTGAAAGTACAAAGACTGGTGGCTGTGTTTTAGTTGTTAAAAAAGTAAATAAAAAAGTAAAAAAGTAAAAAAAAATAATATGATAAGATGATGGAAAGAAAACTAGTGATTCATGTGTAATATGCTACCTGATTGGTTGGTCAGTAGCATCCATTAAAAATAGACTCAGTACATATTCTCATGGAGGGGAGCAGATAGGTGCTTCGGAAGCACCGCTGTCACAAAAGGCGCCCAATTTTCGTGATATGTTTTTTTTTAATTTTGCAATTTATAATCCTCCCCTTCTAACTCTAATCATAACCATAATGTAAGTGTCTATACTCCCCAAACCCTACCCATACCCCCCCAGACCCCCCCTCATCACCCCACATTTCATGCCCCGTCACAAAATGAATTCGTGCCAGCATTACGAAAAACGGCCCACTTTCCTGCCCCCGTCACAAACCCATAGATTAATGTACTTTCGTAATGTCGCCACGGATGGCTGTGAGATTGTGTTGGGCAATCACAGCTCACACAGATGGACCAGGTAGAATTTAGAGATCACGGTGTTTTCCAATCATGTTTTCAGTGGAATCAAATAGAAACTTGAGGTCTTTGAGCAGTTTAAGCCCACAATCTGTTCTCTTTTCTCAACCGTTTGTGAGACATGGGTGACTTGACTCTCTTAGAGCTTGTCAACACTTGTATCTTACAAATAAGTTGACACCAAATTTAAGGTTGTACAACCAGCAGAGCTGCAATGATTAACTGATTAATCAATGATTAATTGACTACTAAATGAATCACCAACTATTTTGATAATCAATTAATCGTTTTGAGTCATTAAGAAAACAGATTCTCTAACTTCTTGACACTTAATTTACATTATTGCAGGCAATCCAGCTGTAAATGAGCTGGCCTCACCAGAGGAAGCAACCTGCATTGGACCTCTTATTACTCGTTCCTCCAGGAGAGTTGTAGACTCTCATCTGCTTAATGCTATGGAATCTGGAGATAAGCACGGGCACCAGTGGGCGTCAATGCTTATGCAGGACACACTTCTGTTATTTCAGCTTCTTAAATGTGAATATTTCCTGGTTTTATTACTAATTTCTTTCTTCCTCTTTGACACCAACCTGAATATCTTTGGGTTGTGGATGACATTTAAGGACATTATCTTGGGCTTTGAGAAACACTGATGAATATTTTTCATGGTTTTGTGGCATTTTATGGACAAAACAACCAGTGCTTTAATCAAGAAGAAAAATGAACAGATTAATCAATTATGAAAATAATGTTTAGTTGCAGCCTTAACAACCACAGTGGCACATTGCCAGGTTGGTGTCATGCATAATGACCCTGTTAAACTGTGATTTACTTTTGCAGTCCCCAGAGATGGACGCTGTCCACACACTCCATGCAGATCGATATCTCAACAACATTAGCCAGACGCTGCCTGACTCCTTCCGCACACAAACAACCTGAAATGAAATTTTGTTTTGATGCCGCTCCATCTGCAAATGAATGAAAGTTGCCTCAGGTTAAAGAAGACATGGTAGGAAAACAAAACTTAAATATGTTTCCCGTGCTTAATGATTTACTCTATTTACAGTACACATTGTTGAGACTAGCAGAAAAGCACCACTATTGCCTTGTCTCCACCAGGGTGCCAAAAGTCTTTCCTATTACTGTCCAAATATCAATCTGGGTGGAAGAACATGGGCCAAAAATAAATTTTATGTTAGTACATTAAATCATATTAACATATTTGCATTCTCTGTGCAGTATTTTATTAAAGTGCACTGCAGACATAATAAAGCATCTTTATGCTTCTGCTTGCATAACATATTTCAAAGGAAAGACACCGTCCTGAGCGTCGATGCAAGGTGCTTTGGAAAATTAAGCTAAAAACAACTCGATTGTCCACCTTTGTAATGAAAAAGAAAACAAAAATCATTTTGAAAAATTGATGGCAACACTGGAACAAAAAAGTATTGGATACGATCTTTGCAACACTTAAGCTACACATAACAATATGCCACACGAGCATTCTTTAGTGACATGCCGTGACTGCTAAATGAAACCTCATGAAGGGTTTGGTGTTTTTTTTTCACTCACTAGATGGCAGTGTTCATTCAGGAAGGCAGGGTTCCAAGGAAGCTGAGGTACATGGGTTCCAAGGAAGCTGAGGTACATTGAACATCACAGAAATTCCATAGCACCCTATAATTTCTACATGTAAAATTTCGGTCAGATATGGACAGCCCAGTCTCACGTTTTTTTTTTTTTGTTTGTTTGTTTTTTGTTTTGTTTTTTTGTGCTCCTGTGATGAAATTAGTCAAATTTTCGTGATGGGTTTTTTTTTAAACTCACTATTATTAACCCTACTCCTACCCCCAAACCTAACCTTAACCATAACTTAATCTTACTCCTCCCCCCACCCTAACCATAACCACCCCGACCCCCCCTTCACTTTTAATTTCGTGCAGCCATCACAGAATGAATTAGAATTAATTTGTGCTGCCATGATGAAAATGAGGCACTCTTCCTCACAATATCACAAATTAATAGATTAATGTATATTTTGTGCTGTTGAATCATGACTTGCTGTGAGATTGGGTTGGATATGGAACTGCAGCAAGCCCTAAAAGACCACTGTTGGAGTAGAATCAAGAATGGCTCCTTTGCTGTAAATGTCATGCTGGGTAACATGATGGGCCAAATCAAAGGGAGTTGGCCCATGGGCTCCAAACTGGGCAGTCTTGCTTTACACAGAAAATCTTGAGTGTTCAGATACGCCGGAGCATTCAGAGTATTGTCTTCCTGGGTCGTTGCCATCCAGGATGCAATGCAGTTCTGCGGTGTGGTGGATGCGCCGAGGTATGGCACCAGCAAATGCTCCCAAACTTGTTCAGATGGAAATGGATTTGCAACAATGTGATTTGAATAACATTCCAAAGTACTTACGAATGAGACTTGAAGTAGTTTTGGAAAAAACAAAACAAAAAACAAACTAATTTTGTGTATCTTTTGACAGGACAGACTTGAAGCATGGAATCAGATTCAAGTTGAATGTGAATGTAAATCAGATTTTTACTGATAATCCGAACAAGGCCTTATATTGTAGACTCACTCAGGAGTCAAGGGACAGTTTCTTGCCTAAAAGTCAAACAAATGGGCTTTGTGTGTGTTTTCCATCTGAGATAGAAAAATTATTATTAAGGAACTGATATTTAACCACTGATGGCTCCAGCATGCTGCAGCTGAGGCAACCATTCTGGCTCATGGCTGCTTATAGGCATAGTTAGAATTGAAGGAAGAGAAAACTGGATCCCGCTTGAAACTCTTGCTACTCACTGAATCCTTGATGAAAGTCATATGCTCAAAATTTATATTAATGCCCTCCAAAGGCTGCATGAAGATGAGGTACAGATATATACCCGTTGCTGGAAATGATTCACAGGCAGCAACAGCCACTTGCCAGATAAGAGGTTTTCTTGATTTGATTTCTCATTTAGTTGGAGCCCCTTAACATCGAGCAAAAAAAAAAAAAGTGAAAAAAGAAAAGGAGAATCATGTTATCCCTTTAAAAAAAGGGCTTCCTCAAACTGGTGAAAGAGCGGCTATGAATAGGCTGCAGCCTTCACTTGATGTCCTACGCAAACAAGTTGTCCAAGTTCCACATTGTTTCAGAAGACCTTGTGACACACACAAAAAAGGCGGGCAATGTCTTGGACACACATGCACTCCCAGACTCTTTCACGCCCAGGCTAAACGTTTAGCCACCCCGGCTAATTAACTGCTGTGAAAGAGCACGCATCAAAGGAGGGCGGAATTTGGATTCTCTCTGACCACCCCTCAGGTCCAAAGGTCAGTCATCTCCAAGACAGAAGTTAGGACATCCTGGCCCTGGACCTCTGGACGCTAACCCTTAACCCTTGCTGGAGCATATCAAAGCTCCGGCAGCAGAGAGTCGCACAGACGTTCCCCAACAATAACAGGAGGACATCAAAGCCCAAGTTGGAAAATGACAAGAGGAAAAAAGCAAAGCAGGCCAATATCGAATTCCCTCTTATTCTGCAGATATTCCAAAAGATGAATATAATTAATCTCTCCAAGTTGTCATGGGTCTAAAGGGCTCTTGCTGTGCTGCAGCCTCCTCGGGGCACTTGAGGAGAATTATGTGATTAAACAGACCTGTGAATTCTGGACACAGACGGACAGAAGAAAGCTTCAGTCCTCTTCATAATGCCCCTAATGAAGTGGCTGGTGGCTCCGTCATCCCTGGCTGGGCCTTGTGCAGCCTGTTCACAATCTGTCTAATGACAGAGTGAGGGCTGCCGAGCGCACCAATGCTTCCCAATGAGCCACAAAAGGAGATCACAGGCTCCATTGTGGCTAGGCACAGGAGCTTAGCACTCATCAGACCCAATAAACCTGTCTCTAGTCAGGGCAAGACACACCCCTCTGCCACTAGCCAAGAGAGCCGTGCTTCGCAGCACACTCCTTTAGCCCTTCACTCTGTCATTATGACATCAGGGTGACATGGCCTTATCACCCACCAAAATACAACTTACACCAAGTGTTTATATTTGGAATAAGGAGCCTTTTTTCCCTCTTGGCCACAGTTGACGTGTCTACTGTAGCACACATAATGTATGGCTGCGTATACGGGTGTTTACTTGCCCGCTCTTTTGCCTCCATGTTAAACGGGGCCGTTCCACTTGGCCTGCGCTACCTCCTGGAGCTCCTGCCAAACGTATGCAAATGAGCTCGTTCACAATGGTGCCCACAGCTGCACGCAGTCGGCCAAAGACAGAGGACAAGGCGGTCGTCCCTTTCATCCCTAACCCCTGATCCCGTCTCAGTAACACGTCATGTTCATCCCAACACTGGAGCCATGTCGCCTCCCGTCCCAGATACCCTGCTCCCAACAGCTTTGATGAGCCTTTGACCTGGCAGTGGACAGAGTGTCCAGAATGTATTTGGATTTTCTGCACATTGACTCGCACACCTTCTCCAAATAAAGGAAATGTGCAAAAAGTAAGCAACTTTTTGATCGTGCTTTCTTCTGCGATCATTATATGGATTGAAATTACTGTGCCAAGTGGACGAGGAGGGAGGGAAGGAAGGAGGGTAAGCAGAGGGTTGTCCTAAAAGAGTGGGGGTAAAGAACCTGATTGCTTGCTTTAATCTCCATGCTCATGGCGCTCCCTTTTCATAAAGCTCTTTGGCCGTGTGATTCAGACCCAGGCCCCAGTGTTCTGCGCCCCACTATTGTTCTCAGATGAAAATCAATTCCCTTGAAGACCCTCCTTAATCCTGTTTTTGGGCGTCAACAATGGCCACTTGTGCACGGCCCTGATAGACTAAAAGCTGGGATGATGCGGCTGTCTGCTCTGATTCTAGCCCATTCAGGTAACGGCGGTCCACATCACTTTGTAGTGCCAAGTGTAGGACTCGGTAGGAAGATGTTTGCGATCATAATTTCCTGCCGAGAGAGGGCCTCGGCACCCTACACACCCACAATTTTTAATTAGGGCAGACAACCACAAAGATTAGAGATCAGCCTGGAACAATGTCTGTCCCTTTGAGCGGGCATCAGCCTCCATCCCCACTGAGCCCATATGGAGAGCCATAATCGTGCTAATAATGCCACCTCAGCAGTAATACCATATGTACAGTACACAGTGGCGGGCAAATCAAACCTAAAAGTGAGCTTTCATAAACGCTAATCCGCTAACTGAAAAGGGAACTGTGATAATGCTAAATCAATAAACTGCTAAAGCGTTTAGCTGACACTATCGCTATCTGCTAACTTTTATTTTATGAATTTAACGTTGACTTACAACCCCAATTCCAATGAAGTTGGGACGTTGTGTAAAATGTAAATAAAAACAGAATACAATGATTTGCAAATCCTCTTCAATCTATATTCAATTAAATACACCACAAAGACAAGATATTTAATGTTCAAACTGATAAACTTTATTGTTTTTGTGCAAATATTTGGTCATTTTGAAATGGATGCCTGGAACACATTTCAAAAAAGCTGGGATTGGGCAGCAAAAGACTGGGAAAGTTGATGAATGCTCAAAAAACACCTAATTGGAAACACGTGAATGTCATGATTGGGTATAAAAGGAGCATCCCCAAAAGATTCAGCCATTCATAAGCAAAGATGGGGTGAGGATCACCACTTTGTGAACAACTGCATGAAAAAATCGTCCAACAGTTTAAGAACAATGTTTCTCAATGTTCAAATGCAAGGAATTTAGCGATTCCAGCATCTACAGTCCATAATATATTCAGAAGATTCAGAGAATCTGGAGAACTTTCTACACGTACGTAAGCGGCTCGTGACCTTCGATCCCTCAGGCGGCACTGCATTAAAAACCGACATCATTGTGTAAAGGATCTTACTACGTGGGCTCAGGAACACTTCAGAAAACCATTGTCAGTTAACACAGTTTGTCACTACATCTACAAGTGCAAGTTAAAACTCTACCATGCAAAGCAAAAGCCATACATCAACAACATCCAGAAACGCTGCCGCCTTCTCTGGGCTCGAACTCATTTGAAATAGACAGACGCAAAGTGGAAAAGTGTGCTGTGGCCTGATGAGTCCACATTTCAAATTGTTTTTGGAAATCATGGATGTTATGTCCTCTGGACAAAATAGGAAAAAGACCAACCAGATTGTTACCAGCGCGAAGTTCAAAAGCCAGCATCTGTGATGGTATGGGGGTGTGTTAGTGCCCATGGCATGGGCAACTTACACATCTGTGATGGCACCATCAATGCTGAAACGTACATCCAGGTTTTGGAGCAACACGTGCTGCCATCCAAGCAACATCTTTTTCAGGGACGTCCCTGCTTATTTCAGCAAGACAATGCCAAGTCACATTCTGCACGTGTTACAACAGCGTGGCTTCATAGTAAAAGAGTGCAGGTACTAGACTGGCCTGCCTGCAGTCCAGACATGTCACCCCTTGAAAATGTGTGGCGCATTATGAAGCGCAAAATACGACCATGGAGACCCCGGACTGTTGAACAACTGAAGTCATACATCAAGCAAGAATGGGAAAGAATTCCACCTACAAATCTTCAACAATTAATGTTCTCAGTTCCCAAACGCTTATTGAGTGTTATTAGAAGGAAAGTTGATGTAACACAGTGGTAAACATACCACTGTCCCGGCTTTTTTGAAATGTGTTGCAGGCACCCATTTCAAAATAAGCAAATATCTGCACAAAAACAATAAAGTTTATCAGTTTGAACATTAACTATTTTGTCTTTGTGGTGTATTCAATTGAATATAGGTTGAAGAGGATTTGCAAATCATTGTATTCTGTTTTTATTTATATTTTACACAACATCCCAACTTCATTGGAATTGGGGTTGTACATTTTTTGGTTCTGAAACCCTGAAAAATAACCAAAACAACTCAAACATGTATTAGTTTTACTTATTTGACTTTTGTTTGAGCTCCAACAGGAACAGGCATGTATGATTTTAGGTTTTACAATTTTGTTTTTTTTAACCATTAAACCTCATTAAAAAAAACTGTTAGCTGACTTCTGTTAAATGAATACCTAATCCATGAACAAAACGTTTATAAAGTAAGAATCAGACTCTTACATGTCATTTAAAAATACAGTTCTTGTTTTTTTAAATCTCAATTTTCAAAGGACCATGAAAGTTTGTAGTTACAGGTAGATTTTCATTTGTTTGGGTCTTGGAGACTCAAACAGTCACGCCTTGGCCTGTCAGGTGGTTTTCAGAGAGGTCTGATGTCCACTGATCTTTTTTTTATTAAATTCATACATCAGAACAGCATAGTTTCCCCTGATTGCTGGACTCCAGATCGAAGCTTTGATGCAGTTTTCCCTCAAAGTCTCTGAAGGCCGATGAGAAAAGCAGCAGAGAGCAGCATCACAGCAACAATCCTCCTTAATTACAGTCAGAGGCATATCTAAAAAAAAAAAAAAAGCTCCTCCTGATGAGGGATACAAAGGCCTAAGTCCACAGAGGAGATTTCATTACTCGTTCCTCTCCTTACCTTTTCTGTGTTTGGCAAAGAAAAGGAACAAAGGAGGAACCCTACTGATTGGAAACTAGCAGAACTGTGAAACAACAGGACACAACTGATCGCTCATGCATGGCTCGGATTAGGACAAAAAAGTATAAAGAGCATGAAGAAGAAAGCCCACAACAAAAGGAACAGGGGACTGACAAACTTTTTCTTTTTCTTTTGTGGTGAAAAGGATGGAATGAAAGGTCCACGCCAATGAAAAGATATATAGCGAGAGAACGATTACCAAACTGAGGCGGTCTCTTTCAGCCTCTGTACGCCTCCACTCTTGTTCCTTTTAGCCAGTTACATGAAAGATAAAGCTCAGGTCTCTGGTGATCATCATGAGACAAACATAGCAGATAAAAATGAATTGTTGATTGTGATATTAATATTAATTCATTCATTATTTGTTTAAAAGCGAGGCAGTTGCATGCCATCCATCTCTAATGTGAATTTCTAAGAATGCAAGAATAGAACATTGTGATTCTCATTGACCAACTGGCTTGTGAAAGTTGTTCATTACACACTAACTAACAAGACAGTGCTCTTTTCAGCCCCTGCCTCCACTAAGTGGAGATCATCCAACAATACTTTGAGTACCGCCACTGCTTTTGGCCTCAGCTCAAGTTTTATTGTTTTCTTTATTTATCTTCCTTCACAGAAAACTGAGGGGAAGGCAAGTGATTAGAATTTCTGCCTTTGACTTCTCCTCATTTAAGGGGCAGTTTCTGAATCAAGGGAGGTGATGGTTACGCCTTTATTTCGACCGGCTCATTTTAAGTGGTGCATCACTCATCCTTCTTTAGTTTGGATCAAGGGTGAGTGGGGGGACGTAGTTAACTTGTCTAGAGGTGGACGGGGGTCACAGTGCAAGTGTGGGTTGAGCGTAAGACTCATGGGGGGGGGGGGGGGGGGGGTGTGGAAGCGTTCAGCTGTTGTGTGAATAACAGCGGAGTTGGACTCAAGTCTGAACACCTGAAAGTGTGTTTCATTCATTGAAAGTTTGCATTCAAAACTAGTGTGGCACTCAGTCAAATAGATCCCACTGCCAATGCACAACAGGCCATTTATTAAGAGTATTATCCCCAACCCAGTTTCCAATCCTTTGATCTCTAATGTTATAAACAACCCACTGCCAACTGACTTCAACAAATTTTCACTGGATCTGCACCACAACCAAGATTCAAACGAAACACGCGAGGTAGATAACTACAAATAGCAGAAGGATCATTCGAGTTGCCATACAAGCACCAAATTTGGCACATATGCCTAACATGGGGTGTTTATTCAAAAAAGAATGTTACCCAAACATAAATCAAAGATGGCTGTCATTTTCCAAGCTGGCCACTATTTCTGGTCTGAATTTTCATCAAACATGAAAACACAGAGAGAATTTTCTGATTCTGATGTCAATATCTATGTATCTTAATGTGTAGATTACAATTTTTATGTTTCAACATGCCAATAGCATAAACACCCTTCCTTGCAGCGTAATTTGCACATTTTATTTAAAAATGTAAAAACATTTACAATACCAATAGGGAGTATGGTGGATTAGTGGTTAGCACTGTTGCCTCACTGCAAGAAGGTCATGGGATCGATTCCCACCTGTAGCCTTTCTGTGTGGAATTTGCATGTTCTCCCCGTGTTTGCGTGGGTTTCCTCTGGGTGCTCTGCTTTCCTCCCACATTTAAAGACATGCAGGTTAGGTGAATTGGAAACTTTGTAACTGCCCAGCTCTCCCTTGCAAAAGAGAGCTTGATCTCAATGGGAGTAATGTGGTTAAATAAAGGTTACATTAAGTTAAATTAAATTAACAAAGCAGATCACAACTGTAGTTAACTAACTTTTGTTTCAGCAGTCAGCCACATCCTCTGCATGGAGCACCGACACTATTCCCCAGTGCATACTTAACTCTCGCCTATGACTCCACAAAGTTATCTGTACACAGCATTCGCCTCACCCTGAACTTGTATCTTGTTGAATGCAAAATTAATCGTCACTGTGAAAATACCTCAGTTTGTGTTATACACATATAATATACAGTGCATCCAGAAAGCATTCACATTATTCCAAAATGGACTAAACTCTTTTTTTCCCCTCAAAGTTTTACTCACAACACCTCATAAGGACAACATGATTTTTTTTATTTTTTATTTTTGCAAATGTATTAAACACTAAAACTATGCAATCACATGTACGTACATACGTATTAGCACCCTTTGCTCAATACTTTGTTGATACACCTTTGGCAGCAATTACAGCCTCAAGTCTTCTTGAATATGATGTCACAATCTTGGTGCACCTGTCTTTGGGCACTTTTGCCCATTCCTTTTTGCAGCACCTCTCAAGCTCCATCAGGTTGGACGGGGAGCGTTGGTGCACAGGCATTTTCAGATCTCTCCATAGATGTTCAATCAGATTCAGGTCTGGGCTCTGGCTGGGCCACTCAAGGACATTAGCCACTCCTTTGATATCTTGGCTGTGTTCTTAGGGTCATTGTCCTACTGAAAGATGAACTGCCGCCCCAGTCTGAGGTCAAGAGCGCTCTGGAGCAGGTTAGCATCCTGGATGTCTCTGTACTTTGCTGCATTCAGTTTTTCCTCAATCTTGACTAGTCTCCAAGTTCCTGCTGCTGAAAAAGATCCCCACAGCATGATGCTGCCACCACCATGCTTCACTGTAGGGATGGTGCCTGATTTTCTACAAACATGATGCCTGGCATTCACACCAGAGTTCAATCTTTGTCTCATCAGACAAGAGAATTTTTGTTTATCATAGTCTGAGAAACAAAAAACAAAAGAAAAAAAGGCACCTTTTGGCAAACTCCAGGTGGGCTGCCATGTGCCTTTTACTAAGGAGTGAATTCCATCTGGCCACTCTACCATGCAGGCCTGATTGGTGGATTGGTGTAGAGATGGCTGTCCTTCTGGAAGGTTCTCCTCTCTCCACAGATGAATGCTGGAGCTCTAACAGAGTGACCATCAGGTTCTTGGTCACCTCCCTGACTAAGGGCCCTCTCCCCCGAGAGCTCAGTTTAAATGGGAGGCCAGCTCTAAGAAGAGTCCTGATGGATCAAAACGTCTTCCATTTATGGATGATGGAGGCCACTGTGCTTATTGGGACCTTCAAAGCAGCAGAAATGTTTCTGTACCCTTCCCCAGATTTGGGCCTTGGAGGTCCCCAGACAATTCTTTTGACTTCATGCTTAGTTTGTGCTCTGACATGCACTGTCAACTGTGGGACCATATATGTAGACAGGTGTGTGCCTTTCCAAATCATGTCAAATCAACTGAATTTACCCCCAGGTGGACTCCAAATAAGCTGTGGAAACATCTCAAGGATGAACTGTGGATGCACCTGTGCTCAATTTTGAGCTTCATGGAACTGGCTGTGAATACTTATGTACGTGTGATTTCTTATAATTTTTTATTTTTCAATAAATTTGCAAAAATCTAAAAAAAAAAACAACAAAAAAACAAAAAAAAAAAAAACAACTTTTTTCACATTGTCATTATTGGATATTATGTGTAGAATTTTGAGGGAAAAAAATGCATTTCATCCATTTTGGAATAAGGCTGTAACATAACAAATTTATTTATTTGTTTTTTGCAATTTCACAGCCAGCCTTCAATGACATACCAACTTTGGTCAAACTCAGCAGAAGGACCTGGGAGGACTGGACCAACAAACAGAAGGGTAGACATAACCTTGACAACAATGACGGACTCTTGGAAAATTAGGTCTTGCTGGTCAATTCTGGAACCTACCCTTAATATGTGTAAAGGTTGGTGTAAATCAGAGTGAAAAAGTTACATTTTGTCCTTTGTCCCCAATGATCTTGACGCCAATGACCGACCTTTGATAAATTTGACATTGACCTAATATTTAAGGTTTGGTTTGCGTTCAACTATAATAGCAGTCATAATCCCATTTTAAAAAATAATGAATAATAAATTAATAATAATAAATAAAACAATGCCATTTAGTGTCATGCCATTTAGATTTGTTAGATCAAGTTTACTGCTAAAAAACACAGCAAATAAATGCAATGCGAAAATAACTGTACTAAAACATTTAATTCTGGGGTACACGTTGTGATCACAGATGGGTGTGGAATAACAGTAGTGAAATGAAAATGAACTCCAGGTGACTGAAGTTCTGCACTGCCTATATGGTATGAACATATATATACTAAAACAATAGGCGAGAACTAAACTCAGTTTGATAGATATTGTGCGTGGCACCGCAGAGTCTCCAGAGCAAAGAGGAATCTCAGAAATCCAGTATGGCATAAGTGAGGGAAAAGAACATTCTGGTGGTTGCTGACAAAATAAATGTGTCTCTGCTGGCCAGCTGTGAACGCACCAGCAAAAAGCCAACACCACAGAGTTACAGCTGTGCTTGGTTTGCTCTCAGAAATAATAAGACTCACTCCAAGACATTTTCAAACAAAATTACATTTAAGTATGTTAAATCTCTCCATGAGGGTCAAAGTGTTTATTATTTACAGGATAAGTTCAATTTTGCTTTTACAACCTTAGTTATACAAAAACATTGGGCCCCCATGTGATAACATACTCAAAAACTCTTAAATTTTCTGTACTTTTTTGTATGAAGGGCTCATGCGAGTGCGCCATGCCATTTTCAGCAAACAGTGCTTTCTTTTGGCTTCTAACCTTTTGTGTTTAGGGTGGCCACAGCAGATCTGCATGTTGATTTTGCACAACCTTTATGCCAGATGCCCTTCATGATTCAACTCCACATTACATAGAGAACAGGCATGGGTGGTACTGAACTGGGAACCTTCTGGTTTTGAAGAAAATGCACTGACTACTTGGCCTCCACACTGCCCGCCACACTGTAAATGCTAACATACAAATGAATTAAGTATGATAAGTGAACCAAACTCAGTTTTCATCAACCTGTTATGAACACTCATTTTAAATAAGTAAGTAATACTTTGAGACTGGAAGACCTGCTTTACTTGATGTTTCCCATTTAAGACAAATTAGAAAAAATAATTTTTCATATCCAGTGTCCTTTGGGGCATTCTTTCAGACATGTGCAGATCTGCCTCACTTACTTTGCGCATTCCCGTCCACACACGTCCATGGTGAGCCCATGTTTGGACCACCAGTGCTCTCTCCAACCTGTTTTTCACTCATTGATGATAAACTGTCTGGAATTAGTTTGGTTTATAAAATCAAAACCATAAGTCAAAAGTGCTTTGCTTTTAATGTCCTATGTGACAGGCCAGTACTGTTCCATGTTGAAAGTAAAGGACTTGTCCCTTACAGCAGTGGGCAGAGCGCTCAAAGACAGAAACTCTGACTCATTGTTTGTGTTGGATTTGTGATCGCCTTTGTTTTTCCTCAGAAGTGTCAGCGGTGCTTAAATGCAAAAATGGCTTGTGTAGCTGACAGTGTACCGGAGTCAATACTAAAAGTTAGCGGTTAGCTGTAGCTTCAAGAAAATTAAATTGACCTGAATATGAAGAATGAACAAAACTAAAGAGAATTACGCTGTCATTTGTGTACTGGATGCTCACAGTAAATAAGTTACTGTAATCTAATTTATTTGACTACTGTAAACTCAAAATAAACAAGTTACTATAATCTAGGTTTTTAAGTTTATTTGAGTACTGCAAACTCAAAATGAATAAGTTACTAGAATATAATTTATTTAAGTTCATTTGAGTACAGAGAACTAACAAAAATTAGTTAATCAAATCTAATGTATCTAAGTTAACATAAATTACTTTTTTTAAGGCAACAACTTTGCATATTTTTTAAAGTAAAGTCAACTTATTATATTTTACAGTGCAGATTCAGCAAACACATTACGTAAATTCTATGTTTTAGGTCCCCATGTCCACATAACATTTTTTTAAAGCACTAAGACAGTGCCCACAAATGCTTCATCCCAGTGGTTTCAGCATTTTGAGAGAAAAAAGTTTGCATGTGGGATTTGTTTCTGTGACAACATTAAACAGCAAATGAGTAGTTTGTGAGGTATGTTAATAAAAAGAACCAAGTATCTCTCCAATCTGCTATTACAGATGAGTTTTTTTTTGTTGTTGTTGTTTTGGTCTTTATTGTTATTGAATATTGACTCTTCAGCAAAAATGAAGGCACTGCAGTGATGTGAGCGCGTGTTTCTGAAAAGTTATGGGACTTTCAACTTAAAAGCACTCTGAGTGGCCTCAAAAAAAAGTGGTCCACTCTCAAAAAAGATGCTGGGTGTAGCCACATTCTCATTTACAGCAACTGAAAAAAGATAAAGGCCCCACAAAAAAACAAAACAAACCAAAAAACAAACAAACAAACAACAACAACAATAAACAGAAAACAAAACATGGACATCGGACCTAAACCTTAATTCTGCATATAGGTAAAGCAGTGCATGCTCGCGAAAAGAGTGAATAGCAGTCATACCTATAATATACTACTGCTACTACTGAATAGGGTTACATTCCCTGCCCATACATGTCAGAGGAGTCCAATCAGTATACTGAGATCAAAGATACAGAAACGGAACTTTATTCTTTCAAGGAATTTGATATTCTGTTGTTAGACCAACACAGCAGAAGGGCAATTATTTTTAACAGTGTAAAAAGTAGAAACTCTTAATATACCATTTCACCCCACTGTCACTGAAATAAGGAAGTAACATTCTGACATGACTGCCATGGGAGACGGTCAAGGCTAATTCTTCATCATGCAGTTGGATATTATACCAGTGGTTTCAAATGTCCGGACTGGTCTGTACAATAAACACAGTAAACAAGTCAGACCTAATGTCTAAGATACAGAGATGTTGACAATGGGCACATTAAAAAATTAAAATAAAAATCCACATAGCTGGCTAAATTCCTTCTGGCGTTGTAGTACTGCTAGCTACTGATAGCTACATGAGTTTGCATTAAGCATGAATTTGTTTCTATTTTGATCGTAGAGTGGAATTTCATCTCCCAGTTTGGCTGCCTTATTCACTCTCATTCATTTCTTCATGAACTGCTTTTTCAAATTAATAATAAAAATTGTTAAAAGGCGAGTCCGGTACTTAGCAGTGACTTACTAGCAAACAATGCTATCATATGACTAGTGTTTTAAGAAAGCAATGTTGTCCTTTAAAAAAAAAAAAAAGTTTTACACTATCATTTTTCTGTAAAGGTTTGTGTATCTGGACTTCTAAAACAATCGTTAATCCACTCAGCGTTCATCTCACATTTCTTGTTTTTATGTGAGCAAATAAAATGGTACAGAACACCGGAGCAGATCAGACCAGATACAAGCAGAACAAAACTGCACTGTAAAATTGTTCCACACACAGTATTTTGGAAAGGTTTTAGGCAGGTGGCTTAAATATAGAAAAAATGAAAAGCAGCTAAATATTCATAAATAAACACAAATAAGTGAAATGTAAATTTTTGTTGACCCAAGAATGACAAGGAAAACTGCACCTGTCACCTTTGAAAATACAGCATTTCTTTCAGGTGGGAAAATTTATAAGAAATAACTTTATTATTTGATTAAGGAATCATCAGCAACATGGGTTTTGCCACAGACTGTACCAGGCTGTATGCCTACAGTTACATGATTTTTATATTCTTTTTTACTTAATAATTGATTTATATTTTTTAATTAAATAGGCAACAACACACATATGCACACACACACATGCACGCACAAACACACACTTATTTCTTGTTCATATATGCTTGTCCATTTCAAATTATAGCTATTTTTGATACACTGCAGAAGAAAACAAATAAATATCCTGCAAAAAAGTCAAACTACATATATTTCAAAATTGCAAGGTGAAAAACCTTTTGCACTTCTTTCATTTTCTAGGAAATTCTCCAGAAAAAGATATAGCATACACGCTGTCAAAGTAGCTTTTTGAATGAATGAATGAATGAATGAATGAATGAATGAAAACTGTTTATTTCGAACATTTGATACAACAACAATTACAAGATAGATCAGTAAAGACAACAACAAAAAAGTTCCTACTGTGTACCCAACATGTCCGAAAAGGGGTAGGGTGAAGCATCAGCTTATTTATCCCTACCCCTTCTTCCCCACAACCAGTAATACCCTTTGCCACATATACACATAGATTCCTACACACCTAAACTGATATCAATATATATATATATACACATACATATATATCAACATATACACACATATACATACATATATACACACATATACATACACATACATATATATACATATATACACAAACATAAATATACACCTACACATACAAAATACTATATATTTACAAGCCGAAGCAAAAAATAAAAACACCCTAACCCTCATTACCCTTCCTCCTCCCTATACCTAGGAAAAACCATATTTTTGTACCGCTGTTTGAACTGGTTCATGCTTGGACATTGCTTGAGCCCCACTCCCAATCTGTTCCACATCCTCACCGCAAAGACAGAAATACAGAAACCTTTTAATGTTGTTCGTGCTCACTGATGCTTTAAATTAAATTTCCCCCTCAGACTGCAATCCCCTGATCTGTTAAAAAACATATTTTTAATATTTGCTGGAAGTAAATTGTTTATTGCTTTATACACGATGTGTACTGTTTGAAAATGAACCAAGTCTGTGAATTTTAAGAATTTGGATTGTAAAAATAGTGGATTTGTATGATCTCTATAGCCAGTATTATGAATAATTCTTATAGCTCTTTTCTGCATTACTGATAGTGATTGTGTTGTACCTTTATAAGTATTACCCCATACCTCTGCACAGTACTGTAAATATGGTAAAACCAGTGAGCAGTAAAGAATGCGGAGTGAGTTGTGGTCCAGAATATGTTTCGCTTTGTTTAGAACTGAAATGCTTCTTGACAGTTTACTTTGTATATGTTTTATATGAGTCTTCCAGTTTATCTTATCATCTATTATCACCCCCAGAAACTTATTTTCATGTACCCTTTCAATATCTACCCCCTCGACTTGTAACTGAACCTGTATGTCTGTATTACAATAGCCAAATAACATGTATTTTGTTTTACTTAAGTTTAATGATAATTTGTTTCTGTCAAACCATATTTTCAATTTTCCCATTTCTATACTGATCCTCCTCAGTAACTCCTGCAAATCCCCCCCGAACAAAAAATGCTTGTGTCATCTGCAAATAATACTAATTTTAATATTTTGGAAACATTGACAATATCATTTATATAAATTAGAAACAGTTTTGGACCCAATACTGATACTTTTTGGGAAACAATAGTGTCTGTCCTAAAATGCAGGAGTCAGCAGGGGATTTTTCAGTGCACCACCCGATTCCCCTCCATGTTGTCGATAGCTCCTCTAATCGCCGTGACTGGCTGACCTTTGGGCTGGTCCCCTTCTGGATTTACAGCTCCCTGGCTTGACCTTTGCCCTTCCCAACACTCCTACAGACACTCCCACTCCGTGATTCCGGCTCGAAGCTGGACAAGAGCTACAGCCGGGCCGATGCGTAGGCTGCTGCCGCTACTTCAGCGTGTCAAAACCTCTCTAGGTGGTATGATTCAGACAGTGGTTCATTAACCCCCCACCTCTGACAACCCCCACATCCATAAAGCAAGTTTCCCCTTTGGCCCGGAGCAAGGTAGACCTGCATAAAGCCTGGTCTAATGACGTGTGCCATGGTAGTGGAAGCTAAATGCCACCACCACATGTGGGGATGATTACAGGAAGTGGTGCAGAGTTGCTGGGGACCTCGGGACTTTGGGGGCGGGTGTCAGGGACTCAGTTGGGGCACTGAGCCAGTGAATTCCCAGAGGCCATTGTACGGGGCAACTCAGCACAAGCCCCATCCTGGCCAGGTCACGCAAATTTAGAACTAAATGATGGGGGGTCTCTTTAATTAAACAACCCCGACACTTTGTCTGGGCAGTTTGGGGGAAAAAAGTGATGCAAGTGCGAAAGAGTGGTTGAAAAGAAAAACCTATCTCAGGTTGAACACCTTTGATTACAACCATACTCAGTATAACACTCCCCTCTCGGAAACACAGTAGCTAAAGTAATACCGTGTTTCCTCTTCAGGGGGCAGTTAATCACCCCTGAGCAAATGTGTGTATTGGACCGTGAAGGCACTATTTCTCGCACACTTCATAATGATCCTTGTTTTACTCTGACGAGCTGCTCCACCCAGGCACACTGGCTAGCACATGCTTTTCTGTGATTACTCCCAATCAAAAGATACTTTCAGCAACAAAACGATAAAATACAAGCACTGACCTATTTTGATAGTACTGTAGTAGTGGTAGACACAGTTAACCAAAAGTTTAGCTTCCAGATATCACTAATCCGCTAACTGAAAGTGTGATAAAGCTAAACCGCTAAACTGTTAAAACATTTAGCTAAAGCCACCAAAACCCACTAACCACTAAGTTTTATAATATGAATTTAACTTAGGATTCATTTTATTGGACCTAAAACTTTGAAAAACAGGCCTAACAACTTTAAATGTTAATATACTGCAGCATAAACATGGAGATTTCTATAAAAGTTTAGCATGCCAAGTTCAAACAATGATCACGATGTACATAAATAATTAAATGAACAAATTAAACAGTAGCTTCCCTTCAACATACATAGGTTATTTACAGATCAAAAAGTATAAAACAAATAAGAAATATAAACATGGGAAATCATGTTAATAATCGTATTCATGCATTTATTCTGCTGCTCCTCTGTCTAATCAAGGTGATGGTTGTTGGCTCAGCGTGATGTGTCAATTTCACTTGTTATATTAGTGTATAAGCTCCAACAGGAAAAAAAGATTTTAGGGTTTGCAAATTTTTTTAGCCATTAAACTTTATTTAAAAATCGTTAGCCAACTTAATGTTAGCGGAACTAAATTTAGTAAAAACTAACTAGTCCCCTAATGGTTTTCAAAGTTAGCTGAAATCCCCTAGCAAAGACTTTATCTTAGCTAATTAGCTGTTCACTAATGGGAAATAAATGTAATATTTTAACAATTTAATGCATTTGCTCTGGCTTCACCTGCTGCTCCTTGATCTCCTCAAGGTGATGTTTGTTGCATTGGCACTATGTACCGATGCCATGATATGGGTTGCCACGGACTTTACACAGAGTGCCCTCAGGTGGTCATTTTTGGTTGACATAAACATCGCCGAACACAATACAAATACATGTAATTTGGTCACTTTTCACATGGGTCAGACTTGTCAATGAAGTCAATTTAATGTACAATGGTTCATTTCAGGTTAGCTTGATGTATAAATCTCATCGTTCCCGGCAATGATAGCTGTCAGCTGGCTGTTAGCAAGTTAGAGACAAAGCCAAACCAGCTTGTTGTGAAAGTGTAGGAACACGGACCCACAACAGGGGGCGCAAATGAACGGACAATGGAGAAGGTGACTAACAAGGTTTTACTGTTGTGAAACGTGCACAACTAATACAACAATTGACAATGTGGGGGTAAGCCGAATTCCACTGGTGTCGTGTGGGCAGGCTCGAAGGTAGGAGACGTCCGTCCAAGTCGAACCGGAACCACCCGGGTTTCCTCTGCCACCGAACCCTGGAAGTACTGGAACCGCCAAGTCCCGAATTCCCAGGTGGCCACTGCCTCCGCTCGTCAGATCCGGTACTGCTGGCAAGAAAACAGTAGACACACAGGTGTGGGTGCGGCTGCACCCAGTAACACAGAGGAGGGGAGAAGTCGCCTCCACCTCACGTCACAATGCTGCAGGAAGGTGAGTACTTATCTGAAGCTACGGCTTCTTGTAAACAGCTGTCCTGCAATGCTCAACAAGAAAGACAATATAATAATGTACGAAGTACAGCAGAGAACGTTACCTTTATCTTAAGGCGATATCTCGGCACTGAGGTGGAGACGCCGTCCTACTGATATACCTCCGTGCTGAGTGGAACAGCTGTGTCCAGTGATGGGTGACAGCTGTCACCCAGGCTGCTCCCATAAGGTGGCAGCGCCCTCTGGTGCCTGGAGCCCGCACTCCAGGCAGGGCGCCCTCTGGTGGTGGTGGGCCAGCAGTACCTCCTCTTCAGCGGCCCACACAACACCAGCTGATTTCAATAGACAAGCAATACAGCCAGAGCATGACAAATTATACCTTATTTGTAGTCTTTGTGCTGCCTGCTTTTGTTTTTTTTTTGTCTCTGTTTGAGGTGCGGCTCCATCCAGAGGTGGAAGTGGGCATCTTCTTCTACGGGCCTCCCGTCCTGGACAGCAGCATGCATTCCCAAAATTTCCTGTATATTTGTCTAGTCAGTGTGTCGGTAGCATGGCCTAAGCAGAGGGTCACCCCTTTGAGTCTGGTCTGCTTGAGGTTTCTTCCCCAAATCATCAGAGGGATTTTATCCTTATCACTGTTGCCTGTGTGCTTGCTCTATGGGTTGGTAAGATTAGACCTTACTTATGCGATGTGCCTTGAGGCAGCTTTGTTGTAGAAGACTTAACAGTATTCCCTGAAAACTCCCTTCTGTCTGATCATTTTTTAATAACATTTACATTTACCCTGATGGACTACCCTGCAGTGGGGAATAAGTTTCATTACACTAGAGGTCTTTCAGAAAGCGCTGTAACTAGGTTTAAGGATATGATTCCTTCTTTGTGTTCTCTAATGTCATATACCAACACAGAGCAGAGTAGCTACCTAAACTCTGTAAGGGAGTTGGAGTATCTTGTCAATAGTTTTACATCCTCATTGAAGACAACTTTGGATGCTGTAGCTCCTCTGAAAAAGAGAGCTTTAAGTCAGAAGTGTCTGACTCCGTGGTATAACTCAAAACTCGTAGCTTAAAGCAGATAACCCGTAAGTTGGAGAGGAAATGGCGTCTCACTAATTTAGAAGATCTTCACTTAGCCTGAAAAAAGAGTTTGTTGCTCTATAAAAAAGCCCTCCGTAAAGCTAGGACATCTTTCTACTCATCACTAATTGAAGAAAATAAGAACAACCCCAGGTTTCTTTTCAGCACTGTAGCCAGGCTGACAAAGAGTCAGAGCTCTATTGAGCTGAGTATTCCATTAACTTAACTAGTAATGACTTCATGACTTTCTTTGCTAACAAAATTTTGACTATTAGAGAAAAAATTACTCATAATCATCCCAAAGATGTATCGTTATCTTTGGCTGCTTTCAGTGATACCGGTATTTGGTTAGACTCTTTCTCTCCGATTGTTCTGTCTGAGTTATTTTCATTAGTTACTTCATCCAAACCATCAACATGTTATTAGACCCCATTCCTGCCAGGCTGCTCAAGGAAGTCCTACCATTATTTAATGCTTCAATCTTAATATGATCAACTTATCTTTGTTAGTTGGCTATGTACCACAGCTTTTAAGGTGGCAGTAATTAAACCATTACTTAAAAAGCCATCACTTGACCCAGCTATCTTAGCTAATTATAGGCCAATCTCCAACCTTCCTTTTCTCTCAAAGATTCTTGAGAGGGTAGTTGTAAAACAGCTAACTGATCACCTGCAGAGGAATGGTCTGTTTGAAGAGGTTCAGTCAGGTTTTAGAATTCATCATAGTACAGAAACAGCATTAGTGAAGGTTACAAATGATCTTCTTATGGCTTCGGACAGTGGACTTATCTCTGTGCTTGTTCTGTTGGACCTCAGTGCTGCTTTTGATACTGTTGACCATAAAATTTTATTACAGAGATTAGAGCATGTCATAGGTATTAAGGGCACTGCGCTGCGGTGGTTTGAATCATATTTGTCTAATAGATTACAGTTTGTTCATGTAAATGGGGAATCTTCTTCACGGACTAAAGTTAATTATGGAGTTCCACAAGGTTCTGTGCTAGGACCAATTTTATTCACTTTATACATGCTTCCCTTAGGCAGTATTATTAGACGGTATTGCTTAAATTTTCATTGTTACGCAGATGATACCCAGCTTTATCTATCCATGAAACCAGAGGACACACACCAATTAGCTAAACTGCAGGATTGTCTTACAGACATAAAGACATGGATGACCTCTAATTTCCTGCTTTTAAACTCAGATAAAACTGAAGTTATTGTACTTGGCCCCACAAATCTTAGAAGCATGGTCTCTAACCAGATCTTACTCTGGATGGCATTTCCCTGACCTCTAGTAATACTGTGAGAAATCTTGGAGTCATTTTTGATCAGGATATGTCATTCAAAGCGCATATTAAACAAATATGTAGGACTGCCTTTTTGCATTTACGCAATATCTCTAAAATCAGAAAGGTCTTGTCTCAGAGTGATGCTGAAAAACTAATCATGCATTTATTCCTCTAGGCTGGACTATTGTAATTCATTATTATCAGGTTGTCCTAAAAGTTCCCTAAAAAGCCTTCAGTTAGTTCAAAATGCTGCAGCTAGACTACTGACGGGGACTGGCAGGAGAGAGCATATCTCACCCGTGTTGGCCTCTCTTCATTGGCTTCCCTGTAATTCTAGAATAGAATTTAAAATTCTTCTTCTTACTTATAAGGTTTTTGATAATCAGGTCCCATCTTATCTTAGGGACCCTCGTAGTACCATATTACCCCATTAGAGCGCTTCGCTCTCAGACTGCAGGCTTACTTGTAGTTCCTAGGGTTTGTAAGAGTAGAATGGGAGGCAGAGCCTTCAGCTTTTCAGGCTCCTCTCCTGTGGAACCAGCTCCCAATTCAGATCAGGGAGACAGATACCCTCTCTACTTTTAAGATTAGGCTTAAACGTTCCTTTTCGCTAAGGCTTATAGTTAGGGCTGGATCAGGTGACCCTGGACTATCCCTTGGTTATGCTGCTTTAGACGTAGACTGTGGGGGGGTTCCCATGATGCACTGTTTCTTTCTCTTTTTGCTCTGTATGCATCACTCCGCATTTAATCATTAGTGATCGATCTCTGCCCCCTTCCACAGCATGTCTTTTTCCTGGTTCTTTCCCTCAGCCCCAACCAGTCTCAGCAGAAGACTGCCCCTCCCTGAGCCTGGTTCTGCTGGAGGTTTCTTCCTGTTAAAAGGGAGTTTTTCCTTCCCACTGTAGCCAAGTGCTTGCTCACAGGGGGTCGTTTTGACCGTTGGGGTTTTTCATAATTATTGTATGGCCTTGCCTTACAGTGTAAAGTGCCTTGGGGCAACTGTTTGTTGTGATTTGGCGCTATATAAAAAAAAAGTTGATTGATTGATTGATTGTGATTTGGCGCTATGTAAATTAAGTAAATTAAATTAAATTAAATTAAATTAAATTATTTCCTACTTCTTTTCACTTCTTATTTAACTTTGTCTTTTGTGTGTTTTATTGCCTGTTGCAATTTTATTGTTATTTTTAATTTATTTATTTACAATTGGGGGTAACTTGGTGCTCATTTTTTAATTATGTACAACACTTTGGTCCACTGCTGTCATTTTAAAACTTTAGAAATAAAGGTTGAGTTGAGTTATCGGGCGGCCAGTCACGAAAGTATGAATTTTTGCCTTCAGATTTGCCACTTCACTGTAAGTGACGTATAGCCACGCCATCTCATTGAATTCAGTGAGGAACAAATGTGTGATTTTAGAGTTTATAAACATTTTTGACTGTTGGACTTTACTAAAAAAGTTAGCTGACTTAAAGTTAGCTGCATTAAATTTAGTGCAAGCTATATGATCTGCTAATGACTAACCCACTAGCTAAAAAGTTAGCTTTGCTAGTTAGCTGATTAGCTGAACTCTGCCCACCACTGGCTTGGTCCTCATCAGCTTTTATTTACTTTTAGTTGCTTCAGAGGTCACTAAATATTATTTATTGCCTTGTTTGAGTGTAGCTAATGCCTTAATAGAGCAAGTTGGTAACCTCCTACCCAATGAAGTGGTCTTTTCTCTTTTTTTCTCATAGACAAACAAAAACAAAACAACAAAGAGAGGTGGTACATAAAGGAACTATGGTCAGATGGGTCACACGTTGTCCATTCAGTCTCTGGTCCATCAAGACCATTCAGCAGACTCTATAAAACTGGCAGGATGCTTAAATACCTGACAGTAAGAAAAGAGACAAAAACAAAGAGAAAGAGGGAGAACAGCAGTTAAAATAAATAAGACAGGCCCTGTGACTGATGTGTGTGGATGGTGCCAGAAAGACACTGACAATTCAAGAAATGTGGCTGCAGGCACAAAAGGCTGCTGGAAAATACTGAAGGCGCTTGCTGGGTAGTTTTTTAGTGTTTTGTTTTTTTTAACCACTTGGACCCCCTTTTGAGTCTTTGTCTGCACTCGGGGTCCATGAGAAAAGTCAATCACACACTTTGCCTGTAGATTCTTGGCTTTTCTTTCATTCAAAAGTTCTTAATTAAAGACACAGATCGTCATTGTAGTGACGCAACAACGTCAGGAAATGGAAATAATCAAGCGCTTCTCCTGTCATACGCTGATTAAGATTTTACTCATAGTGTAGCCTGGAAATGCAGTAACATCAAAAGATGAGTGGAGCCGAAAGATAAATACGGGGCAGTGACTAAAATCCGTATTTATGCAGCGAAGTTTTAGTTGCAAGGGAATTCAGCGTGTTGGTTAGCTTCTGCATTTGATCTGCGCTAAGAAAAAAGATGTGTGAACCTCGGGGGCCTGTGATCCCAGGCTAATGCACAGGCAAAAACACTCAATTACATTGTAAATTATGGGGTGAGGAGCATTCACATGTTTGAATGGCAGTTTTTGAAAAAGTAGGTTTAAAGGCCTTTTCACAGCAGAAACAGGGGACAATACTGTATGAGTTGTTTCAGAAAACATTTTGTTGATTTGTCAAAATGTTTAATTATTGTGAGGTAATGACAGAGTGATGATTCAGCCCTGCTTGAACACAAAACTGATGTGATTTTAAAGGGAACGTGGTCTTTTGGATTCATCACTTCACTGAGTACAAAACTAGTTTTAATCAGTGCAGTTTTGATGTAGAATGCAAAAAAAAAAACAAACAAAAAAAAACATCATGGGCTAAACAGCTACATCATGTAACTGTACAGGGCAAGCTAAAAAACAGAACAAAACACAGTGTAAATACCTTTGAGTTTATTCATTTATTTATTTATTTTTAGTTTTATTGTTTTATGTTCTAAAACAATACTGCACTGATTAAAATTATTTTTGGCCTGTGTGAGAAGTTGAATCCAAACACATCTAAACACAGAGCATAGGTTAAAAAAATGACAGAGATCATCTTTAACATTCTTCTGAAACCTCACTTACATCATTTAGGAAATATTGTAGATAATATCAATGATAAAAAAGGTGAATTTCCAGATGTGGAGTGTTACATGATTAGGGATGGGTATCGAGAACTGGTTCCTTTCGGGTATCGTTAAGAAATAATTTGATCCACCGACATCAATAAGCTTTGTGCTTAACTATTCTGTTATCGGCCCTTCAGAGTGGCCGTTGTTTTGGGGGTGTTTGTCAGGAAAATGATAATTTCTCTACATTGATTACGGACCCTGCAGCGGGTCCGTAATCAACTTTTCTGCAGCGTGGCTTTGCTTTGAACCAATCGAAGCAGTGGTTCGTAGATTGAAGCAATCCTTTGATTTATTGCTTTGTTTATTCTTTCTTTCTTTCACTTAATTTTCCCCCGCTAAAACCCTAAAGAGCATACATCTGTGAGTATTATTTACCTTTTCTATGTTAAACCGACCTGTTATGGTCTTCTGAAACAGTTGATAGATGTATTTTATAACTTAAAAACGGGAGTGATGCTAACGCGTTAGCATGTCTATGGCATTTTCAATGTTAAAAGTTAGCATTAAGAAATTTCAGCTGTCATCAATGTTCGGGTGCATTTGTTTTCAAATTGTAATATTTATTAAATGTATTTTTGTTTATATATTAATAATCTAATACAATTTTAGAGAAAGAGACAAAAAGAACCTGAATAGAAACACAACAGAAAATATAAAAGCAACTAACAATGAACATGCATAAATAAATAAATAAATACATACAGAAATAAATGTTTCCTGTGAACACCTCGTGACTCTTACACCTCCATTTCATCCCTGTCTTATTTAAGTTTAATGACAGTTTGTTTCGGTCAAACCATATTTTCAATGTGTTAATTTCTTCATTGATTTTCTCCAGAACTATCTGCCAAACTAGAAAACTGCTGCATCCTAGTAAGAGCAGAATACTACTGGAATGAATTTAAATAAGGAAAGTTGTTTTTATTTTTTTTTTCTCACCTAAATGGATGCTGCACTCACTGCAGTTTATTGTCTGGAATAGTCCCAGATTGCATTTCAGAGCTTCTAGAATTGAAACATTTTCATGCAGGTGGTGTTGGGGGGGAATTTTGGGTTTCAGCTTTTTTTTGTTTTTCGCCACTTTCATCCTTGAATATGTCAATCGTGAGTCACTTCTGTGCGGATTAAAGTTACTAACTGGGACTCCTGTCTTGTTGCTAGAAAGAAACAAGAATCGTCCTCCGTTCTGTTCACACAGCTCCAAACTCTGCGCGGCTCTCTGCCAAGTCACGTTAGAACGATAGAGTCCAGTCGGAATTAATAACTTCAAAGTGAAACACTGTTTTGTTTATTTTTATTTATGTCCAGAGATCAAGGATACAGTGACCAATTTCATATTTATTTACTTTAAAACTCAATGAAATACATAGAAAACCTGTAAAGCCTACTTTTAGTACAAAATTCACAAGAGGTATCAATAAGGGAATCGATAAGGAATCGGATCAATAAGCAGAATTGATAATGGCATCGATATCGATAAAATCTTATCAATACCCATCCCTATACATGATTAATAGTGGATATTTTGATGAGGCACAGCACACTGGTAAATTTTACTACATTTATATTGTACTTTTATGGTCAAAGTGCTTTACAGTGATGCCTCACATTCAACAATTTTCTCTCTCTCTCTCTTTCTCTCTCTCTCACACACACACACACATACACACAAATGCTGAAGTGTTGCCATGCAAGGCGCCCGCTACATGCTGGGAAAAACTTCATATTAAGGAAAGTGTTAACTGAGGATATTATATGCATATATAGGTTTGCTAATCATAGTTAACACAAACCATTCTCATTCATTGCAGTTAATCAGTAAACATGCATAAGTTGTTCCAGTACTGATATTTTAAAGATACATACTGGCACGACAGCACTTGTTTGACAGACGGTAACTTGTGTTGGAACATTTTTGGATCAGTATTAAATCTGGCAGTAAGCTGTGCCTGTGGATCGATGGCAAATATTATGTACTTTTGGAAATTGTAAAGTTTATCTTTTATCTTTTTATTTTTAGTTTTTCATTATTAATTTTAACCATACTTTTGCAGCTAAACCTTATCAATGAAATTCAACAGCAATCCATATTCATATATATATATATATATATATATATATATATATATATATATATATATATATATATATATATATATATATATATATATATATATATATATAGGCATAATGCCTGACGCTATGCACAATTATTAATCTTTCTTTAACTTCTGGATCTGTTCCTAAATGTTTCAAATCTGCAGTGATTAAACCATTACTTAAGAATCCTAATCTTGACTGTAGTGTATTGAAAAACTATCGGCCGTTATCAAATTTATCATTTTTCTCAAAAATTATGGAAAAGGTGGTTTCACGGCAGCTCGTGGACCACCTTACTGAGAATAATCTCTTTGAGCCACTGCAGTCTGCTTTTAGAAAAGATTCCACAGAGATGGCTCTCACTAAAGTGGTGAATGATCTTCTGCTTACAATGGATTCAGACACCACTACGGTTATGTTGCTGTTCGATCTCAGTGCTGCATTTGATACAGTGGATCATCATATTCTACTTGATAGGCTGGAAAATCATTTTGGGATTACTGGGAGTGCCCTTGCATGGCTGACGTCATACTTGATCAGTCATTCTCACTGTGTTTTGTACAGTTACACTACCTCTAACCTTAGTGACATGAAATTTGGGGTTCCACAGTGGTCTGTCTTAGGCCCCCTGCTTTTCTCCCTTTATACGAGATCTGTGAGAAAAGTATCGGACCTTTTTATTTTTTTCAAAAACCATATGGATTTGAATCACATGTGATTGCATCAGACAAGGTTGAACCTTCGTGCGCATGCGTGAGTTTTTTCACGCCTGTCGGTTGCGTCATTCGCCTGTGAGCAGGCTTTGTGTGAGCAGTGATCCACCCCTCTCATCGGATTTTTATTGCGAATAAATGTCTGAACGATTTGGAGCTTTGCTGCATCAGTTTTTTTCCAGAAACTGTGAGAGACCTCCAGGTGGACACCGTTCGGAAAATTAATATGGTTTTCAGGGACGATTTTATGGGGATTATACAGATTAAGGAGTGTTACTGCCGCTTTAAGGATGGCCCACAACTGCTGAGAGCGCGGCGCGCTCCCAGCGCCGATTGACATGCTCAAACAACCAGATCATTTCCAACATGAAGGCTTTGTTGATCCGGGACGTCGTCTGACTTTCACAAAAAGGCAGCAGATGTGGACATCAGCACTTTTTCGGCACATTCCACTGTTACAGGAGTTTTTTCATGGAAAGAAAAGCGGAGGGACGTGCCACGGAGCCGTTCATTATGCAGCACAAAACCACCTCCGTGTTGGTCTCACAGGACGGCTTTCAGGTGGATTTCAGATGGATTCCGGTTGCTTTTCAGTCGTGTGATTATCCGATTGTGATTGTGCATGAGCTGTACATGCCCGAACATGTCCTGGAAGGCTTCATCACGGCGTTGCTTTGCGCCATGCGGCTCCACCGCGACGTGCGGAACTCCTCCGCATGTCTGTCTTAATGTGCTGATGTCCACGTCTTTTCACAATTCCTGTGCTAGTCAGATGACATACCGGATCAAGACAGCGTCCAGTTTAGAAATGAACGGCACATTCCACTGTTACAGGAGTTTGTGTCATGGAAAGAGGAGTTCCGCATGTCGCAGTGGAGCCGCATGGCGCAAAGCAATGCCGTGATGAAGCCTTCCAGGACATGTTGGGGCATGTCCAGCTCATGCACAATCACAATCGGATAATCACACGACTGAAAAGCAACTGGAATCCATCTGAAATCCACCTGAAAGCCGTCCTGTGAGACCAACACAGAGGTGGTTTTGTGCCACATAATGAACGGCTCTGTGGCGCGTCCCTCCGCTTTTCTTTCCATGACAAAAACTCCTGTAACAGTGGAATGCGCCATTCATTTCTAAACTGGAGGCTGTCTTGATCCGGTATGTCGTCTGACTAGCACAGGAATTGTGAAAAGACGTGGACATCAGCACATTAAGACAGATGTGCGGAGGAGTTCCGCGCGTTGCGGTGGAGCTGCATGGCGCAAAGCAATGCCGTGATGAAGCCTTCCAGGACATGTTCGGGCATGTCCAGCTCATGCACAATCACAATCGGATAATCACACGACTGAAAAGCAACCAGAATCCATCTGAAATCCACCCGAAAGTCGTCCTGTGAGACCAACACGGAGGTGGTTTTGTGCTGTGTAATGAACGGCTCCGTGGCACGTCCCTCCACTTTTTTTTCCATGAAAAAAAACTCCTGTAACAGTGGAATGTGCCGAAAAAGTGCTGATGTCCACGTCTCCTGCCTTTTTGTGAAAGTCAGACGAGGTCCCGGATCAACAAAGCCTTCACGTTGGAAATTATCTGGTTGTTTGAGCATGTCGATCGGCGCTCTCAGCAGTTGTGGGCTATCCTTAAAGCAGCAGTAACACTCCTTAATCTGTACAATCCCCATAAAATCGTCCCTGAAAGCCATATTAATTTTCCGAACGGTGTCCACCTGGAGGTCTCTCACAGTTTCTGGAAAAAAATTGATGCAGCAAAGCAACAAATTGTTCAGACATTTATTCGCAATAAAAATCCGACGAGAGGGGTGGACCACTGCTCACACAAAACCTGCTCACAGGCGAATGACGCAACCGACAGGCGTGAAAAAACGCATGCGCACGAAGGTTCAAGCTTGTCTGATGCAATCACACGTGATTCAAATCCATATGGTTTTTGAAAAAATAAAAAGGTTCGATACTTTTCTCACAGACCTCGTATAGCGCCCCTTGGGCACATAATGCAACATTCTGGGATTACCTTTCACTGCTATGCTGATGATACTCAGTTATACATGCCGATAACTGTTGGTAATCTCATTCACATAAAATCCTTAGATGATTGCCTTGCATCATTGAGAAGTTAGATGTCTAGAAACTTCCTAATTTTAAACTCTGATAAGACTGAAATGATGGTTCTTGGCCCAGTAAGACATCGGCATCAATTTGACCAGCTAACGCTTAACCTAGGCTTGTGTGTCATATATCACACTGACAAAGTGAGCAACCTTTTCCACTTGTGAAATATAGCAAAGATTCGTCCCATCCTGTCTATGGCTGATGCTGAGACCCTGAGCCATGCGTTTATCTCTTCTAGACTGGACGACCGCAATGTTCTATTTTCTGGTTTACTGCAGTCCAGCATTAGAGGTCTCCAATTGGTTCAAAATGCTGCAGCCAGACTTTTGACATGAAGCAGAAAGTTTGACCACATTACACCCATTTTGGCATCTCTTCACTGGCTTCCTTTCCCAATGAAATCAGATTTTAATGTTCTGCTACTAGTCTATAAAATTATTCATGGACTGGCACCTCCCTATCTAGCTGACCTAATTAAACCTTATGTACTGGCCCAGGCTTTGCATTCTCAGCATGCAGGATTACTTTGTGTTGTTAGGGTGAATAAGAAGTCTGCGGGTCACAGAGCTTTCGCTTATCGTGCCCCTGTTCTGTGGAATGATCTCCCTGCATCAATAAAACAGTCAGATTCTGTGGAGACTTTCAAGTCCAGACTTAAGACGCACTTATTTTCCCTTTCGTATGGCTAGCATTCTGGTATAGTTTTGTTTTACACTTTTTACTCTTTTATTTCATTTTATTAGGAAACTGAGCGTGCCACGGCCTCAACTTTACCTAAATACTGTGTCTTCTAGTGAAGTTTAGGGCTAGTGTCCGGCGATCACCTTCGTATTTCTTGTTTTTTTTCTTGTTGTTTAATACTGACAAATTATACTGTATTTCTTGTCTTTCTTATGCCTGGTTCTGTTTTTTTCTCTCTCTGTTTAAGGTGCAGCTCCATCCAGAGATGGGAATTGTATTTGTGCTGGAAACCCTCCTGTCCTGTGCACCAACAGCATTTCCTGTATATTTGTTTTGTGAATTGTTTCTGTGAATTGTTCTGTAATTTATGTCTGTAGCATGGCCCAAGCAGAGGGTCACCCCTTTGAGTCTGGTCTGCTTGAGGTTTCTTCCTCAGAGAGAGTTTTTCCTTACTACTGTTTCTCTGGGGGTTAGTAAGGTTAGACCTTACTTGTGTGAATCGCCTTGAGGCGATTCTGTTGTGATTTGGCACTATATAAATGAAAATAAATTGAAATTGAAAAAATTGAAATGCACTGTGCATTCAGAGATGCTTTTCTACACCTTAGTTGCAAGAAGTGCCTAGTTGAAAAACTGGTACCATTGTATGAGCTCGAGCCAGTTTTGTTATTCTTCTCTGACCTCTGCCATCAACACAACATTTTCACCCAGCGAAGCGCTGAACATTGGATGATTCTTTTTCTTTCATCATTTTCTTTTAACCCTAGAGATGGCTAAAGTATTGGGAGAGTAGCAGTTTGTGAAATACTCAAATCAGCCTGCTTGGCACCAACAACCATGCCACACTCAGTCACAAATCACTTTTCTTGCCTATTCTGATGCCTGCTTTGAACTTTGGAAGATCATCTTGACCACATCTATTTGATTTGCTGAATAGATATTTGCTTTAATGAGCAGCTGAATAGGGGCGCCTAATGAAGAGTGATGTGTTTTATTGAACTCAATAGTTCAAACAAAACATTGCAACAACAGTTACTTGGAAATTCAATGTCATTCATGCCAAATCAAGTAAAAATTTTAGTAGTTGTGTATATACCTCTGCCAAGGCCGAATACCCCTAGACATTTCTGCCTGAGAATAGATAGAAGAAGTAAGTCCTACAGCCCCTGAGACCCATGTGACTACAAATTGGAGCCTTTAAGGACTTACGGTTTCTTTGCTTTGGAGGATTTCCTGTTGGATGGTCGACCAGACTAAAGGAAACAAATCTGTTAATCTATTGATAGACCTGAGCTTCTTGTGTGGGTGAAAATGACTTTATGGATCCCAGTGGGGTGAGCTAATAAGTGTCAGCACCAAAAGAATTAGGGATTGATTATAGGTGTGGGAAGAACTCAAGCTAGGTCGTGTCTGAATGGGATTGTAATTCTATAGAGATGTGTGCAGTCTACAGTAGTACTTTTGAACTTAAAACATATTTTGCAGGATGTGGGGCATTCTGTGGGGAGGATGGAGGCGTATCAAGGCTGAGGTGAGAAATGGGAAATGTTCGACTTCAATGACTGATCGGGCATCAATACAATTACTGATTCATTAATGCAATCTATTTTACTGGGGCTCTAATCTTCACCCCCTGGTGATCTTTTCAACTATCCCATCATTGGACTGGACTGTAGATTGCTTTGCTTCAACATTTGTTGTGTCGTGCTTTTTTTCTGTCTTGTAGGTTGTTCCATAGCAGATGGTCACCCCACTGAGTCTGGTCTGCCCAACCTTTCTTCCAATAATTAAAAAATGTCAAGGAAGTTTTTCCCTAACCACTGTCACCATTGTTGCTCATGGGGGGTGGATAAGGTCTTGAAATTGCTCTAGATGGCTTTGAGATGACTCATGTTATGATTTGGTGGTGCATGAATAAATTTAATAAAATTTAATAGAGAGGCAGAGTGGAAAGGCGGCATGTTATTTGAGATTTAGTAGAATCTAACTGCTGTAAAACAATCAGAAAACAGCTTCCTCTGATTTTATACATTTCTCTGTGTGAATGGTCTCCCTCACTGATAATGACACCTGCTGGTAGTTTCCAGCATCTGCTAACCATCCAGCATCCAGCAGTTTGTCCTCATTATATGTGCTTTTAATTTCAAGGCTTACGAGATGAGAACATTTATTGTTTTTGAGTTATCATGTTAACAACCTGGAGAGGATGGACTCAAGTTTTTATCCATTCAATCACTGCATTTTGCAGCCTACATTCCTTTTCAAAGCCTAAAAATAATATTGAATTCAAAGTTACAATATGTAGCATAGAGGGTCATCTAGTGATGAGGGTGCAAACTGCTTTACACTATTGCTGGTCACAATTTTGGTTCCCTTTATGGTTTCACTTTTGTTGACAGAGATTCACACTCCCTTGCCTTCTATTGTGAAAAGCAATAAGTCTGAGCCTCCATTATACAAAAATAAGGGTTCTCAAACTTGTTAGCTTCCACTTGCAAATAGTATGCTGTATATAGTGGAGAAACCACTAATTTCTCATGCTTGTTAGAGATGCTCTACAGTAAACTCACCTAAATTGTCATCGTATAAACTGGTTATTCACACTCACCAGACAAAAGCAAAAGTCCCAGTGCTTTTGCTTTTATATGGTTTTACATGTAATAAACACCGTATATAACAGATTTTTTTTTTATAATGGATGTTTGCTCGCATCGGACAAAACGTCCCACTCCATCGTAATGTATTTTTATCAAAAACCCCTCACATGCACCGGACACAACAGTCTGGAGGTATGAAATGAAGTTCAGCACTGGCACTCGCTAATTCAAAGAAAGTTGGTATTGTATTTCCTTGATTAAAAGACCACTGTTTATTTTTTTTTTCAAACTGTGCTCAGACACTGGACCTAAATGAGGCAAAGCGGAATTCAAGTCTGGTGATTATTAACAAAATGCTGCTTGTTGCCTGCACTGTAACATGGTGTTAAGTTTCACACCTGTCCCTGGGTGTGACGAACCAAACTGCTTTGGGCCACAGTTCTCTTCATGGTTGCCAACCCTCCCCGGAGCCTGACATGTACCTGCTAAAGGACAGACACTCCAAAAGGCTGTGATTTGTCACTTTTATGTTTTCACTCCTTCCTCTCCCGTCATATTTTCAAAAGTTTTTACAGTGCGCACACTGATTACTTTTCGACCATGGATCAAATACATTTGGTCGAAAAGTCCACAAACATGAACAACTTCACAACATGGCGTCAGGAAAAGATGCTCAAATAACCCACAATTCATGGAGGAATATTGTACGTACCATATTGTTGGTTTGGAGGTTGATAATTGTATAAAGAAGTGAAGTTCATTGAGGGACAAATTAATCCAGAAATGGCCACTTCCTGTTGTAAACTGCATAAAGACGCAACGGAGAACTTTAAAAGGGTCACACACACGTCGACGTCATTGAATGGCCATGGAGTTACGGAGCTGGAGAAGCATAAATCAGGCTTGAGGGCTTTAAGGTACACTCTGCAGACTTAGCAAAAGTGTGCCTCGACCAAATGTAATCTTTTTATTGCACATAATGCCTGACGCTTATTTAAGGCAGGCGTTTATTTTTTTCAGATAATGTTTTGACCCAGCTATTAAATGAGACAGCCCACTTGCTATTCAAGGTTAGGCTTTTAATCAAGGAAATACATAAGCCTAATTGGTGTTGGGGATTCCACGTAAATCATTCGGCACTTCCTGACTGTATCTAATCCGTTACATACACATAACAGATTTTGTGTTGTGTGGGCCGCCAGAAGAGGAAGTACTGCTGGCCCACCACCACCAGATGGTGCCCTGCTTGGAGTGCGGGCTTCAAGCACGAGAGGGCGCCGGAGCCCCTGGGAGTGACAGCTGTCACTCTTCATCAGCACCAGCTGTCACTCAGTCAACTCATCACCATCACCATAAAGGCCGGACTGCAACTCCACCTCCTCGCCGAGAAATCAGCTACCTTGGAGGTAATTTTCTCTGCTGAACTAAACCTTGTGTAATAGTCTGATCTCATTTGCAGCCGTTTTCCTGTGACGGTGTCCTTATCTGCGGTATTGGCGTTTGGTGTGGACTGTGACGACTTCGCCTCACACCCCAAACCAGATAAGTGGTTTCACAGGAGCTGTACGAGTGTGTTATTGGAGGTGGAGGTTCTCCCTCCTTACTGAACACAGACTGTGGGATTACTGAGTGTGCGTACTCACACTCACCTGTGCTGTTTCTGTTCTCTGCCAGCAGTACCAGGTCTGACAGCTGAAGACGGTGACCACCTGGGGACCCGGGACTTGGCGGCTCCGGTGTTCTTCAGGTCCGTTGGCGGTGAGGGCCGTGTGGGATCCGGCTCGGTTCTGGACGGGTGTCTCCTATCCTCAAGCCTGCCCACACGTCACCCAACGTGTAATTGACTGTAGTCCCAAACTGATTGTCTGTATTCCGTTGTGCACAATTTTGCAACATTAAATTGTTACTGTTTGGCTTATCCATTGCCCGTTCTTTTATGCCCCCTGTTGTGGGTCCATGTTCCTACACTTTCACAACATTTTGTCTGTTTTAAACGTGTAATGGATTTTGTCCATTTTATACATACGAGGGCTGTCAATAAAGTAAGGGTCCTTTTTATTTTTTTCAAAAACTATATGGATTTCATTCATATGTTTTTACGTCAGACATGCTTGAACCCTCATGCGTGAGTTTTTCCACGCCTGTCGGTGACGTCATTCGCCTGTGAGCACTCCTTGTGGGAGGAGTCGTCCAGCCCCTCGTCGGAATTCCTTTGTCTGAGAAGTTGCTGAGAGACTGGCGCTTTGTTTGATCAAAATTTTTTCTAAACCTGTGAGACACATCGAAGTGGACACGGTTCGAAAAATTAAGCTGGTTTTCAGTGAAAATTTTAACGGCTGATGAGAGATTTTGAGGTGATACTGTCACTTTAAGGACTTCCCACGGTGCAAGACGTCGCGCAGCGCTCTCAGCCGCCGTCATCAGCCTGTTCAAGCTGAAAACCTCCACATTTCAGGTTCTATTGATCCAGGACGTCGTGAGAGAACAGAGAAGTTTCAGAAGAAGTCGGTTTCAGCATTTTATCCGGATATTCCACTGTTAAAGGAGATTTTTTTAATGAAAGACGTGCGGACGGATCCGCGCGTCGGGACGCAGCCGACGCGGTGCGGCGGCACAGGAAAAACACCTCCGTGTTGATAACCATTTGTAAAATCCAGGCGGCTTTTGATGGCTTTCAGTGGAGTGAGTATATGAGAAATTGTTTAACAGGCAGGACATGTTCCAACTTGTCCTTAAGGCTTTCAACAGAGGTGTTTTTCCTGTGCCGCCGCACCGCGTCGGCTGCGTCCCGACGCGCGGATCCGTCCGCACGTCTTTCATTAAAAAAATCTCCTTTAACAGTGGAATATCCGGATAAAATGCTGAAAACGACTTCTTCTGAAACTTCTCTGTTCTCTCACGACGTCCTGGATCAATAGAACCTGAAATGTGGAGGTTTTCAGCTTGAACAGGCTGATGACGGCGGCTGAGAGCGCTGAGCGACGTCTCGCACCGTGGGAAGTCCTTAAAGCGACAGTCTCACCTCAAAATCTCTCATTAGCCGTTAAAATTTTCACTGAAAACCAGCTTAATTTTTCGAACCGTGTCCACTTCGATGTGTCTCACAGGTTTAGAAAAAATTTTGATCAAACAACGCGCCAGTCTCTCAGCAACTTCTCAGACAAAGGAATTCCGACGAGGGGCTGGACGACTCCTCCCACAAGGAGTGCTCACAGGCGAATGACGTCACCGACAGGCGTGGAAAAACTCACGCATGCGCACGAGGGTTCAAGCATGTCTGACGTAAAAACATATGAATGAAATCCATATAGTTTTTGAAAAAAATAAAAAGGACCGTTACTTTATTGACAGCCCTCGTATAACAGATTTTGTCTGTTTTATACACAGAACAGATTTCAATTATAAAATTTGCTGGTCCACCTGAATCCATTATATGTGAGTTTTACTGTATTCCAATTCTGATTTACAAAAAAAACTGTCATCATTGTGTAAAGGAACTTACCGTGTGGGCTCAGGAACACTTCAGAAAACCATTGTCAGTTAACAGAGTTCGTCGCTACATCAGCAACATCCAGAAACGCTGCCGCCTTCTCTGGGCCTGAGCTCATTTGAAATGGACAGATGCAAAGTTGAAAAGTGTGCTGCGTTCTGCTGAGTCCACATTTCAAATTGTTTTTGGAAATCATGGACGTCGTGTCCTCTGGACAAAAAAGGAAAAAGACCATCCAGATTGTTACCAGTGCTAAGTTCAAAAGTTGTGATGGTATGGGGGTGTGTTAATGCCCATTGCATGGGCAACTTACACATATGTGATGGCACCATCAATGCTGAAAGGTACATCCAGATTTTGGAGCAACACATGTTGCCATCCAAGCAACGTCTTTTTCAAGGACGTCCCTGCTTATTTCAGCAAGATAATGTCAAGACAGATTCTGCACGTGTTAGAACAGTGTGGCTTCGTAGTAAAGAGTGCAGGTACTAGACTGGCCTGCTTGCAGTCCAGACCTGTCGCCCATTGAAAATGTGTGGCGCATTATGAAGCGCAAAATACGACAACGGACACCCCGGACTGTTGAACAACTGAAGTCGTACATCAACCAAGAATTGGAAAGAATTTCACCTACAAAGCTTCAACAATTAGTGTCCTCAGTTCCCAAACACTTATTGAGTGTTGTTAGAAGGAAAGGTGATGTAACACAGCGGTAAACATACCACTGTCCCAGCTTTTTTGAAACATGTTGCAGGCATCCACTTCAAAATGAACAAATATTTGCACAAAAACAATAAAGTTTGTCAGCTTGAACATTAAATATTTTGTCTTTGTGGTGTATTCAATTGAATATAGGTTGAAGAGGATTTGCAAATCATTGTATGCTGTTTTTATTTACATTTTACACAACATCCCAACTTCATTGGAATTGGGGTTCTATATGTTTTCTTCCCTGTCAGAAACAGAGTCTCGTATATCTTATGAAAACCCCTTTTCACAAAATTTTCGAACATTTTGATATAGATACTGGAAAATATCTGAATGAGTGAATGCAGGACTTAAAAAATTCAAAGTTTTTTTGGTGTAGGTACTTTATGTCCTCAAAAAACAAAACAAAAATAATACATGCGTGCTGCTTGTGCACGTCTTCTCCTTGAACACACCTTCCATCAGGCCCACCAGAGGTCAGTATGTACTGTTGTGGCTCCAGAGTCGTGTTGACCCTTTCATTTGTCTCATGTTCATTCCTAAACTGATGTTTCATTTTCTTCCGCGTGATGACCAGTGGCCAAAAACTAACTAACACTTAATTCTCCGCCTGAAATGGCACATATACGAGTCATCATCGGTCGTAATTTCGCCAATGTTTTCCAGTAATGGAACAGATATTATTCTTGCATGATGAGATGAGGTCGGCGCTGCCTTTGATCTGGTGCACTCACGGGGAAGAAATAGATTAAAGGGTTCATGAAATCAAAATAAATCTCTCTTAAATGAGAAAAGGCTTCATGCAAAAACATCAGTGTGCACGCACACAGTGGCACCAACAGCAGCTGTCTCCTGTAACCTGGTAGGTTTGTGATGTCCCCCTCTGATTGAAATAGGGTGCCAGCTGGGCGGGTGGGGAGTTATTACAGGATCATGTGTAGGCTGAAAATCTGCACTTTTAGGTCACGCACAGAGATCACAGTGTATAAAATAACAAGTGTGTCTTTTGTCATGTTGATGTGTGGTCAGAGGGAAGATGAGGGCTCCTTTTAGTACAGGGATGAAGACGGTGTGTGAGAGTGCATGTGTGTGTGTGTGTGTGTGTGTGTGTTGGGGGTGTCTATTTGAAGTGAGCACAGACAGCTGGGTTTGATTGGATAAACCTTGGGCTTCACAGATGATGTGCCCCTGGATTGAGGGAGATTTTTCTCAACCCTCATCCAACAACAACAACAACAACAACAACAACAACATGATGGCCACTGGAGCTGTAGGCTGGAATGATCATAGGCCAGCACCAAACCAGAGCGCTCCCCATTACGGGTTTGAGTTATAAACAGCATCTGCTTCAAATGGGGTTAAAACTAGATGAGCGTTCCCTCCTTCCCTTCGCCCGGACCACAGATCTGGCACAAGCAATCAAGTCTCACGTCTCTCTGTTTTGCTTCTCCTATCTCATCTTGTTGTGCCTCTATTCTCTTTCCTCTATAGAGTTTTATACGCCTCTTACTCATTATAGCTCCAAAAAGAAAAGGATTTATTTAGTGCAGCACAACATAGGCTTGCGTTTTGACTGGAACTTCCACGTGCCTGCAGACTACCTCAAAATCATTCCTTTTCCAAACTGGTTTTTGGTCAGTTTGAATTCGTAGGCCCACAAACTGGAGCATTGAACTTGACACATGGGCATCACAAATAAACAGCCTTAAAAAGCTCTTCGGAAGCTGAAATGACAAAGCACACTGAAGTGTATTCTAAACTACAGTATTTAGTTTTTTTTTTAATGTTTCACAAGTGTGCAAGCTGCAGCAGCTGCTCAAGGAGGCTGTGTGCCGCCCTCTGCTGGCCACTTCTGCTTATTTCATGCTGATCTGTGCTTTACCTCAAAGCAGAATTCTTGCTTTTTTTGTATAAAATCCACAAATCCACCTCATTAAAAGCTTCATAGTCACTATCTCCAAAAGCAAATATGTCAGTGAATATGCAAACGGGTTAATTTGACAGTTAAAATTCACTAGAAAACAGCATTTTGGAGACACGATGAAGCTCGGCACGCTGCTTGTCAGTGCAAACAGGAAGCATGTTATATTTACACCAAAAGCCCACTAATCCTTTTGCTGTGGACCGCTATCATTAGGGACTTGTATGAGTGTGTTCTTGGCAACTTGCCTGTTCAAATAATAGCTATTAGAGGGCTGCATCTTGGTTTCATCCAACACCAGCGAACATGCAACGTTTCCCAGAAAGCAAATGAACCACTGCAATTATTTGCACATCCTGATCCACTGCAAAGGAAATGAAATAGTGGCTTTAGTTGAGTCTAAAGTGCTGGTGTTGTAAAGGGAGAGAGTAGCGGTAGTTTTTATTTTATTTTTTCCTTGGTGGGATTAGGTGGTGACATGATTATACGGTGGTAGAGAGACTGTACTTGTAGTAAATGTGCAAATACTCATTTTAAAGTAAATTTCACCTCTGTGCTGCACATATGTGATTAATTCACACATGCAACCCACAACAGATAGAAATAACAACAATTAACTTTCTGTTGTTTTGCTTTCGGATGCCCCAGTTGGTCAGGGTCGCCACAGTGGATGTAGTAGAGATCTACTTAAGGATTTGGATGCCAACCATAACCTTTCTGACTTTAGAACATTTTTGGAAAATAAAACAAACAGAACACCAACCACAACAAAGCTAGTCTCCTTTGCAACGACAACAATAATAATAATAATATAATAATAATAATTTCTTATTTAATTTCTTGCCACTTGTTTGGGTTCAGGTCACGGTGGCACTAGTGCAAGCAGCTCACCTCACACTTCCCTATTTGGCCAAGTCCTCCAAACCTTCCTTGCAGATCATAAGGCCTTCCTAAACCATGCAGGAAATATAATCCCTCCAGCATGTCCTGGGTCTTCCTCTAGCCTCCGCCTAGTTGGACAACCTAGGAAGACCTCCCAAGGGAGATGACCAAGGGGCATTCTCACCAGATGCCTGAACCACCTCAGTTGGCTCCTTTCAATGCAAAGAAACAGTGGCTCTACTCAGAGTCTCTGCTGGATATTAAAGTTTTTCACCCTCGCCCAGACCGTAAGCCCAGATACCCACTGGGGGAATCTCATTGACGCCAGTTGTACCTGTGACCTTGTTCTTGTGGTCATTATTCAAAGATCACAGGTGAGAATAGGCGAGTAAACTGAATGATAAATCAAGAGTCTCACCTATAATAATACTAATACTATTACTACTAATAGTCATTGGTGGGCACAGCTAACCAAAAAGTTAGCTTCGATAGCCATTAATCCGATAACTGAAAAAAAAAGCAGTGTATCGCTAAACCGATAAACTGCTAAAAAATTTTATCTTTATTACAGATGACTGATAACTTTTAGTACTGATTCAGACGTGGCCACATCTTTTCTCTGCTAGGTAAATTCAAGGATCACAAACACATAAGAACGCACGAAAATGAATGAATAAAAAAATAAAACCCCAAATACTGTCATCATCTTTCAAAAGCAGTAAAACACAGTATTAGAAGTCACAGTTATCTCTGTATTAGCTATACCATTATGAACTAAAAAGCTGCTGCTTTTTTCACACGCTTTGAACCCTGTGGCTTAAACAATAATGAAATATGTCCATTAATGCATTGATTGGCAGAATAAAAGGCATATAAATTCTTACCTGTTAGTTTCAGTGGGATTCATCTGAATAAATAATCCACATAAAGCGTCCTTTTTAAAATTGAAAACGGTGCCTAAATGGTGATGAAAAGTCCCTCTGTACACAGCTGCGCCATGAGAGCTCCTCTCCTCCACCGAGTCTTGGTGATTAAATTATACCATCAGCCACAAAGAAATAAAATAAAATAATGTTAAAATTAGTCTGTTTTGTTTTTGGGTTGAGCAGACAACTCACTGTAACTCCAAAGTGAACCTGAACTACACTACCCACAATGCTCCCTGTGTCAACCGGCCAATCACATTTTGTACTTAATGATGACATCATCAGCAACCGACAGACAGCCAGTCTGCTACAAACACACAACAGATGGACTAAAATGTTTGATTTTACGGTTTACAAACATTTTTGACTGTTAAACTTTGCTCACTTTACCAGCAAAAAAATGTTATCGGACTGAAGTTATCTGAACTAAATTTATCAGAAGATAATTGGTCCGATGATGATTTTAAAACTTATCTGAAAAGCTAATCCACCAGCAAGAACATTAGCTTCGATAATTTCTGTTATGGGATTAGCTGAACTGTGCCCACCACTGCTTTTAGTAACTAGATCAAAGGTACTCAGAGTACAGTGATGCCACCATTTCAAACAACAGGCAGGTAGAGAAAATATTAGTCAAATTTTCCAACAGTAAAATGTCTGAACTCGTTTCCAAAAAAAAAAAAAAGAAAAAAAAAGCCATTTTCTGTATATTAGCATGGGGCTGGAAATTTGTCTTTTAGCTTCAGCACTGAATTATCCTTACCAAAATCAAACCACTTCTTCACATATGTAGTCCAGCAAAGTTGATCAAAGCTGGATCAAGATCAGTTTAACCAATTTTTAAGATATCTAGCAACTATTCATACATAATTACATAAAGACCAACATGATTACAAGAGCGTATGCCTTTGGAATAATAATAATAACAATAATAATAAATCTTGTGATATGGGGGGGAGGAGCAGGATGTTATGGTGGGGATACAGAATGCTTGAGGGTGGTTACAGCCCCACGCTGGAACCGCCTGTGGGGTTTAGATTGGATGATGATAGGTTGATCAGAGAGCAAAGGTCAGCCTCTGTTTCCAGATTTGCTGAACGTGGACTTGGATTCAGGAGATTTATTCCAAGTGCACTGTAGTTTGTTGCATGCTGAGGGCCCTGAGTGAGAAGAGTTTCCAAAAGAATAAAAGTTACTGCCTTGCATCTTCAGACATGGCATACATAGTTGCTGCTTTGTTCTTTGTGTTTTGTGGTGTGACAGCCAAGCTGCAAAAGCAAGAATTTTGCATTGGGGGGGTGGGGGTGGCGACATGTATGTACACCGAGGCACTCGCTTTCCTGACGTGTATGTCAAAATAAGCCCTTGCAAAACATCCCCCAACCCTCCTTCAAACCTGCATCACCACTGTTCCATCACACATCAACCATAAGCCAAAAAAAAAAAAAAATCTGAAGGGACAGGGTTAGTACAGTTTAATAGATTGCTCGTGGCACTTGGTACAAAAGGTTGAGTGAGGAGGATCGGTTTATACAGGACGCTGTCTGGACTGAGACTCGCCAACAGATGGTCACCTGGATAAATAGAGTCAATTAATTCATCCCATTATGTAATTAAGGATGGCGGCTGATGAGCAGATGGGGCGGGCCTTGTTTCCTGGAATGTAAATAATCTAATCTGTACACTATAGAAAGAAAACTGGCACCAGATATTCATCAGAAAGTGTAAGAAACAAAACTTTCCTGCACACTTGGGCATGAAGATGCAAGATATGTGAATCTTTCACCTGTTTTTTTTTTTTACCTGTGTGTCACTTTGCATTAATGGTGGGCTCTTTGATTACGTGCACCACTTTTATCTCTGCTAACTTTTGTATTGAGCAAATGCTTGCAAAGAAAGTGGAAGCGTCAATCAGTAGACGCGCTTCCTTCCTCATACAACTAGAGGGCGCCCCCGCGGCACAGCTCCAGCTCCCCTTCCCTGTACACACATTGAGTGGATGACAGGTTGAGAGTGGATCAGAAGCCACAGCAGAGTTGTGAGGGCACAGCTGATGAAATTCTGGATCACAGTGAAAAAGGCGCGACATGAAAGTGTTGATACCCCGCTGTTTTGTTCGGCCCATTCTCCCCCTTTATGCGTGTGCACATGCACCACATCTGGATTCAGAGGGAATAAAGTATTGATGATTCTGTGAGGCTTCCTGTGTAGCTGCAAATTCAAATGTGTGTGCATGTTTGCCAGGGCCTTGTATTTACGTGGAATATAAATTGCGACATGTCGGTAGAGTTCATGTTACAACACCTTTTACACGATAAACATGCGCTTAAAAGCTTCACATGAAGATAAAAGAGATTTAAAGCAGTTATGGTCGCAATTAAAATCAAACTATATCTAAAATGCCTTAAAAAAACTAAGATCATTAAAATGATTACTCAACATTGGGCAACTGGTGTTAAGTCTTAAGTGCCCTAGTTAAGAAACTAGTTTACACACTCGACCCCTGCAGCTGTGATCCAGAATTGCTGAGACCTCAGAATTCATCTCTCGAAAAACTGACAGGACCTTTCAACCTAAATCACAATTTCTCCCAGTTCCCAAACAATGTGACTACATTGATGTACATACCACTAAATCTATCAAAATGTACTTCAAACTGGTCAATGAATTGGTTGAATTCAATTTATTTAGCTGCTACTTCCGCATCTTCAGACTCTTGGAAAGGTTCATAGGTTGGTGCAAGGTTGGCCACAGGAACACTAACTTTGTGAGGTGCTGCCCCTTGTGGTGTACAAAAAGTAGCATCAGTGTGCTACAGCAAAGAAGTCAAAACCTGAAGAAAGTTCCTGGTTATTCACAAAATATGTATTTGAACACCTGAAATAGACCGGTGTCCTATCCAGGGTGTACCCCTTCACACCCTATGACTGCTGGGATAGGTGCCCCCCACCGTGACCCTTGGTCGGTGTATGCGGGTATAGAAAATTAATTAATGGATGAATGTATTTAAAGGTAAACAATGCCATATTTGGCCTTTTCTAATTATCTCAGAAAATGAATGTCTATAGGAAACAAAAAATTGTAAAGGACTGTATCATATTCAGTTGAATTGTTCAATAATAACAAATATCATCCCTGAATCATATCATAGACCATGTATCCAGATATGTTTTGTATTGTTTCATAACAGAGATGCACACCCCAAGTGCCTATGTATGTACCATTTTAACATCTATATGTGTGCTTTGGTCCTGTGATAGACCGACATCATGTCCAGGGGTGTATCCTTATACAGTGACTGCTGGGATCCATCATCCATGGTGCCCCAAGAGCTTTGCTGGGTTGAAACTAGTGATGGCAAAATGAGGCCTCATGAAGCTTTTGAAGTTTTTTCTAGGCCCACTAGATGGTAGCGTCTATTTAAAAAATAATTCAAAGTGCAATGAACTTCAGTTTCCTTAGAACCTTTTTTTGAATGCTTCAAAAACCCAGACACTGCCTATTCGCACAGCCTCTTTGGGTATTGTGCAGAATGTACTAGGCCTCAGGCTCCTCCATTTGAAAAATTTTCAAACTTTTCAAAATCAGACTAATAACATAGCTCCTCCACCTGATAAACTAGTGGGTACTTGTACATTATTTATGGTATTCCTTGTTGAACAGTTATATTCACTGGTGTGCTCTTTAGATATCAAATGACCAAAAATAAAAAAAATAAAAAATATTGGTCACAGAAGTACAATTTTCACATTTCTGAATCACCCATGTAGCACCAGATGGAAAACTGCCATGGCATGTACACACATAAATTTAGCCTCTCTATTTATGGGTGATTCTTTAACTACGGGCACTACTGGCCTTGTAAATGTAATTTCCACCACACCATTGCCTTACAATATAAAGCGCCTTGGGGCAACTGTTTGTTGTGATTTGGTGTTATATATAAAAAAAAATTGATTGATTGATTGATTTGAAATGGACAGACGCAAAGTGGAAAAGTGTGTTGTGGTCTGATAAGTCCACATTTCAAATTCTTTTTGTAAATCATGGACGTCGTGTCCTCTGGACAAAAGAGGAAAAAGACCATCCAGATTGTTACCAGTGCAAAGTTCAAAAGCCAGCATCTGTGATGGTATGGTGGTGTGTTAGTGCCCATGGCATGGGCAACTTACACATTTGTGATGGCACCATCAATGCTGAAAGGTACATCTAGATTTTGGAGCAACACATGTTGCCATCCAAGCAACATCTTTTTCAGGGACGTCCCTGCTTATTTCAGCAAGACAATGCCAAGGCACATTCTGCACGTGTTAGAACAGCGTGGCTTCGTAGTAAAAGAGTGCAGGTACTAGACTGGCCTGCCTGCAGTCCAGTCTAGTACCCCGTGAACAACTGAAGTCGTACATCAAGCAAGAATGGGAAAGAATTCCACCTACAAAACTTCAACAATTAGTGTCCTCAGTTCCCAAACGCTTATTGAGTGTTGTTAGAAGGAAAGGTGATGTAACACAGTGGTAAGCATACCACTGTCCCAGCTTTTTTGAAATGTGTTGCAGGCATCCAATTTCAACATGAGCAAATATTTGCAGAAAAACAATAAAGTTTATCAGTTTGAACATTAAATATGTTGTCTTTGTGGTGTATTCAATTGAATATAGGTTGAAGAGGATTTGCAAATCATTGTATTCTGTTTTTATTTACATTTTACACAACGTCCCAACTTCATTGGAATTGGGGTTGTAAATTGTCAACCTGTAAATGACCCATGAAGCCATCAGGGTTCCCTGAGCGGGAGCCTCTCCCAGTAGTCCACAATTGATTGCATAAAGACTGCTGTCATGAAAACGTGTTCTTCAGGGATGTGTTGTGGCTCCTACAGTGTTGAACACTTCCCTAGACTGGGTGTTGGGTAGGGTTGTGGAAATCCATTGTGCCTTTGTTGGCAATGCTGTGATATTTGCACAATCAATGGATACCCTGATTACAGCATTTGAGAAGCTGAGCCAGGAATCTGAGTGTGTGGGTTTGTGGTTATCGGTGTCAAGCTTCATATCCAGGCCTTTAATGACTTCCTGCACTCAGCCACCAGAAATGTATCTGTTTGTGGTGAAAGTGTTGAACTTGTAGATATGGTGATATCTTTGCAGGAGAACAAATGTCCAAGTCTTAACCCTTCAACCTCCTCACATTCTAAATAAAATGTAGTAGATATTAATATGTTCTACCAAATGGTTAAGTTGACAATTAAAGGGTTTAGGATCCTGGTGCTTCCTGTCTTACTATATGGGCTTGAGACTTGGATGCTAAAGTGACAGCTAGATGTCTTTGGTATTAGATGTCTTCAGAGGTTACTTGGGTACCAATGGAATGCCTTTGTGTCAAATGAGTATCACTTGCATTATGAGGGCACATGAGCTATGACTTTTTGGACATGCTTCACATTTCTCTGGGAATGATCCAGCACACAGGTGACTCAGTATTGAGGACACAAATCGCTGTAGAAGGCCAAGGGGCTATGACACAGGTTGTCTACCTAGATTGATGCCATCCAGGACCCAAGGCAGTTTTGTATAGTATTAGTATTGTGGATCCTGTGCATGCTCCCAGACCTGGCCTAACCCTGACCTGATCCTGGACTCAAACACAAGCTGGTTGCTATCTGAGTATTTACACAAAAGTATAATTTTATTAGTGTAAATGACTTAAAGATACAAAATAGCATGAAAACTCTCAAACAGGGGCTCTGGCAAGACATGTGCCAGTGGGAGTCCATGCTCATTGGGAGTCACCTCATGATGAAAACTTCATGTGAGTTTAAGATGTCTCTCTCTCTCACACACACACACACACACACACACACACACACACACACACACACACACACACACACACACACACACACACACGCACACGCACACACACACACACACACACACACACAAGCATTTTGTAATCTCAACTGCTCCAATTAATTACCACTGTATAATCTCCAGTCATTTTCACACATATTGAGAGCTGGTCCTGTGCTCATTTAATTTAATGCAGGTCAGCAAGTGAGGATGGGGGGGGGGGGGGGGGCAGTTAAGACGATCTTGTCCACCCCCCACTTAATGTCTTATTGAAAATCCAAACCCAGCCAGACAAGAGGATGTGTCTAAGACTTGACTAATCTTCATGGAAGCTCTACGTCTAGCCTGACTGCAAAGTGTTAAATGTGTAGAAAAGATGCTGCATGTGAAACCACTGATGTCTTATTGGTTCTGTTCTGAAAGACGGCCCTTTGGGACCTGATGGATTAGACTGTCTGTTTATGGATTTGTGGAGCCTTGAGGTCCGAGTGATTCACGGAAACAGTCTGGCCCACAGCGTGGCCACCAGGGTGTGTCTCACTGCCCTATGCCAGATTGCATTTGTTAGATCAAAGTGCCTCTGCTGATCCCAGACCAAAGCAATCCGCTGTGGGCTTTAAGTGTCACAGAGGAGCACAGCGACATGAGGTTGGTGTGGTGCACTTTAGAGGAGACTGACGGGGTGACAGCAAACTTACAATATTTTTAGCTCAGAGTCTTCACAGACTATCACGCGTTTGAAATTTCACTTGGCATTAAACACTTGAGTAGAAACTTAGATTTAACCCAGTGTGGGAAATAAAGCTGAAAGTCAAATCTGTCTGTATTCTCTGATACATACGTGATGATGTCACGTATTACTTGAAAGATCCTGAATTTAGATCAAAGTGTGTTTCCAGTTTTACATGCACCTTAAAGGAAACACGCCTTGTGCATCTACTGGGAGCCAACACAAATGAGCTCCTTGTTTCTGTCAGCAGGGGGCAGCATTGCATATAAAACACACTATGCCAGCAGGGACAAATCAGCTGCATGTCACATGCAGGGGCCATCATTAATTCAGTTTATATCCTTGATGTATTTATATCCACTTCATGTCTGTTGTCATCACCACAAAAAAATGGATTTTTTCATTGTGCTGATAACGTCCCCCGCTCATGTGACGATGACAGGATGAAGAGAATGTGTTTTGATGCGAGCCTCCTGGGATTCTTGAAACATGCACTTATTTCCCCTCGTCCTGTTTCTGAGAAACGAATGCAAGCAAACTGAAAGAACAGAATTATAGAAAGAGCAAGAATTTTCACAAAGAAGCTGGTTTTGAGGGGTCTTGTTGTGCTTTGACTACACTACATGTTGTCCTAAAGAGCCTTCAGCAGCTCCTGTACCTCATCACAAAAGGCTGCTTATTGACCCTCTGGTGTGAAATGGATGTGCCTGATAGACTGGAACTCTACAGGGAACACTTTCAATAGTGAGGTTAACCTCTGGAGCCACTTTGTGAAAGTGTTAACACAGGTTGTGGTTGATGTCTCCCAATGCAGCAAAAACACTAAAGGGCCAAGCAGAATCCAGATGTTGGTCCAAAATGAGATGATGGGGTGTGTCTGATGAGAAGGAGGAGGAGGATCAAGTTAATTAAGGCTGCAACTTATTGTCATAATCAATTAACTGAGTGATTATTATTTGTTGTGTGGGCCGCTGAAGAGGAGGTACTGCTGGCCCACCACCACCAGAGGGCACCCTGCCTGGAGTGCGGGCTCCAGGCACCAGAGGGCGCTGCCGCCTCACAGCAGCAGCCGGGGTGACAGCTGACACTCATCACCTATGACAGCTGTCACCACTCATCTGATCTGCATCGGTATATCAGCAAGACGTCATCTCCACCTCTTTGCCGAGATATCGTTCTACCGAGGAGGTAACAAACTCAGCCGTTGTGTTGTCTTTCAGACAGTGACTTTGTTGCTTGTGTTTTGACAGTGGTTTCGTGAGTACTTGCAGCTGAAGACTGTACTGAACCCTTTTTGATAAGTACTCACATTTTCCTGACAAGAGGTGGAGGTGGTTTTTTTCACCATCCGTGTTGCTGGGTACAAACGCACCCACATCTAACTGTTTTTGTTCCTCGCCAGCAGTACCAGATCCGACGAGCGGAGGCAGTGGCCACCTGGGAGTTCGGGACTTGGCGGCTCCAGTATCCCCGGGGTTCGGTGGCGGAGGAAATCGTGTGGTTCCGGTTTTGCTTTGGACAGACGTCTTCTATCTTCGAGCCTGCCCACAGGACACCTTTGTGAATTGACTTTATTATTTTCTATTGTGATCTGTCGTGCTTGTTGTGCTTATTTCACAACAGTAAAAGTGCTATTTGACTTCCTCCATTGTCCGTTCATTTGCGCCCCCTGTTGTGGGTCCGTGTTCCAACACTTTCACAACAGGATATCTCGGCCAACGTCATGGATCCCGAGGGGCGTCAACCGGCTGTTGAACGGCCAATGGAAGAACAGGGCGCGCAGACGTCCGCAGGAGGAATGATCGGAGAGTTGCAGCGAATCCTCACCGCTTTCACGGCTCGGTTGGATCTAATGACCGAGCAGAACGTCCTCCTTAACCGCAGGGTGGAGGCTCTCGCCGCGCAGGTGGAAGCGCGCCCTCAGGGCGCTGCTGCGGCTCCCCCTCCTGTCGATCCTGTGCGCAACAGTGACGTTCCACAGGTCGTTCAACGACCCCTCCCACCTTCCCCTGAAGCATACATAAGCCCTCCGGAGCCGTACGGGGGTTGTGTGGAGACGTGCGCGGACTTTCTTATGCAATGTTCGCTCGTCTTCGCACAACGTCCCATCATGTACGCGACTGATGCTAGTAAGATAGCTTATGTGATTAATCTGCTTCGCGGTAAGGCACGTGCTTGGGCTACAGCGCTCTGGGAGCAAAATTCACGGCTCCTTCTAATGTATGATGGGTTTGTGAGGGGATTCAGAACAGTGTTCGATCACCCAAATAGAGGAGAAATCGCTTCAGCCGTGCTGCTGTCAATGAGACAGGGGCGCCGGAGCGCAGCTGCTTATGCAGTCGACTTCCGCATCGCGGCTGCGAGGTCCGGCTGAAATAGCACTGCCTTCCGTGCCGCCTTCGTAAACGGACTATCGTTGGTCCTGAAGGAGCACCTGGTGGCTAAGGACGAACCGCGGGATTTGGACGGGCTTATTGATCTCGTTATACGATTAGACAATCGGTTAGAGGAACGCTGTCGGGAGCGAGGCGAAGGACGTGACCGGATACGCGCCGCCCCTCTCCCTTCCGGGTTCGAAAAGGGGCCGCCCTCCCCATGCTCCACAGCCGCAGCGCTTTGTGGGGCAACAGCTCCCCCTGTTGACGTGGTTAGGGAAACGCACAGGGCCAAAATGGGGAGGCTGATCCGTGGAGAGTGTTTTCTCTGCAGCTCAACAGAGCACACACAGAGAGACTGCCCCAAACGGCCAAAACGTCAACACTCGCCCTTAGAGACTGGGCTAAGGGGGGGTCAAGACATTCAAGTGAGACACACACACAAATTGCCACACGACTCCCAGTCACAATCCTGAGCGGGGATTTAACCCTTCAAGCCCGAGCACTGGTGGACACGGGGTCAGAAGGGAATCTGCTAGACAGCAGATGGGCAAAGGAGGTAGGGCTCCCTCTGGTGGCGCTTCCTTCGCCATTGCAGGTGCGGGCACTATATGGCACCCTCCTCCCTTTACTCACAAGACACAACCAGTAACTCTGGTGGTGTCTGGAAACCACCGGGAGGAGATTGAGTTTTTTGTAACTCCTTCTACCTCCCGCGTGATTTTGGGCATCCCATGGATGTTGAAGCACAATCCCCGGATTGATTGGCCGTCTGGGGTGGTGGTTCAGTGGAGCGAAACCTGCCATCAGGGGTGTTTAGGATCCTCGGTTCCTCCCGGTTCCCAGGCTAAGGAGGAGGTCAAAGTCCCTCCCAATCTGACGGCAGTGCCGGTTGAGTACCACGATCTTGCTGACGTCTTCAGCAAGGATCTGGCACTCACCCTTCCCCCGCACCGTCCGTACGAATGTGCCATTGATTTGGTTCCAGGCGCTGAGTTCCCGTCCAGCAGGCTGTACAACCTCTCACGACCTGAGCGCGAATCAATGGAGACCTACATCCGGGACTCATTAGCTGCCGGGCTGATCCGGAACTCCACCTCCCTGATGGGGGCAGGTTTCTTTTTTGTGGGCAAGAAAGATGGCGGACTTCGTCCATGTATTGATTACAGGGGGCTGAATGAGATTACGGTTCGCAACCGATACCCGTTGCCATTATTAGATTCCGTGTTCACCCCCCTGCATGGAGCCAAAATCTTTACTAAGCTGGATCTTAGAAATGCGTATCACCTGGTTCGGATCCGGAAGGGAGACGAATGGAAGACGGCATTCAACACCCCATTAGGTCACTTTGAGTACCTGGTCATGCCGTTCCGCCTTACCAACGCCCCCGCGACGTTCCAAGCCTTGGTTAACGACGTCTTGCGGGACTTCCTGCACCGATTCGTCTTCGTATATCTGGACGATATTCTCATCTTTTCTCCGGATCCTGAGACCCATGTCCAGCATGTACGTCAGGTCCTGCAGCGGTTGTTAGAGAACCGGCTGTTTGTTAAGGGCGAGAAGTGCGAGTTCCACCGCACTTCTTTGTCCTTCTTGGGGTTTATCATCTCCCCTAACTCCGTCGCTCCTGATCCGGCCAAGGTCGCGGCGGTGAGAGACTGGCCCCAACCCACCAGCCGTAGGAAGCTGCAACAGTTCCTCGGCTTTGCTAATTTCTACAGGAGGTTCATTAAGGGCTACAGTCAGGTAGTTAGCCCCCTGACAGCCCTGACCTCACCAAAAGTCCCCTTCACCTGGTCGGATCGTTGCGATGCCGCATTCAAGGAGTTGAAACGGCGCTTCTCGTCTGCACCCGTTCTGGTGCAGCCCGATCCTAGTTGCCAGTTAGTGGTTGAAGTGGACGCCTCGGACTCAGGGATAGGAGCTGTGCTTTCCCAGAGCGGGAGGACCGATAAGGTCCTTCACCCGTGTGCCTATTTTTCCCGCAGGTTGACCCCGGCCAAACGGAACTATGACGTCGGCAATCGAGAACTCCTTGCGGTGAAAGAGGCTCTTGAAGAGTGGAGACATCTGTTGGAGGGAACGTCCGTGCCATTCACGGTTTTCACTGACCACCGGAACCTGGAGTATATCAGGACCGCCAAGCGGCTGAACCCCAGGCAAGCCCGCTGGTCACTGTTCTTCGGCCGTTTTGACTTCCGGATCACCTACCGTCCCGGGACCAAAAACCAGAGATCGGATGCCTTGTCCCAGGTACATGAAGATGAAGTCAAAACGGAGTTGTCGGATCCACCGGAACCCATCATCCCGGAGTCCACTATCGTGGCCACCCTCACCTGGGACGTAGAGAGAACCGTCCGGCAGGCCCTGGCACGAAGCCCGGACCCCGGAACTGGACCGAAGAACAGACTCTACGTCCCACCAGAGGCTAGGGCTGCAGTCCTGGACTTCTGTCACGGCTCCAAGCTCTCCTGTCATCCAGGGGTGCGAAGAACCGTGGCAGTTGTCCGGCAGCACTTCTGGTGGGCGTCCCTAGAGGCCGACGTCCGGGACTATATCCAGGCCTGCACCACCTGCGCCAGGGGCAAGGCCGATCATCGCAGGGCTTTGGGACTGCTCCAGCCGCTGCCTGTGCCTCATCGCCCCTGGTCCCACATCGGCCTGGATTTTGTCACGGCCTCCCACCGTCCCAGGGCAACACCACCATCCTCAAGATAGTGGACCGATTCTCCAAGGCGGCCCACTTCGTGGCCCTCCCGAAGCTCCCGATGGCCCAGGAGACAGCGGACCTCCTGGTCCACCACGTCGTCCGGCTGCATGGGATTCCAACAGACATTGTCTCCGATCGGGGTCCCCAGTTCTCCTCGCAAGTCTGGAGGAGCTTCTGCCGGGAACTGGGGGCCACGGTGAGTCTCTCATCCGGGTACCATCCCCAGACCAACGGGCAAGCAGAACGGGCCAATCAGGAGGTGGAACAGGCCCTGCGTACAGTACCCATTTGGCCTGGATCGAGTATGCCCATAACAGTCAGGTGTCGTCAGCCACCGGCCTCTCCCCTTTTGAGGTGTGTCTGGGGTACCAGCCTCCCTTGTTTCTGGTGGTTGAGGGAGAGGTCGGTGTGCCCTCGGTCCAGGCCCACCTACGGAAGTGCCGTCGGGTGTGGCGTGCCGCCCGTTCTGCTTTGCTGAGGGCCCGGATGAGGACAAAAGCCCATGCAGACCATCGGCGGACCCCGGCCCCTGCATATCGGCCAGGGCAGGAAGTGTGGTTGTCAACAAAGGACATCCCCCTCCAAGTGGTCTCCCCAAAACTGCAGGATCGGTACATCGGCCCATTTAAAATCCTCAAGGTCATCAGTCCAGCCGCGGTGAGGCTTCAGCTTCCGGCCTCACTGCGGATCCATCCCGTTTTCCAAGTGTCTCGGATTAAGCCACATCACTCCTCACCCCTCTGTACTCCGGGTCCGGCACCACCTCCTGCCCGGATCATCGATGGCAAGCCGGCTTGGACTGTGCGCCGGCTCTTGGATGTCCGTAGGATGGGCCGGGGCTTCCAGTATTTGGTGGACTGGGAGGGGTACGGACCCGAAGAACGCTCCTGGGTGAAGAGGAGCTTCATCCTGGACCCGGCCCTCCTGGCCGATTTCTACCGCCGCCACCCGGACAAGCCTGGTCGGGCGCCAGGAGGCGCCCGTTGAGGGGGGGGTCCTGTTGTGTGGGCCGCTGAAGAGGAGGTACTGCTGGCCCACCACCACCAGAGGGCACCCTGCCTGGAGTGTGGGCTCCAGGCACCAGAGGGCGCTGCCGCCTCACAGGAGCAGCCGGGGTGACAGCTGACACTCATCACCTATGACAGCTGTCACCACTCATCTGATCTGCATCGGTATATCAGCAAGACGTCATCTCCACCTCTTTGCAGAGATATCGTTCTACCGAGGAGGTAACGAACTCAGCCGTTGTGTTGTCTTTCAGACAGTGACTTTGTTGCTTGTGTTTTGACAGTGGTTGGTGAGTACTTGCAGCTGAAGACTGTACTGAACCCTTTTTGATAAGTACTCACATTTTCCTGACAAGAGGTGGAGGTGGTTTTTTTCACCATCCGTGTTGCTGGGTGCAAATGCACCCACATCTAACTGTTTTTGTTCCTCGCCAGCAGTACCAGATCCGACAAGCGGAGGCAGTGGCCACCTGGGAGTTCGGGACTTGGCGGCTCCAGTATCCCCGGGGTTCGGTGGCGGAGGAAATCATGTGGTTCCGGTTCTGCTTTGGACAGACGTCTTCTATCTTCGAGCCTGCCCACAGGACACCTTTGTGAATTGACTTTATTATTTTCTATTGTGATCTGTCGTGCTTGTTGTGCTTATTTCACAACAGTAAAAGTGCTATTTGACTTCCTCCATTGTCCGTTCATTTGCGCCCCCTGTTGTGGGTCCGTGTTCCAACACTTTCACAATTATTTATTAGTTGGTAAGTCCATAAAATGTCAAAAAATTGTGTAAAATGTTGATTATTGTTATCTAAAGCCCATGATGATGTCTTCAAATGTCTTCTTTAGTCCACAACCCAAAGACATTCAATTTACTGCCAGATAGGAGCAGAACAGCCTGTAAAATAAACCTGAAGATATTCATGTTGAAGAAGCTGAAAGCATACACACACACACACACACACACACACACACACACACACACACACACACACACACACACACACACACACACACACACACACACACACACACACACACACACACACACGCGCGCGCTCTCATTTTCAACCGTTTATTTACAATCAGGTTGCAGGGGTGGAGCCTATCCCAGCAATCATAAGGGTTAGCCTGGGTATGAATTGGGCCGGATACTGGCCTCCATTTTGGAGTGAGATTTCCCAAACTGGTCGTCGTTTAGGAAATCTCACGCCCCGTCAAAGTGAGGCTAACTTCAGCGTATCGGCTGCCAACAAATCACAGGCTAGGAGAGAGAGGCTGGTATTTGGCCCAATTCAGGGCCAGTTGTCGGGCTGTCATAGGCCGTGAGGCAGGGTACATTCTGGACAGGACGCCAGTCTGTCGCAGGCCCACATACAGACAAACAAACACATTCACGCACACCTACAGACAATTTAAAGTTTCCAATTCTCCTAATGTCTTTGGATGCGGGAGGAAGCCGGACCAACTGGAGGGAACCCACACAAACACATGCAAACTCCACACAGATGAGGCCACAGGTGGGAATCGATCACATGTCCTTCTTGTTGTGAGGCAACAGTGCTAACCACTAATCCACCATGCTGACCAAACTGAAATCAATGAGTATGAATAAAAAAAGACTCAAAATGATTAATTGATTAATGTTTGCATCTCTGTTGCTATTAAGGGCTTATTATTTACCCATGCAGCAAAGGTAATACGAGGTCTGTCCGAAAAGTAACGGACCTTTTTATTTTTTTCAAAAACTATATGGATTTGAATCACGTGTGATTGGAATCAGCCAAGCTTGAACCTTCGTGCGCATGCGTGAGTTTTTTCACGGCTGTCAGTTGCGTCATTCGCCTGTGGGCAGGCTTTGAGTGAGCACTGACCCAGCCCCCTCGTCGGATTTTTATTGTCAGGGAAATGGCAGAGCGACTGCCGCTTTGCTCCATGAATTTTTTTTCAGAAACTGTTAGAGACAGCCAGTCTCAAGATGGCTTTCGGTGAAGATTCTGTCAGCGTCACACGGATTAAGGAGTGTTAAAACCTTTTTAAAGATGGCCCGCGGAGGGCGCGCGGCGCACCGAGCGGCCATCGACAGGCTGGAACGACCAGATCATTTCCAAACTGAACACTGTGTTGATCCGGGACATCATGTGACTACCACAGAAATGGCAAGAGAGCTGGACATAGCACTTTTGTGGCACATTCCACTGTTACAGGAGATTTTGTAATGAAAGACGTGCGGAGGATTTCGCGCGTCGGCACGGAGCCGCTCATGGCGTGCAAAAAAAAAAAAAAACACCTCCATGTTGGAAATGATTCGGAAGATTCAGACGGCTTTCGATGGCTTTTCAGTCGAGTGAGTATCTGAGAAATTGTGTAACAGCTGGACATGCCACAACATGTCCTGTGAGACTTCCAACACGGAGGTGTTTTTTTGTTGCGCACCATGAGCGGCTCCGTGCCGACGCGCAAAATCCTCCGCACGTCTTTCATTACAAAATCTCCTGTAACAGTGGAATGTGCCACAAAAGTGCTATGTCCAGCTCTCTTGCCATTTCTGTGGTAGTCACATGATGTCCCGGATCAACACAGCGTTCAGTTTGGAAATGATCTGGTCGTTCCAACCTGTCGATGGCCGCTTGGTGCGCCGCGCACCCTCCGCCGCTGTGGGCCGTCTTTAAAAAGGTTTTAACAATCCTTAATCCGTGTGATGCCAACAGAATCTTCACCGAAAGCCATCTGAATCTTTCGAATGGTTTCCAACTGGCTGTCTCTAACAGTTTCTGAAAAAAATTTCATGGAGCAAAGCGGCAGTCGCTCAACCATTACCCTGACAATGAAAATCAGTGCTCACTCAAAGCCTGCACACAGGCGAATGACGCAACCGACAGGTGTGAAAAAACTCACGCATGCACGAAGGTTCAAGCTTGGCTGATGCAATCACACGTGATTCAAATCCATATAGTTTTTGAAAAAAATAAAAATAAATAATAAGCCCTTAATAGCAACAGAGATGCAAACATTAATCAATTAATCATTTTGAGTCTTTTTTTATTCATACTCATTGATTTCAGTTTGGTCAGCATGGTGGATTAGTGGTTAGCAGTTTTTGAAAAAAATAAAAAGGTCCATTACTTTTCGGACAGACCTCGTATGTTGTGCAGTTTGTGTTGCAAACATGATGAGACCAGCAGGAGTCACTGTGCATGTGCTAGTCAGTAAACCTCACTCCACAACAGCTAATAGGACTCCGGGCAGGTGTTGGGTTTTAGCCGACTGGTCAGAGCATTTATTGTGAGGTCACATCCCGAGTAGAGCGAGTGGGAGGAGTCAGTCACAACACAGCACAGGAGCAGAGGGAGTACAACTGCTATACAAACAGATGTTAAATGTTTGGAGGAGATACACTGTATAGAAACCCCATTTTCTTTCTTTTTTTAACTTGCGCCTGTTGCTTTAAATAGCAAGAAGCTGTTGTTGGCCATGTCCCCTTTCACACTGGGTGGATGTCTCCGTTCTTTCTCCAAGACACTGTGTACGCATTTCTTATACAGACAGTATTGCAGATATGAACTTCTTTTATGTATGTCTCAAAGAGAAGAATGAGCTGTCCTTCCTCTCCTCTTACACTCACACTCCTCTCACACTGCTTTTACTTTGGACCTTTTTCATATTTTCCTGATCTGGTCCACACAAGCCTTGTTCACCATTCATCCCCAACCTCGTCTTTCTCAGATATATGCCTGAGGATCCACACAACCCATTCGGTTTACGAGATGTGAGCTGGTCGCTGAGTTTTCAATCTCCACAGACCCAGACCCTCTGATTGCATAATCAGAATCTCAGTCGTGGAGAAAAAACGGGGAGGAGTTGATACACCGCACTGATGATAATTATCTACACTCTGCGCTCTTATGATACTGATAATGAGAGAAATAAACTCACTCAGCAACTTTGGATCAAGATCACATTATCTTGTAAGAATATTAACAAGGATCTGTCTGTGTAGAGGCGTGATTCAGCAGATTTATTTTTAATAAAGGCTAATCTCATGATAATCTTATGGTATAATCAGTTAATAATTATTGTAGATTTAATAACCCTGCACTGTAAATATTCAAATTACAGCCGACAGATAAGAAGAGCTCTCATTTGTCTGAAACTCTGAACAAATCTTCAGGTCAGTTCAAAGTTTTATCATAGTCTTAAAGGGGAAATTCAATATTTCTCAACCTAGACTCTAAAACATTTTGGGGGTTTTCTTTTCATTTGGGACAAAAATGTAATTAAGTGGTGCTTTATTGGTTTAGTACAGAATGCTATGATGGGCTAACTGGCTAATTAATATAACTGCATAGGTCAAGATAGAAAACTTTTTGTTGTCTCTTTGTACAGGCAAGTGTGCCATAGCATTGAAATCATCCCTGATGAGGTAAACATGCATGTGTTTACCTCATTAAATGTACAAAAAAAAAAAAAAAATCAAAATGGCCGATAATACAGTTAGCTGCTTACCTTAGCCTAGATATCCTCCTCCGAGACTGCTCTTCAATGATGCGTTACATGTTGACTGTTGGTGGGCTTGTTCTATAAGGTAAACATGTGCACGTTTACCTCCATAAGGATGCTTACCAGGCCACCAGATACTTCTAATGACATTTTTGCCTGTTCAGTGGTGACAAGAAGCAGTTTACTGTTTTTTGCTTGTCCATTAGCCTGTGGATAGTGTTTGCCTTCTAAGTTAATAATGTGCCAATTGTATATTTTTGTTCCATGTGATGAGATTATCCCCAAAGTGTCCACAAAAAGAGCCTAGATTGCAAAATCCTGGAATTCCCCTTTGGATGATAAGTGTCGCCTTCACACGTATCATCACTGTATGTATTTCAGCCCAAAATTTGCCAATATTGATTTTCTGACATGCGTTTTCATTCTCTCTCTCTCTCTCTCTCTCTCTCTCTCTCTCTCTCTCTCTCTCTCTCTCTCTCTCTCTCTCTCTCTCTTTTGAAAAGCAGTGATTTGTCTTTGTTTATTCTATTGATTTATGACAATAAGTTCCTCATTCAGCTTCGCAGCCTGCCGTCTTGCGGGAGGAAAAATGATCATTTGATGCTGTTGTGGGAGAATGTTTGCTATTTGTGGAAATAAAAAAACATTTATTCTGCATAAACAAATGTAGCATGTCTAAGATATACGAAATGCTCATTTTCTACAAACGTCATGGCTTTAGTCTTTTTTCTAATCGTGGTGTTTACGATACGTGAGGGAGCTGTGCTTGTTGGCCTGAAGTTGTGTCCCCCTGGGAGTGGTTAGGATGGGGTTAAGTGCTGTCAGAGGTCACATTAGGGTTAAGGCCATGGGTAAAAAGTAATGACACAGAGGAAAAAGAATACCCATCTGTTTTATGCCTCCTCTGCTAAATGTAAAACTGTGACCAAAAGCTAAAACAGCTTAGCGGCTCAGATTTAGAACTAGACAGAACAGAGTCTCTGATGTCTCAGTTATGTCGCCTGTGGAACATTTAGATGGCCTCTCAGTCACATCCACCGACATAAATCTCAGCCATATGGCGGCAGCTGTTACGCTGATGCAAGATAGAGCAACTATAAAATTAAAACGATTACACTTAATATTGAAAGAAAAAAATAATGAAAAAACATATGGTAATTAGAGCAGAACTCATAAGAACCACACCTCTGTATTAATCTTAATTTATATTCCAGACTAAAAAAAAGGGTCCATAACGCTGTTTCCATGAGACACTAACCACAAAATTCAAAGGGGGCTGGGGGGTGGTAATCTGAAACCTTGATCTGCTCTTGAATTTAAAGTATTCTTTGTTTGATTAATGTTACACATCTTCAGTTCACGAAAACTGTCACATAAAGTTTTGAATAATCTTGTCAATCATAGGTGAAACTAAAAGGGCACTTAAAGGTTATAAACCTATGCCAATGCCCGTAGTTTATTCTTTAACGATATGCATATATAGCTTTTTTTGTTGTACAGTAACTGAATTTAGATAACTCACAGCTAGATCTCCTTTTATCTTAATCTGCTCTAAACTCTGCATGCATTTGTAGATACATACGTTGTACAGTATGATCACTGTAAACATCCCTGAATGTTAAGATCCAGGTAAAATAAAAATTACAAAACAGCTTCTTGTAATGAGAAATTTAAATATGTTCTGTCAATTAATTTCACATTTCAAAGGTACTCCCCCTCTAGCTGCCACCTTATCGTGGTGGGGGAGTTTGCATACCCGGATGATCCTAGGAGCTATGTTGTCGGGGGCTTTGTGCTCCCTGTAGGGTCTCACAAGGCAAACAGGTCCTAGGTGATGGGTCAGATAAGGGCAGTTCAGAACCTCCATGACCAATAAAAGATCAAGGACCGTGACGTCGCCCGGTATGGTGGAGCCGGGGTCCCACCCTGGAGCCAGGCCTGGGGTTGGGGCTCGCGCGCGAGCGCCTGGTGGTTGGGCCTTAGCCCATGGGGCCCGGCCGGGCTCAGCCCGAAAGAGTGACGTGGGCCCGCCCTCCTGTGGGTTCACCACCTGCAGAGGGGGCCATGGGAGTCGGGTGCAGAGAGGATTGGGTGGCGGTCGAGGGCGGGTGGCCCGGCGGCCCGGTCCATGCTCACAGCCCCTGGCTGTTGGGACGTGGAATGTCACCTCGCTAGTGGGGAAGGAGCCTGAGCTTGTGCGGGAGGTTGAGAGATACCGACTAGAGATAGTCGGGCTCACCTCCACGCACAGCTTGGGCTCTGGTACCCAATTCCTGGAGAGGGGCTGGATGCTTCATTTTTCTGGCGTCGCCCACGGGGAGAGGTGGAGAGCTGGGGTCGCATTGCTTATTGCTCCCCAGCTCAGTTGCCAAGTGTTGGAGTTCACTCCGGTGAACGAGAGGGTTGCGTACCTACGCCTTCGGGTCGGGGACAGGTCTCTCACCGTTGTCTCGGCCTACGGGGAGAGCAGCAGTGCAGAGTACCCGACCTTCCTGGAGTCCCTGGGAGGGGTACTAGATAGCGCTCCGACTGGGAACTCCATTGTTCTCCTGGGGGATTTCAACGCCCACGTGGGCGGCGACAGTGAGACCTGGAGGGGGGTGATCGGGAAGCACGGCCTCCCCGATCTGAACCTGAGTGGTGTTCAGTTGTTGGACTTCTGTGCTAGTCACAGTTTGTCCATCACGAACACCATGTTCGAGCACAAGGGTGTCCATAAGTGCACGTGGCACCAGGACACCCTGAGCCGGAGGTCAATGATCAACTTTGTAGTCGTATCATCTGACCTTCGACCACATGTCTCGGACACTCGAGTGAAGAGAGGGGCAGAGCTGTCGACTGATCACCACCTGGTGGTGAGTTGGATCCGCTGGGAGGGTAGGAAGCCGGTAAGATCTGGCAGGCCCAAACGTATCATGAGGGTCTGCTGGGAACGACTGGCGGAACCCTCTGTCAGCAAGGTCTTCAACTCCCACCTCCGGGAGAGCTTCTCCCAGATCCCGGGGGAGGTTGGCGACATGGAGTGTCGGAGTGTCGGAGCCCGAGTGGACCATGTTCTCCACCTCCATTGTCAATGTGGCTGCTCGTAGCTGTGGTCACAAGGTCTCTGGTGCCTGTCGCGGTGGCAATCCCCGAAACCGGTGGTGGACACCGGAAGTAAGGGATGCCATCAAGCTGAAGGAGTCCTACTTATCTTTGTTGGTAGGTGGGACCACAGAGGCAGCTGACAGGTACTGGCAGGCCAAGCGTGCCGCAGCCCGTGCGGTCGCAGAGGCAAAAACTTGGGTCTGGGAGGAGTTCGGGGAGGCTATGGAGGAGGACTATCGGTCGGCCTCGAAGAGATTCTGGCAAACCGTCTGATGCCTCAGGAGGCGGAAGCAGCTCTCCACCAGCACTGTTTACGGTGCGGGTGGGGAGCTGTTGACCCTGACTGGGGATGTTGTTGGGCGGTGGAAGGAGTACTTCGAGGATCTCCTCAATCCCATCGTCACGTCTTCCGAAGAGGAAGCAGAGACTGGGGACTCGGAGGCAGACTCATCCATTACCCAGTCACCAAGGTGGTTAGAAAGCTCCTCGGTGGAAAGGCTCTTGGGGCGGATGTACGTCCTGAGTACCTTAAGTCTCTGGATGTTGTGGGGCTGTCTTGGCTGACACGCCTCTGCAACATCGCGTGGCAATCGGGGACAGTGCCTCTGGATTGGCAGACTGGGGTGGTGGTCCCTCTGTTTAAGAAGGGGGACCGGAGGGTGTGTTCCAACTATAGGGGGATCACACTCCTCAGCCTCCCCGGTAAGGTCTATTCCAGAGTACTGGAGAGGAGAATTTGACCGATGGTTGAACCTCAGATTCAGGAGCAGCAGTGTGGTTTTCGTCCTGGTCGCGGCACACTGGACCAGCTCTACACGCTCCATCGGGTGCTCGAGGGTTCATGGGAGTTTGCCCAACCAGTCCACATGTGTTTTGTGGATCTGGAGAAGGCATTCGACCATGTCCCTCGGCGCACCCTGTGGGGAGTGCTCCGGGAATACGGGGTCCGGGGTCCTTTGCTAAGGGCTATCCGGTCCCTGTACGACTGCAGCAGGAGCTTGGTTCGCATTGCCGGTAGTAAGTCAAACCTGTTTCCAGTGCACGTTGGCCTCCACCAGGGCTGCCCTTTGTCACCGGTTCTGTTCATTATTTTTATGGACAGAATTTCTAGGCGCAGCCAGGGTGTAGAGGGGGTCTGGTTTGGGAACCACAGAATCTCGTCTCTGCTGTTTGCGGACGATGTGATTCTGTTGGCTTCGTCAAATCAGGACCTTCAGCGTGCACTGGGGCAGTTTGCAGCCAAGTGTGAAGCGTCCGGGATGAAAATCAGCACCTCCAAATCCGAGGCCATGGTTCTCGACCAGAAAAAGGTGCTTTGCCTTCTTCAGGCAAGGACACTCCATCCTTGCCTCAAGTGGAGGAGTTTAAGTATCTCAGGGTCTTGTTCACGAGTGAGGGACGGATGGAGCGTGAGATTGATAGACGGATCGGTGCAGCATCTGCAGTGATGCGTTCGCTGTATCGGACCGTCGTGGTGAAGAGAAAGCTGAGTAGGGGGGCAAAGCTCTCGATTAACCGATCGATCTACGTTCCGATCCTCACCTATGGTCATGAGATTTGGCTCATGACCGAAAGAACGAGATCGCGAGTACAAGCGGCCGAGATGAGTTTCCTCCGCAGGGTGGCTGGGCGCTCCCTTAGAGATAGGGTGAGGACCTCGGTCACTCGGGAGGAGCTCGGAGTCAAGCCGCTGCTCCTCCACGTCGAAAGGAGTCAGTTGAGGTGGCTCGAGCATCTTTTCCGGATGCCCCCTGGATGCCTTGCTGGAGAGGTGTTCCGGGCACGTCCCACTGGGAGGAGGCCCCGGGGAAGACCCAGGACACGCTGGAGGGACTACATCTCTCGGCTGGCTTGGGAACGCCTTGGGGTTCCCCCGGAGGAGCTGGAGGAGGTGTGTGTGGATCGGGAGGTCTGGGCGGCTTTGCTTGAGCTGCTGCCCCTGCGACCCGACTCCGGATAAAGCGGAAGAAAATGGATGGATGGATTTCAAAAGTATCAACCTTCTTCCAGAAGGCAGCCTTGAGAATCATCGCCTCAATATACAGTAGAACAGTAATTCCGAAAGTGTAGGCCACGGCCCACCAGGGCGCTGTGAAGGTTCTGCAGGCAGGTCACAAGAGTTCATTAAAAATAAATGAATAATAAAAATAATTAAATAAAATAATACGATTAAAAAAGATTAAAATAATAAGTGGGTCCTGGCATTCTTAAGTTTGTTTAATGGTAAAATCGGGCTTGTATGTACTGCAGCCATTCCCAAAGACTTCATTCTATCAACCACACACACACACACACACACACACACACATACACACACACACACACATACACACACACACAAATCTTTAACCGTTTATTCCAATTAAGGATCACAGGGGGCTGGAGCCTATCCTAGCAGTCACAGAGCGCGAGGTGGGATACACCCTGGACATGATGCCAGTCTGTCATAGTTCTATCAACCAGTAAGTTGATAATTTATTCATATTATATATATATATATATATATATATATATATATATATATATATATATATATATATATATATATATATATATATATTAGAACAAGAATAGCTTTTATTCATCAAGTACCCAAAGAATACAAGGAATTTGACTTTGGTTTGAGCTGCACTCACTCTGTACGGCATGCATAAATACACACTAAACACTGAATAATTAATGAATGTAATGAAATGTGCAAATAAAATATGTGTAAGAAAAGTAAAATGTGCAATAAGAGAAAAAGAAAAGGATGTGTGAGACAGACAATAGATTGAAGTTAAACTATCAGCCCAGTCTCATGTTTTTTTTTTTCCTCCTGTCACGAAATGTCTCAAATTGTCATGATGGTTTTTTTTTTTCTAACTTACTATTACTAATCTTTCCCCTATCCTCCCACAGGATCAGCCTTCTTCTCACTGTCTGCCACAGTGACTCCTCAGCTCCTGTGCATGTTGTCCTGGGTGACATGAATTAATGATAACAGTGGCCAGTCTTGGGCATGATGTAATAACCCAGGCAGGTTCTCTGCAGATCTGTGGTTGGTAAGGTTAGACCTTACTTGTGTGAAGCACCTTGAGGCAACTTTGTTGTGATTTGGCGCTATATGAATGAAAATAAATTGAAAATAAACTGAAATTGAAATCTGTACAGTTTTTGACATTTTATTTACACCACTGTACCTTCCACAACTGAGCCTTTTTACTCTTAGTTCTGCCTCTGTAGCTGCACTCAACATGCTGCTGCATGAAGCTGTACATCTCAAATACTTACCTGGAACCTGTGCAATGGATTTGATGTTTCTAAAAATGGTACCATAAAAAAAATGTTCACAGTGTGTTTGTTTGTAATTGTCCTGGATCAAGACTAGGTGTCTGATGACTTCGTGGACCTGGCCATCAGAAGTGTATCTCTGTATGGTGGAAGTGCTGAACTTGCAAAGACATTTACTTACCTCATCAGTGATCTTCAGGCCACTGTGTCCTCTGCATTCGAGACTGGAAGACACCTAGGCCGCTCCATAGAGGTGTTTGATGATGGCCATATCTTTGCAGGAGAGTCATAGTCCAAGTATTTTGTGTCCTGATGTTTCCTCTTTTACTGTGTTGTTTTGAGACTTCATATCTGTAGTACTAAGTCTCTTTTGATGATCGTTGGGTACTGTTGGAATGATTTGTTAGGAAACAAGCAGTTACGAATGCTGCTTTTCATTGCCTGTTGGACGTCGCTCATTCCGAGTTGGTATTTCCGACATCCAATCTAAATGTTTTCAGTGCATCTGCAAGGGAAAACATGGATGGCTGCAAAGTTTGTATGGCTGGGGAGAACAAGCTCCTTTCCATGATAATTTCGTCTGTCAACTTGGGAAGAGGGCTGTCACAAGTTTGTGACCCACCTCTTTACTGACAGCAAGATTCACGATTCAACCTACTACCTGTCAACAACATAAAGCAGTGATCAAACACTACATACAAGTAGAAATTAATGACAAGTTAATTCTGCTTGCCGCTCACTGTGTACGCGGCCATATTGGTGAGACTTCAGATCGGTGAAGTTGGTCTACATGGATCATGCCCAAGTGTCCAGTTTTTGGAGTTGGAGCTTGTTTTGGTCATGAGTTCTGAGTTCAGCAGAATGCAGCATTAGGAAGACTTTGATGAGAAGTATCACTTGCATTGTGAGGGAATGTCAGCTATGGCATTTTCAGCCATGTGATGTGTTTGTGCAAAATGCAGCATGCAGGTGCTTCAGTGTTGAGGACTCTATTGGCCGGAAAAGGACAAGGTCATGCCCACATTTCACCTGGCCGTGGCAAATAAGAGGTGTGTGGTTGGATCATTGTCTGTCTGGATGGTTACCAATCAGTGATGTGGTGGATGCAGTGTGGCGTGGCACCAGCACATGCTGCCAGACTTAACTTTTTTGAGATAGAATCTTTTTCAATAAAAGGGACCTGGAGCTACCACTGAACAGAAGTCTGTAGTTCAAACTCCTTCAGTTTGACTGAACATCATTATCTACCTGAGTGCTTCTTGTGTGTTTTGCAAAGCTGCTGTGTGAGGGTAACTCTGTAGAGGAGCATCTGTCAAACAAGAAGTGTTTGATCTCCAAATGGAAGAGACACACTTTTCAACACAGAGCTGAAGTTATAGGTGTTTTCTGTGAAAGAAATGTGCAATGTATGCAACACTATTTTACTTGCTGCAATTAACACTCAGTAATAAAGACATTTCACTCTAATGGTGCACCACATCCTCAGGCTTATGAAAAAAAAAAGGAAATGATGAAGGAGCCGGAGGCATCAGATACAAATGAGCAGTGGTGGGCACATCTAACCAAAAAGTTAGCTTCGATAACCATTAATCCACTAACTGAAAAGTTAACCTTTATAAAGCTAACCCGATAAACTGAAAATTCTGTTTCAATGTGATTCAGCATGTATAGCAAATGTGTGGCATTTGGCATTCACACTCCCATCCAGTAGATGGCAGTGTCCACGGCAGTGTGAATGCCAAATGCCACACATTTGCTATACATGCTGAATTACACTTAAGAAACAGAATTTTCAGTTTTCAAATTGCCTTTTTTTTACAAATGAAAAAATATGACATATTTACAAATATGGATTTATTTGTAAAAAACAAAACTAACACACACATTACAGTAGCTTGTGTGTTGTTTTTTACATATATATAAATAGACCAACCACTGATTGGATGAGGCTCATTTTCCCATAATGCCTTTTGGCATGTGTGTCTGTAAATGCTCAAACCTTCAAAATTAGTGCATTACTTTGAAACTAAAACATATAGCTGATATTTTCACTTTGTAAAAAGAACAGAGGATGGCGGTCATCCATCATCAGTGGAGAGCTCGGAGTAGAGTCGCTGCTCCTTTGCGTTGAAAGGAGCCAGTTGAGGTGGTTTGAGCATCTGGTAAGGATGCCTCCTGGGTGCCTCCCAAGGGAGGTGTTCCAGGCACATCCATCTGGGAAGAGACCCCCAGGGAAGACCCAGGACTAGGTGGAGAGATTATATCTCCACACTAGCCTGGGAACGCCTTTGGATCCCCCAGTCAGAGGTGGTCAATGTGGCACGGAAAGGGAAGTCTGGGGTCCACTGCTGGAGCTGTTGCCCCCATGACCCAACCCAAAAAAGTGGTTGAAAATTAGTGAGTGAGTGATGAAAAAACAGAGGTGATGTTAATTTCAATAACCTGTCCAGAATTAGTTTGTTTAAAGTTTTAACCATAAGTCAAAACTGCCTTGCTGTGCATGTCTCCTGTGACATGTCTGCAAGACTGTATGGCTGTGAAAATAAGTGATTTTTTTCTTCTCTTCCTTTCTGTCTGGTAGCCACTTCTCCTCTGCTGGCAGAGGATTGAGCTCTACCTCTCATATCTGTCTGTCTGCTACAAAACACATAACAGGCAGGAACTAAAATGTATGATTTCAGGCTTTACAAATATTTTTAATTGTTAAGCCTTATTCACTATGCTTGCAATAAAATATTAGCGTTCAAAAAGTTATCATAACTAAATTTAGCGGAAGTTAATTGGTCCACTGATGGTTTTCAAAGTTAGCTGAAAAGCTAATCAGTTAACAAAAAAGTTAGCTTCATTCATTCAGGGATTAGCGGAACTGTGGCACCCACTGCAAACAAGACACCATCCACCTTTAAAAGGGCACACCATTATCATGACAAAAGATGAAGACATGATTCCAAAATCTACGGTGTATCCGGAAAGTATTCACAGCACTTCACTTTGCCACATTTTATGTTGACAGCCTAATTCCAAAATGGATGAAATTCATTTATCTTCCTCAAAATTCTACAAACAATACCCCATAATGACAACGTGAAAAAGTGTTTTTGACAAATAAAAAAACCCTAAGAAATCACATGTGCATACGTTTTCGCAGCCTTTGCCATGAGCTCAGGCGCATCCTGTTTCCACTGATCATCATTGAGATGTTTCTACAGCTTAATTGGAGTCCACCTGGGTTAAATTCAGTTGATTGGACATGATTTGCAAAGGCACAAACCAAGCATGAAATCAAAGGAATTGTCTGTAGACCTCTGAGACAGGATTATCTCGAGGCACAAATCTGGGGAAGGGTAGACAAACATTTCTGCTGGTTTGAAGGTCCCAGTGAGCACAGTGGCTCCTATCATCCATAAATGGAGGACGCTCAGATCCACCAGGACTCTTCCTGGAGCTGGCTGTCCATCTAAACTGAGTGACCAGGGGAGAAGGGCCTTAGTGACCAAGAACCTGATGGTCATTCTGTCACAGCTCCAGCATTCCTCTGTGGAGAGAGGAGAATCTTCCAGAAGGACAACCATCTCTGCAGCAATCCACCAATCAGTCCTGTATGGTAGAGTGGCCAGACAGACGCCACTCTATCATATGATAAAAGGCACATGGCAGCCCACCTGGAGTTTGCCAAAAGGCACCTGAAGGACTCTCAGACTATGAGAAACAAAATTCTCTGGCCTGATGAGACAAAGATTGAACTCTTGGGTGTGAATGCCAGACATCATGTTTGTTGGAAACCATCCCTACAGTTCACTGTAGGGATTGTGTCTGGCGTCTGGATATCAAACAAATAGCTTCAGGACAACTTTGTGAATGTTCTTGAGTGGTCCAGCTAGAGCTCAGACCTGAATCCAACTGAACATCTTTGGAGAGATCTGAAAAAGGCTGTGCATCGATGCTCCCCATCCAACCTGATGGAGCCTGAGAGGTGCTGCAAAGAGGAATGGGCCAAACTGCTCAACGATAAGTGTACCAAGCTTGCAGCATCATATTAAAAAAAAGACTTGGGGCTGTAATTGCTGCCTGAGGTGCATCAACAAAGTATTGAGTGGGGTTTGAATACTTAAACCATTTTCATGTTGTCATTACAGGGTGTTGCAAGCAGAATTTTCAGGGACAAAACTGAATTTACTCCACTTTGGAATAAGGCTGTAACATAAAAAAAAAAAAGTGGAAAAAGTGAAGTGCTGTGAATACATTCTGGATGCACCGTATATCTTCAAAAAAAGTCTGTGTTTGTCTTGGTGCTCAACCATATTGTTTTATCTCGCTTTTCTATGTAATTCTTTTCCCTCAATATCTATCTATCTATCTATCTATCTATCTATCTATCTATCTATCTATCTATCTATCTATCTATCTATCTATCTATCTATCTATCTATCTATCTATCTATCTATCTATCTATCTATCTATCTATCTATCTATCTATCTATCTATCTATCTATCTATCTATCTATCTATTTACTGTGTAGGAGAACCCTGTGATATTTCATTAATATAATAATAAACTAGGGCAACTTAATTTCCTTTCTCCACTTATGCACAAAATAAATCCCCCAAACCTGCAATTACAGGCTGTCAGAATTATTGTCTAAGGACAAAAGCAGGAGTATGTCAGCTGAATTCAGTTTACTCACTGGCAAGAGACCACAAAAATTATGATTATTCTGTTGCATATTCTAATAAAACATTTGTGCGAAGCTCAGCAATCAGCAGGCTCGTAGTCTGCCCAACTCAAACCGGTTTCTCAGCTCATCTTGCTTGTGGAGTGAGAGCGCTCTGTGTTCTTCAGATCTTTACAAGCCAGAAAGAAAAGCAAAGCTTTCCATTTGCACAGTCACATGCACTCATGAACAAAAAGTGATCTTAATCATTTTTGATCTCTCCCGTGATAGCAGGTTTGGGCGGCTGTTAAAAAAGAAGCTAAGGCACGAGGGAACACTGGCTGTAATGGAAGTGTCATAAATAGTTCATGGCAGTTTTCCTGCAGGCAGGATACCGTCCAGACTGTGGATACTCACTGCTTAGTTTTACAGTGGGAAGTTCTCCAGACTTACAGTACATAATGTACCAGAACTATGTTTTGTTTGCCAGTGTGCTGGCATGTGGTAATTATATTCAACACATGCTATCTCTCTCACACATTAAAAAAAATAATACATTTAAAAGGGAGGAGGGTATACAATATGTAGTGCATAGGAATTCCTTGCACCGTGTAAAATCCAGTGAGTGAACAGACAGACAGAGTAAATGAGTTCTTACCTCCCAGTTTTTTTTTTTTTAACACAACTTAAAACAAATAAATGTTGCAATATTATAATGTAAATTAAAGAGTATAACTAGCACAAACTCATGAAGAAGATGTGGTCAATTTCATGGACCTGATCAATGACAGTAATTCTCAAGGTGTGGACCATGGTCCTTTGGTTGACCATGATGGCACTGCATGTGGGCCACCAGACGCCATTAAAACTAAACAAATTTTAAATCATTTACATCTTTATTTTCAATTTTGTAAAACAGTTTAAAATTGCCTAAAAATGTTTGATTATTTCTAAAATGTAATCAGGAGTAATAAAACAAAGTCCCATGCTTTAAATTATGTTATTTGTCATTTATCTAACCTAGTTTTAGAAGGTTCTGGGTAGGTCCCAGAAGATTTGTAGGTTTCAAAGTGAGCTCTGGTGTTCTGATTGATGGATGATTAATGAATGATGCATTGATGGATTGGGAGCAGGTGTGACTGTCAGTGAGAGAAACAGTCCATTATGGCACAAAAATTTGCTAAATCAGAGATGTGTACCTTTACTTTATTTCACAGCGGTTACATTCTAAAACTGATATTACATGGTCATACCACCACACATCCTGCAGAAAGGATGTTCTATTAATTTAGGAATGAAAGAAAATAGCACACGAAATGGTCAATTGAGGTAAACAGTGAATGAAGTTCATGAAATAGAAAATAAGTTAAAATCCAGTGGTGGGCACAGCTAACCAAAACATTAGCTTCGATAACCATTAATTCGCTAACTGAAAAGTTAACTTTTGTAAAGGTAAACCGATAAATCCCTAAAATATTTAGCGGAAGTTATGGATAAAAGCTAAACCAATAACTTTCAGTACTTATGTCAGTACACGGCAGTTATTGACAAGAAGTCAGTGCTTCTTCTCAGATCAGTCTTCTCTCAGCAAAAGAGAACACGTGATAAGAGAGAAAGGAGAGAGGAAAAAAATATTTCTCTTCACACCATACAGACCTGCCAGTCATTTCACTGGAGTCTTGCACAGGTAGACAGTTTTAACTTATGGTTATAATTTTAAACAAACTAATTGCAGACAAGATATTGAAATTAATATCACATCTGTCATTTTACAAAGTGAAAATATCAGCTATATGCACTAATTTTGAAGGTTTTAGCGTTTACGCCTTGCTCTCACTGCGTCCGATACGCTTACTGAGTCTGCGGGCTCAGTAAACACCGCAGCGGGCCACTCACATCGCCCCCTTATCTGCTGTGCGGAGCTACGACCAACTCCGGCAACAGGTCCAGAGACTACGCTTGCTGCTTTGATGCAGAGCGCTCTGGCAGCCTGCAAGTATAGACTTCTTGCAAAAAAAATCTGCAGCGCTGCAGGGTCTCCGTAAGTGCAACCGCAGAACTCCATGGCCACTGAGAGAGCTTTATATCTTTTTAATGACTTGGATTCTCTGCAGATCCTGCATCAGTACCCCACAATGGTAACACAGGAGGCAGTGTGAGCGAGGGGTTAGACACACATGCCACATAGCATTTCCAGTAGATCATAGATAGTAGCAGTGTTCACAGCAGTGTGAGCAGCCACACATTCGCTAACAGTAAGGAAGGACTTAACAAACAGAATTTTCAGTTTTCAAATTGCTTTTTTTTTACAAATGAAAAAATGACATATTTACAAATACAGATTTATTTGTAAAACCCACCACACATTTCAGTAACTGTGTGTTATACCGACCAGCCAACCACCGATGTCAGGAACTAATGTACCCATAATGCAATGTGGCATGTATGTCTAAACGCATATAGCTGACTAAAACATATAGCTGTTTTTTTTTCACTTTGTAAAACGACAGACATGATGTTAATTTCAATAACTTGTCTGCAATTAATATGTTTAAAATTATAACCTTGAGTCAAAACTGTCTGCCTGTGCAAGACTCTAGTGAAATGACCGGCAGGTCTGATGTGATGAGAAATTATGTTCCCCCCCGTCCCTCTCCCTCTCTCTCTCCCTCTCCCTCTCCCGCTCCCTCTCCCTCTCCCTCTCTCTCTCCCTCTCCCTCTCCCTCTCCCGCTCCCTCTCCCTCTCTCTCTCTGATAGTCAGCTCTCCTTTGCCTGCAGAGGATGGAGCTCTACTGTTCATGGCTGTCTGACAGACAGGCACTAAAATCTTTGATTTCAGACTTTACAAATGTTTTTAACTGTTATGCTTTATTCACTATGCCTGCAAAAGTATGTCTGTGGTCTAAAAGTTATCTGAACTAAATTTATCAGAAGCTAATTGGTCCACTGATGGTTTTCAAAGTTATCTGGAAAGCTAATATGGTAATGAAATGTTAGCTTTGATAATTAGCAGTTAGCGGATTAGCGGAACTGTGCCCACCACAGTTAAAATCACAGTAAAGTTAAAAATCACAGTTCAGCATGAAGTTAAATGAAAAGGAGAGAATGGTTAGAATTAGAAAACATTGCTTTTGCCACATATCACTGCTTCGTGTATTGCAGACACATAAACAGTACTTGTGATGTTGATTAGAAATGGAGGAAAGTAATCTTCAATCGGTCAGATGTTATTTGAAGTGTAGTGACCAAGTGGTTACTGCACTTGGTTTCAGTGCAGAAGGTTCCCGGTTTAAACCCCACCCCTGCCCATTTCTCTATGTAATGTGGGGTTGCGTCAGGAAGGGCATCTGGCATAAAACTTGTGCCAATTCAACATGCAGATCCATCTCAGATCTGCTGTGGTGACCCCAAGTGAAACAAGGGATTTGCTTTTATTAACACAATGCAGTTGCATTCACTTCCAGTACTGCAGCTGAGCCTGAAGCATTTGGGTGGATACACTTGGCAAAGAATTATAGAAATTCAGAAATGATCAGGCTAAAACTGATATATGTTTCATGATAAAGGAAGGCAGATGGGCTGGCTTGGTTTGATCTGCTTCTGTGGTATTGCCCTGTGGAGGGATTCAAATTATTTAAACATGACAGAAATAAACACCCTCAGCCATACTTTAAAATCATCACACTTTAAAATGTACTGAAAAATGAAGCCAAATCTATACAACATGATATAATTTAAAATAAAAAATATATATAAAATGCAAAATCATGGATTTCAAAAGTACTCACCCATTTAAGGTAGCACTGCATCATCATGTTCATGGCAAGCGGACTTTTGCAAAATATGGAGATGGATAAAAGCCCATTTCTAAGTCAGGGAAGATCCCTTTGAATTCAGTTAAAATTGTCATTAAGAAATGGAAAGTGTATGACACAGAATGGTGCTTGTGTCTAGAGGAGAGTTGGTTTGATTCCTTGGCAGACACGCAACTCACTGAGGCGCACCAAAGTCCTTGTTCCCCAAGTTGCACCTGTTGTGCAGTTGGGTACCTTGCCCTGATATCTGTGTGTGTGTGTGTGTGTGTGTGTGTGTGTGTGTGTGTGTGTGTGTGTGTGTGTGTGTGTGTGTGTGTGTGTGTGTGTGTGTGAGAGAGAGAGGTGTGTGTGTGTATATGTGTGAGAGAGAGAGAGATACATAATTGAAATTGATACATATTGAGCATTTGCATCAGATGAAAAAGTGCTCATTAAAAATTGATGAGTTTGTTAAGGGTGAGAGGATTATGAATGCTCCATTATTTTGTGGTTTATGTTACTTAAACATCAAATAATACACTTAAAAAGCCCAATAAAAGCCAGCAGTGTTTTTCTTTTGATTTGATGGCATAAAGCTATAAAAAGTGTGAACAGCTAGAGAGGCTCGGCACTGTTTATAGGGATTCCCCAAGGTGAAGATGGAGGGCCATTGCTTTTTGCTAGGCTATTGAAGCAACTCTTATACCTGGCTGAGTTCAACTCTGAATTTTCTGGAGAAGCACCATTTGGGGAAGGTGTTTGAACTTGTGCCATTTTTAGATACATTGAAAAGTTTTCCGGAGCTTGACTGGACTGACAGTCGTTTTTGCTTGAGGTGGCCCAGTGAAAACCCAGTGCAACTTTGTGTCCAATTTTCACACCAAGCATAGACAAAATTATTCTGCAGTATCAAGAGTTGAGGATGGAGTGAACCCCAAGTTCATTCAGAGTTACAAGGAGGTGTGGCAGGCCTGCGCTGGGCTATCCCAAGCTGAGCACATGCAGGACAGAGATGGCTGGAAGTTCCAAGCTCAAAAACCCCCTATTTTCCCAATTTTGCCAAGTGGTGTGAATGTTTAAGAAGACAGAGTCTTAGCTCTTTCTAGGACTGCACTGTTCTGGACAGTGTGTGTGGTGTGTGTGTGTGTGTGTGTGTGTGTGTGTGTGTGTGTGTGTGTGTGTGTGTGTGTGTGTGTGTGTGTGGTGTGTGTGTGTGTGTGTGTGTGTGGTGTATATACGGTGCATCCAGAAAGTATTCACAATGCTTCACTTTTCCACATTTTTTTATGTTACAGCCTTATTCCAAATGGAGTAAATTCATTTTCCCCCTCAAACTCCTACTCACAACACTGCATAATGACAACATGAAAAAGTTTTTTTTTAATTTCTGCACATTTATTTAAAATAAAAAGTAAGAAATCATATGCATATAAGTATTCACACCCTTTGCTCAATACTCTGTTGGTGCACCTTTTGCAGCAATTACAGCCTCAAGTCTTCTTGAATATGATTCCACAAGCTTGGTGCACCTATCTTTGGGCAGTTTTTCCCATTCCTCTTTGCACCACATCTCAAGCTCCATCAGATTGGAGGTTGGATGGGGAACATTGACAGAGTTGTCCTGAAGCCACTCCTTTGATATCTTGTCTGTGTGCTTACCCCAGTCTGAGTCAAGAGCGCTCTCGAGCAGGTTTTCATCCAGGATGTCTCTGTGCATTGCTGCATTCATCTTTTCCTCAGTCCTGAATAGTCTCCCAGTTTCTCTCACTAAAAAACATCCCTATAGCACCACCAACATGCTGCCACCACCATGCTTCACTGTAGGGATGGTGGCTGGTTTTCTCCAAACATGATGCCTGGCATTCACACCAAAGACATCAATCTTTGTCTCATCAGACGAGAGAATTTTGTTTCTCATGGTCTGAGAGTCCTTCAGGTGCCTTTTGGGAAACTCCAGATGGGCTGTTATGTGCCTTTTACTAAGGAGTGGCTTCCATCTGGCCACTCTACCATACAGGCCTGATTGGTGGATTGTTGTAGAGATGGTTGTCCTTCTGGAAGGTTCTCCTCTCTCCACAGAGGAATGCTGGAGCTCTAACAGACTGACCATTGGGTTCTTGGTCACCTCCCTGACTAAGGCCCTTCTCCTCCGATCGCTCAGTTTAGACAGGCAGCCACCTCTAGGAAGAGTCCTGGTGGATCTGAACTTCTTCCATTTACAGGTGATTGAGGCCACTGTGCTCATTGGGACCTTCAAAGCAGCAGAAATGTTTCTGTACCCTTCCCCAGATTTGTGCTTCGAGACAATCCTGTCTCAGAGGTCTATAGACAATTCCTTTGACTTCATGCATGGTTTGTGCTCTGACTTGCACTGTCAACTGTGGGACCTTATATGTAGACAGGTGTGTGCCTTTCCAAATCATGTCAAATCAAATTAATTTACCCCAGGTGGACTCCAATTAAACTGTAGAAACATCTAAAGATGATCAATGGAAAAAGGATGCAGTTGAGCTCAATTTGAGCTTCATGAAAAGGCTGTGAATACTTATGTACATGCGATTTCTATTTATAATAATTTGCAACAACAACAAAAAAAAGACCTTTTTGACATTGTCATTATAGAATATTATAGTGTGTAGAATTTTGAGGAAAAAAAATGTATTTAATCCATTCTGGAATAAGGCTGTAACTTAATATGTGGAAAAAGTGTATGTATTCAGTGGATGCTGGCACATAAATGAAAGAACATAAATCGTTAAAAGAAACACAACGACCTATTGTTATGTCAGCGTTTTCCCCTGAATCTCTCTGGTCATTGATTTCCACATTAAGCAGACCTTTACACTAACACGGCTCACAGACACTGCTGAGAGAGCTTATTGATTGTGGTGGATAGGCGGACACCACAAATGCATCCTCTGTCACTGTTAGTCCAGTTAAACATGTCCTTATGATAGCAGGTATCTAATCCGAGTGTCAGCGCATGCATGAGGCCAGAGCATTACTGTGCAGAGCAACACAGAGAGAAATACTTGCAAATGTTAGTTACACTTGCTGGTGTGCGGCTCCTCTATTATTTTAAAATCAAATGTTTGGTCCGTTCCATGGTATCCATGTGGCATCTCTAACAACTCTGTGATCAGACTGAAATATCCAAAGTAACAAGGTAGATGTGAAAAGCTCTGTTTTCCTGGTTTTGCCAGTCTTGTTAATTCTCAGTGTAGCTTTCAGACAGTTGGTTTGGCCTTCTTTTGCTGAATGATTTGTCCAAATTTGGTCATTTATTTATTTTACATTTCCTTAACATCATTTCTCATTCAAAGCAGTCATCATTTGGATCAAATAAGGTCAGCTCTGAATAACTACAGTGTCCTCCAAAAATACTGGGCTCTTTGATATTTCACACATTTTAATTTGTTGATGTAATTTCAAATACAAAAAGTAAATCAGGCTTCTCAATATAAAAATCTCAAAGTATCTTCCTTAAACTCAAAGCAAATCTCTTACAACTTGATATAAAGTAATTAAAAATGTAAAAGCCAAGATGATGAAATGATGGATTGCACAAGTAATGGCCCACTTTGAAATAGTACCTGTAAATAATCAGTTTTATTGCCAGTTTTCTTCAGACAGGTCAGGTGATGGATACATAAACATTTCCAAGTCACTGAATATGTCTTGGACTTTATTTACATTAAGTATGAAGAAATACAAACAGTATGGCACTCTATGGTAAATCTGTGTGGAGTAGATAGTTACCTTGATAGTTACAGTGACTGAGTGACTGTGCAAGAAGGAGAAGAGTGAGGAAAGCCACCAAGACACCCAGACAACCCAGAAGAAGTTACAGGCTTCTGTGGCTGTGATTAGGAGAAATTATTCATACTACATGTTTTGCATTTTGTATCACCAGTTATACAGCTTCATGACAAAGTTGTATAGAGGAGGATTTTCTTTCACCAATACAACAAATCTAGGCTTGCATCTCAGATGTACCTTTTGGCAATTGTAGCTGAACTTTCAGACCTTCTTTTTAAGAAAATCCTCTCATCATGAAGAGGATCCAAGATGATACTCCTGTGGCTGCAACAGATGGATGGTTACTTTTGATGGAATGGATGGGTAGTCGGCTGGCTGGTTGCAATCCAGGACTCGAGGTGGTTCCACGGTGTGGTGGAGGCTCCATGTGCACCAGCAAAAGCTATAAGATTTGTGGGATTAATGGTAACATAGATACAACATGAACCCATTACAAATAAAATTTAATTTTCAAACACAGACATCAGTCCCATTAACTACATATACACATCTATTCAAGAATCATCTTGGTAGATGTCCAGATACATCAAGGCTGCAGAAGAAATGTAACAGTGTCCATGTCAGCAAAGGTGTGCAATGAATTATCCATCAGAGAGTGGCCCCCACAATGTGATTCCATACTGACACCAGAGGAACCAAGTGACTTGCCTTCGTTATCCGGACCTGAATGAAGGTTGCGGCATGCTTGTGGTTGAGGTTACAGCATTCTCAAAGGCATAATAAGCTTTTCAATTTCTTTATCGAGGCATGCTGTCCACACACATTTGCACACTCGCGAATCGTGTTTGGTGCAGAATGCAGAAGCCAGTGGGCAGAAGGTGTGGGATTGGCTCTGTATACTGTACTTGGCTTCCTGTGTGTAAGCATTGGTTGGAAATGCTCAGTGCATAAAATATACCTTTATTTCTAAGTAGGTCACTGAAGAAAACAATTTTCCATCTTACTGATGTATTAGTGTACATAAAATATATACATAAATCATTATATATACATGGAAAGATGAGAGCGAGAGAGAGAGAGAGAGAAGAGAGAGAGAGAGAGGAGAGAGCTTGGGTCTTGGGATATTTTATTGGAGATTTGGCGTGTGTTAAGGGGGACATACAGTATTACAAATGATACAGCTCCTAAATGAGGCACCGTGTAGCGCCATACCTATTGTAAAACAATGTAAACCTGTCATAGGAAGGTTTGTGCATAGCATGGAGGCTATTAACACACTGGCACTAGCTAAATTAAAATTAAACTAGTAAATATATTGGGGAGGTGATGGTCTAGTGCTGGGGAGATGATGGTCTAGTGGTTAAGCGTTGGGCTTGAGACCAGAGGATCCTCTGTTCAAATCCCAGCCTGACAGAAAAATCACTAAGGGCCCTTGGGCAAGGTCCTTAATCCCCTAGTTGCTCCCAGTGTATAGTGGGCGCCTTGCATGGTAGCAGCCTGACATCAAGGTCAACCTGAGGCATTGATGTGTAAAGTGCTTTGAGCATCTGATGCAGATGGAAAAGCGGTATATATAATTAAAAAACACAGGTAAAAGAATAAAACATATGAGAAAAATAAAAACTATTCATATGAAAGAGAATAAAAATACATTTTAAGTCTTGATTTAAAACATGTCCACGGGCTCAGACTGTCTCACGGATGCAGGAAGACTGAGAGTAGGCAAAGTAGGCTTATCGTCCGAAAATAACAGTATGTTGAAAAATATATAAATAAAACTATGTTTTGTTTAATCTGTCACTGTTGCACATAAGAATGAAAACAAGAGTTCACATATTGCGCTGAGATTAATCTTCAAACACAGAAACGGACATTTGGAAAAGACAGAATTGACAGAAGGTTTGGTTTGGACACAAATGCAAGACTCACAAACACAGCCCTGGTTGACAAACTTTAGTGGTGTGACAAGCAGTGGTCGGTACACGGGTAGACAGTCCAGAAAACACAGCAGCAGTATCATTAACATCAGGCTTAATCGTGGTCGGAACAAACGGGCAGGTGGTCGAAAACACTTTGAGGCAGGCAGGACTATGGAACATGAACGAGAGCTGGAAAGAAGGCACAGGGCGCATCAATCTGGCAAAGAAACAAAGCAGAATGAGCAGTATATATGCACCCCAGCGACAAGCTGCAAATTGAACACAGGTGAGCATGGAAAGCACTGGAAAGGGGGGCGTGACCAGGGAGAGAGAGAGACAGACACGCCCACCTGTAAAAGAGACAGAGAGACCCAAACAGAAAAGCATCCAACAAGGAGATAAACAAAAAAGAAGACAGCCTACACACAAAAACAGACTACAACCAAGAAATAAAAGCAGATCAAACACACCCCTGACAGGACCCCCTCGCCACGGCCTGCCCCGGATGGCCCAGGCGAACCAGTGAGCGGCATGAAAGTCGCGAACAAGCACAGGATCCAAAATAAAGCGAGAGGGAACCCACTAGCGTGCCTCGGGACCATAGCCCACCCAATCGACCAGATACTGAAACCCACGACCGCACCGGCGAGAGGCCAGGAGCCGACGCACGGAGAAGACCGGACCACCATCCACACACTACGGCAGGAGGACATAAAGCACTCGACCGAACAGGCTTGACGTTACTGACGTGGAAAGTAGGGTGGACGCGCATGGACCGAGGAAGACGAAGACGGACCGAAACGGGGTTAATGACCCTGGAGACCGAAAGGGACCGACAAACCGGGGAGCAAGCTTCTTAGGCACGCCCTGAAGTGACAAGTGCCGCGTAGAGAGCCACACCCGCTGCCCAGGGACGTAGGACGGGGCAGCGGACTTCCGGCGGTCAGCGGCCGTCTTATAAGCTTCTACAGAACGGGATAAAATCGTCCGAGCACGCTCCCAGGTTCGCCGGAAATGAAGAATCAAACTGAGCGCCGAGGGAACTGATGAGTTAAGGTCGACCGAGGGAAAAAACGCCGGCTGGTGTCCAAAAACCACATGGAAGGGGGAATAACCGGTGGAAGAAGAGGGTAAACTATTATGGGCAAGTTCGACCCACGGAAGTTGGTCAGACCAAGAGGCAGGATGCCGTGATGCAAGCACCCGCAGACCATTCTCCAGGTCCTGATTTATTGTTCTACCTGCCCATTGGCCTGTGGATGGTAACCCGAAGTCAAACTGGAAGTTACCCCGAGGAGACGGCAAAACTCTCTCCAGAATCGGGATATAAACTGCGGGCCCCGGTCGGAGACTATATCCTGTGGTAAGCCGTGTAGTTTAAAGACCTGGTTTAGCATAACCACAGCTGTTTCCCTAGCCGATGGTAGTTTCCGTAGAGGAATAAAATGAACCATCTTGGAGAGTCGGTCGACTACAGTGAAAACCACAGTGTGGCCCTTGGAGGGTGGGAAGCCAGTTACAAAGTCTACGGCAATATGAGACCACAGATGAGACGGAATTGGCAATGGTAACACTGACCCTGCAGGTGGTTGATTTGAGGATTTATGCATTGCGCATACCTGGCAGGCAGATACGTATTCAGAGACGTCCTTTACTAGGCCTGGCCACCAAAATCTTTGCTGCACCACGAACAAGGTCTTTTTAAGGCCAGGATGACAGAACATCCGACTATCGTGACACCAGCGATCGTCTCACTCCTGAGGTCTGGAGGAAAAAAGTTTTCCCGCGGACACCGACAGGAACTGGCGCATCCCCGATTGTCGATTTAATTCTACTCTCGATGTCCCAGGTTAAGGCAGACACAAAACATGAAGCGGGTAATATCATTCCTGGATCTACAGGCGTGTCTACTGGCTCTCAGGCGAGATAGGGCGTCTGGTTTCCCGTTCTTGGTGCCCGTGGTAGGACAGAGTAAAGTTGAAACGACTAAAAAATATTGCCATCGGGCCTGGGGGCATTGAGCCATTTGGCTGAACGGAGGTATTCCAGGTTTTTGTGATCAGTGTGTAACGACAAAAGGGAATTGTGCCCCCTCCAGCCAGTGCCGCCACTCCTCCAAAGCCACTTAACCGCTAACAGCTCGCGGTCGCCGATGCCATAATTGCGTTCTGTGGGGGTCAATTTCTTTGACAAAAAGGCTGTTTGTGCAAAATGCAGCATGCAGGTGCTTCAGTGTTGAGGACTCTATTGGCCGGAAAAGGACAAGGTCATGCCCACATTTCACCTGGCCGTGGCAAATAAGAGGTGTGTGGTTGGATCATTGTCTGTCTGGATGGTTACCAATCAGTGATGTGGTGGATGCAGTGTGGCGTGGCACCAGCACATGCTGCCAGACTTAACTTTTTTGAGATAGAATCTTTTTCAATAAAAGGGACCTGGAGCTACCACTGAACAGAAGTCTGTAGTTCAAACTCCTTCAGTTTGACTGAACATCATTATCTACCTGAGTGCTTCTTGTGTGTTTTGCAAAGCTGCTGTGTGAGGGTAACTCTGTAGAGGAGCATCTGTCAAACAAGAAGTGTTTGATCTCCAAATGGAAGAGACACACTTTTCAACACAGAGCTGAAGTTATAGGTGTTTTCTGTGAAAGAAATGTGCAATGTATGCAACACTATTTTACTTGCTGCAATTAACACTCAGTAATAAAGACATTTCACTCTAATGGTGCACCACATCCTCAGGCTTATGAAAAAAAAAAGGAAATGATGAAGGAGCCGGAGGCATCAGATACAAATGAGCAGTGGTGGGCACATCTAACCAAAAAGTTAGCTTCGATAACCATTAATCCACTAACTGAAAAGTTAACCTTTATAAAGCTAACCCGATAAACTGAAAATTCTGTTTCAATGTGATTCAGCATGTATAGCAAATGTGTGGCATTTGGCATTCACACTCCCATCCAGTAGATGGCAGTGTCCACGGCAGTGTGAATGCCAAATGCCACACATTTGCTATACATGCTGAATTACACTTAAGAAACAGAATTTTCAGTTTTCAAATTGCCTTTTTTTTACAAATGAAAAAATATGACATATTTACAAATATGGATTTATTTGTAAAAAACAAAACTAACACACACATTACAGTAGCTTGTGTGTTGTTTTTTACATAATATAAATAGACCAACCACTGATTGGATGAGGCTCATTTTCCCATAATGCCTTTTGGCATGTGTGTCTGTAAATGCTCAAACCTTCAAAATTAGTGCATTACTTTGAAACTAAAACATATAGCTGATATTTTCACTTTGTAAAAAGAACAGAGGATGGCGGTCATCCATCATCAGTGGAGAGCTCGGAGTAGAGTCGCTGCTCCTTTGCGTTGAAAGGAGCCAGTTGAGGTGGTTTGAGCATCTGGTAAGGATGCCTCCTGGGTGCCTCCCAAGGGAGGTGTTCCAGGCACATCCATCTGGGAAGAGACCCCCAGGAAGACCCAGGACTAGGTGGAGAGATTATATCTCCACACTAGCCTGGGAACGCCTTTGGATCCCCCAGTCAGAGGTGGTCAATGTGGCACGGAAAGGGAAGTCTGGGGTCCATGCTGGAGCTGTTGCCCCCATGACCCAACCCAAAAAGTGGTTGAAAATTAGTGAGTGAGTGATGAAAAAACAGAGGTGATGTTAATTTCAATAACCTGTCCAGAATTAGTTTGTTTAAAGTTTTAACCATAAGTCAAAACTGCCTTGCTGTGCATGTCTCCTGTGACATGTCTGCAAGACTGTATGGCTGTGAAAATAAGTGATTTTTTTCTTCTCTTCCTTTCTGTCTGGTAGCCACTTCTCCTCTGCTGGCAGAGGATTGAGCTCTACCTCTCATATCTGTCTGTCTGCTACAAAACACATAACAGGCAGGAACTAAAATGTATGATTTCAGGCTTTACAAATATTTTTAATTGTTAAGCCTTATTCACTATGCTTGCAATAAAATATTAGCGTTCAAAAAGTTATCATAACTAAATTTAGCGGAAGTTAATGGGTCCACTGATGGTTTTTCAAAGTTAGCTGAAAAAGCTAATCAGTTAACAAAAAGTAGTTAGCTTCATCATTCAGGGATTAGCGGAACTGTGGCACCCACTGCAAACAAGACCACCATCCACCTTTAAAAGGGCACACCATTATCATGACAAAAGATGAAGAGACAATGATTCCAAAATCTACGGTGTATCCGGAAAGTATTCACAGCACTTAACTTGCCACATTTATGTTGAAGCCTAATTCCAAAATGGATGAAATTCATTATCTTCCTCAAAATTCTACAACAATACCCCATAATGACAACGTGAAAAGTGTTTTTGACAAATAAAAAACCCTAAGAAATCACATGTGCATACGTTTTCGCAGCCTTTGCCATGAGCTCAGGCGCATCCTGTTTCCACTGATCATCATTGAGATGTTTTCTACAGCTTAATTGGAGTCCACCTGGGTTAAATTCAGTTGATTGGACATGATTTGCAAAGGCACAAACCAAGCATGAAATCAAAGGAATTGTCTGTAGACCTCTGAGACAGGATTATCTCGAGGCACAAATCTGGGGAAGGGTAGACAAACATTTCTGCTGGTTTGAAGGTCCCAGTGAGCACAGTGGCTCCTATCATCCATAAATGGAGGACGCTCAGATCCACCAGGACTCTTCCTGGAGCTGGCTGTCCATCTAAACTGAGTGACCAGGGGAGAAGGCCTTAGTGACCAAGAACCTGATGGTCATTCTGTCACAGCTCCAGCATTCCTCTGTGGAGAGAGGAGAATCTTCCAGAAGGACAACCATCTCTGCAGCAATCCACCAATCAGTCCTGTATGGTAGAGTGGCCAGACAGACGCCACTCTATCATATGATAAAAGGCACATGGCAGCCCACCTGGAGTTTTGCCAAAAGGCACCTGAAGGACTCTCAGACTATGATAAACAAAATTCTCTGTGCCTGATGAGACAAAGATTGAACTCTTGGGTGTGAATGCCAGACATCATGTTTGTTGGAAACCATCCCTACATTTCACTGTAGGGATTGTGTCTGGCGTCTGGATATCAAACAATAGCTTCAGGACAACTTTGTGAATGTTCTTGAGTGGTCCAGCTAGAGCTCAGACCTGAATCCAACTGAACATCTTTGGAGAGATCTGAAAAAGGCTGTGCATCGATGCTCCCCATCCAACCTGATGGAGCCTGAGAGGTGCTGCAAAGAGGATGGGCCAAAACTGCTCAACGATAAGTGTACCAAGCTTGCAGCATCATATTAAAAAAAGACTTGGGGCTGTAATTGCTGCCTGAGGTGCATCACAAGTATTGAGTGGGGTTTGAAATACTTAAACCATTTTCATGTTGTCATTACAGGGTGTTGCAAGCAGAATTTTCAGGGACAAAACTGAAATTACTCCACTTGGAATAAGGCTGTAACATAAAAAAAAAAAAGTGGAAAGTGAAGTGCTGTGAATACATTCTGGATGCACCGTATATCTTCAAAAAAAGTCTGTGTTTTGTCTGGTGCTCAACCATATTGTTTTATCTCGCTTTTCTATGTAATTCTTTTCCCCTCATATCTATCTATCTATCTATCTATCTATCTATTCTATCTATCTATCTATCTATCTATCTATCTATCTATCTATCTATCTATCTATCTATCTATCTATCTATCTATCTATCTATCTATCTATCTATCTATCTATCTATCTATCTATCTATCTATCTAGCTATCTATCTATCTATTTACTGTGTAGGAGAACCCTGTGATATTTCATTAATAGAATATAAACTAGGGCAACCTTAATTTCCCTTTCTCCACTTATGCACAAATAAATCCCCCAAACCTGCAATTACAGGCTGTCAGAATTATTGTCTAAGGACAAAAGCAGGAGTATGTCAGCTGAATTCAGTTTACTCACTGGCAAGAGACCACAAAATTATGATTATTTCTGTTGCATATGTCTAATAAAACATTTGTGCGAAGCTCAGCAATCAGCAGGCTCGTAGTCTGCCCAACTCAAACCGGTTTCTCAGCTCATCTTGCTTGTGGAGTGAGAGCGCTCTGTGTTCTTCAGATCTTTACAAGCCAGAAAGAAAAGCAAAGCTTTCCATTTGCACAGTCACATGCACTCATGAACAAAAAGTGATCTTAATCATTTTTGATCTCTCCCGTGATAGCAGGTTTGGGCGGCTGTTAAAAAAGAAGCTAAGGCACGAGGGAACACTGGCTGTAATGGATAGTGTCATAAATAGTTCATGGCAGTTTTCCTGCAGGCAGGATACCGTCCAGACTGTGGATACTCACTGCTTAGTTTTACAGTGGGAAGTTCTCCAGACTTACAGTACATAATGTACCAGAACTATGTTTTGTTTGCCAGTGTGCTGGCATGTGGTAATTATATTCAACACATGCTATCTCTCTCACACATTAAAAAAATAATACATTTAAAAGGGAGGAGGGTATACAATATGTAGTGCATAGGAATTCCTTGCACCGTGTAAAATCCAGTGAGTGAACAGACAGACAGAGTAAATGAGTTCTTACCTCCCAGTTTTTTTTTTTTTTAACACAACTTAAAACAAATAAATGTTGCAATATTATAATGTAAATTAAAGAGTATAACTAGCACAAACTCATGAAGAAGATGTGGTCAATTTCATGGACCTGATCAATGACAGTAATTCTCAAGGTGTGGACCATGGTCCTTTGGTTGACCATGATGGCACTGCATGTGGGCCACCAGACGCCATTAAACTAAACAATTTTAAATCATTTACATCTTTATTTTCAATTTTCGTAAAACAGTTTAAAATTGCCTAAAAATGTTTGATTATTTCTAAAATGTAATCAGGAGTAATAAAACAAAGTCCCATGCTGTAATTATGTATTTGTCAATTTATCTAACCTACGTTTTAGAAGGTTTGGGTAGGTCCCAGAAGATTTGTAGGTTTCAAAGTGAGCTCTGGTGTTCTGATGATGGATGATTAATGAATGATGCATTGATGGATTGGGAGCAGGTGTGACTGTCAGTGAGAGAAACAGTCCATTATGGCACAAAAATTTGCTAAATCAGAGATGTGTACCTTTACTTTATTTCACAGCGGTTACATTCTAAAACTGATATTACATGGTCATACCACCACACATCCTGCAGAAAGGATGTTCTATTAATTTAGGAATGAAAGAAAATAGCACACGAAATGGTCAATTGAGGTAAACAGTGAATGAAGTTCATGAAATAGAAAATAAGTTAAAATCCAGTGGTGGGCACAGCTAACCAAAACATTAGCTTCGATAACCATTAATTCGCTAACTGAAAAGTTAACTTTTGTAAAGGTAAACCGATAAATCCTAAAATATTTAGCGGAAGTTATGGATAAAAGCTAAACCAATAACTTTCAGTACTTATGTCAGTACACGGCAGTTATTGACAAGAAGTCAGTGCTTTTCTCAGATCAGTCTTCTCTCAGCACAAAGAGAACACGTGATAGAGAGAAAGGAGAGAGGAAAAAATATTTCTCTTCACACCATACAGACCTGCCAGTCCATTTCACTGGAGTCTTGCACAGGTAGACAGTTTTAACTTATGGTTATAATTTTAAACAAACTAATTGCAGACAAGATATTGAAATTAATATCACATCTGTCATTTTACAAAGTGAAATATCAGCTATATGCACTAATTTTGAAGGTTTTAGCGTTTACGCCTTGCTCTCACTGCGTCCGATACGCTTACTGAGTCTGCGGGCTCAGTAAACACCGCAGCGGGCCACTCACATCGCCCCCTTATCTGCTGTGCGGAGCTACGACCAACTCCGGCAACAGGTCCAGAGACTACGCTTGCTGCTTTGATGCAGAGCGCTCCTGGCAGCCTGCAAGTATAGACTTCTTGCAAAAAAAAATCTGCAGCGCTGCAGGGTCTCCGTAAGTGCAACCGCAGAACTCCATGGCCACTGAGAGAGCTTTATATCTTTTAATGACTTGGATTCTCTGCAGATCCTGCATCAGTACCCCACAATGGTACACAGGAGGCAGTGTGAGCGAGGGGTTAGACACACATGCCACATAGCATTTCCAGTAGATCATAGATAGTAGCAGTGTTCACAGCAGTGTGAGCAGCCACACATTCGCTAACAGTAAGGAAGGACTTAACAAACAGAATTTTCAGTTTTCAAATTGCTTTTTTTTTTACAAATGAAAAAATGACATATTTACAAATACAGATTTATTTGTAAAACCCACCACACATTTCAGTAACTGTGTGTTATACCGACCAGCCAACCACCGATGTCAGGAACTAATGTACCCATAATGCAATGTGGCATGTATGTCTAAACGCATATAGCTGACTAAAACATATAGCTGTTTTTTTTTCACTTTGTAAAACGACAGACATGATGTTAATTTCAATAACTTGTCTGCAATTAATATGTTTAAAATTATAACCTTGAGTCAAAACTGTCTGCCTGTGCAAGACTCTAGTGAAATGACCGGCAGGTCTGATGTGATGAGAAATTATGTTCCCCCCCCGTCCCTCTCCTCTCTCTTCTCCCTCTCCCTCTCCCGCTCCCTCTCCCTCTCCCTCTCTCTCTCCCTCTCCCTCTCCCTCTCCCACTCCCTCTCCCTCTCTCTCTCTGATAGTCAGCTCTCCTTTGCCTGCAGAGGAATGGAGCTCTACTGTTCATGGCTGTCTGACAGACAGGCACTAAAATCTTTGATTTCAGACTTTACAAATGTTTTTAACTGTTATGCTTATTCACTATGCCTGCAAAAGTATGTCTGTGGTCTAAAAGTTATCTGAACTAAATTTATCAGAAGCTAATTGGTCCACTGATGGTTTTCAAAGTTATCTGGAAAGCTAATATGGTAATGAAATGTTAGCTTTGATAATTAGCAGTTAGCGGAATTAGCGGAACTGTGCCCACCACAGTTAAAATCACAGTAAAGTTAAAAATCACAGTTCAGCATGAAGTTAAATGAAAAGGAGAGAATGGTTAGAATTAGAAAACATTGCTTTTGCCACATATCACTGCTTCGTGTATTGCAGACACATAAACAGTACTTGTGATGTTGATTAGAAATGGAGGAAAGTAATCTTCAATCGGTCAGATGTTATTGAAGTGTAGTGACCAAGTGGTTACTGCACTTGGTCTCAGTGCAGAAGGTTCCCGGTTTAAACCCCACCCCTGCCCATTTCTCTATGTAATGTGGGGGTTGCGTCAGGAAGGGCATCTGGCATAAAACTTGTGCCAATTCAACATGCAGATCCATCTCAGATCTGCTGTGGTGACCCCAAGTGAAACAAGGGATTTGCTTTTATTAACACAATGCAGTTGCATTCACTTCCAGTACTGCAGCTGAGCCTGAAGCATTTGGGTGGATACACTGGCAAAGAATTATAGAAATTCAGAAATGATCAGGCTAAAACTGATATATGTTTCATGATAAAGGAAGGCAGATGGGCTGGCTTGGTTTGATCTGCTTCTGTGGTATTGCCCTGTGGAGGGATTCAAATTATTTAAACATGACAGAAATAAACACCCTCAGCCATACTTTAAAATCATCACACTTTAAAATGTACTGAAAAATGAAGCCAAATCTATACAACATGATATAATTTAAAATAAAAAATATATATAAAATGCAAAATCATGGATTTCAAAAGTACTCACCCATTTAAGGTAGCACTGCATCATCATGTTCATGGCAAGCGGACTTTTGCAAAATATGGAGATGGATAAAAGCCCATTTCTAAGTCAGGGAAGATCCCTTTGAATTCAGTTAAAATTGTCATTAAGAAATGGAAAGTGTATGACACAGAATGGTGCTTGTGTCTAGAGGAGAGTTGGTTTGATTCCTTGGCAGACACGCAACTCACTGAGGCGCACCAAAGTCCTTGTTCCCCAAGTTGCACCTGTTGTGCAGTTGGGTACCTTGCCCTGATATCTGTGTGTGTGTGTGTGTGTGTGTGTGTGTGTGTGTGTGTGTGTGTGTGTGTGTGTGTGTGTGTGTGTGTGTGTGTGTGTTGTGTGAGAGAGAGAGGTGTGTGTGTGTATATGTGTGAGAGAGAGAGAGATACATATTGAAATTGATACATATTGAGCATTTGCATCAGATGAAAAAGTGCTCATTAAAAATTGATGAGTTTGTTAAGGGTGAGAGGATTATGAATGCTCCATTATTTTGTGGTTTATGTTACTTAAACATCAAATAATACACTTAAAAAGCCCAATAAAAGCCAGCAGTGTTTTTCTTTTGATTTGATGGCATAAAGCTATAAAAGTGTGAACAGCTAGAGAGGCTCGGCACTGTTTATAGGGATTCCCCAAGGTGAAGATGGAGGGCCATTGCTTTTTGCTAGGCTATTGAAGCAACTCTTATACCTGGCTGAGTTCAACTCTGAATTTTCTGGAGAAGCACCATTTGGGGAAGGTTGTTTGAACTTGTGCCATTTTTAGATACATTGAAAAGTTTTCCGGAGCTTGACTGGACTGACAGTCGTTTTTGCTTGAGGTGGCCCAGTGAAAACCCAGTGCAACTTTGTGTCCAATTTTCACACCAAGCATAGACAAAATTATTCTGCAGTATCAAGAGTTGAGGATGGAGTGAACCCCAAGTTCATTCAGAGTTACAAGGAGGTGTGGCAGGCCTGCGCTGGGCTATCCCAAGCTGAGCACATGCAGGACAGAGATGGCTGGAAGTTCCAAGCTCAAAAACCCCCTATTTTCCCAATTTTGCCAAGTGTTGTGAATGTTTAAGAAGACAGAGTCTTAGCTCTTTCTAGGACTGCACTGTTCTGGACAGTGTGTGTGTGTGTGTGTGTGTGTGTGTGTGTGTGTGTGTGTGTGTGTGTGTGTGTGTGTGTGTGTGTGTGTGTGTGTGTGTGTGTGTGTGTGTGTGTGTGTGTGTATATACGGTGCATCCAGAAAGTATTCACAATGCTTCACTTTTTCCACATTTTTTTATGTTACAGCCTTATTCCAAAATGGAGTAAATTCATTTTCCCCCTCAAACTCCTACTCACAACACTGCATAATGACAACATGAAAAAAGTTTTTTTTTAATTTCTGCACATTTATTTAAAATAAAAAGTAAGAAATCATATGCATATAAGTATTCACACCCTTTGCTCAATACTCTGTTGGTGCACCTTTTGCAGCAATTACAGCCTCAAGTCTTCTTGAATATGATTCCACAAGCTTGGTGCACCTATCTTTGGGCAGTTTTTCCCATTCCTCTTTGCACCACATCTCAAGCTCCATCAGATTGGAGGTTGGATGGGGAACATTGACAGAGTTGTCCTGAAGCCACTCCTTTGATATCTTGTCTGTGTGCTTACCCCAGTCTGAGCTCAAGAGCGCTCTCGAGCAGGTTTTCATCCAGGATGTCTCTGTGCATTGCTGCATTCATCTTTTCCTCAGTCCTGAATAGTCTCCCAGTTTCTCTCACTAAAAAACATCCCTATAGCACCACCAACATGCTGCCACCACCATGCTTCACTGTAGGGATGGTGGCTGGTTTTCTCCAAACATGATGCCTGGCATTCACACCAAAGACATCAATCTTTGTCTCATCAGACGAGAGAATTTTGTTTCTCATGGTCTGAGAGTCCTTCAGGTGCCTTTTGGGAAACTCCAGATGGGCTGTTATGTGCCTTTTACTAAGGAGTGGCTTCCATCTGGCCACTCTACCATACAGGCCTGATTGGTGGATTGTTGTAGAGATGGTTGTCCTTCTGGAAGGTTCTCCTCTCTCCACAGAGGAATGCTGGAGCTCTAACAGACTGACCATTGGGTTCTTGGTCACCTCCCTGACTAAGGCCCTTCTCCTCCGATCGCTCAGTTTAGACAGGCAGCCACCTCTAGGAAGAGTCCTGGTGGATCTGAACTTCTTCCATTTACAGGTGATTGAGGCCACTGTGCTCATTGGGACCTTCAAAGCAGCAGAAATGTTTCTGTACCCTTCCCCAGATTTGTGCTTCGAGACAATCCTGTCTCAGAGGTCTATAGACAATTCCTTTGACTTCATGCATGGTTTGTGCTCTGACTTGCACTGTCAACTGTGGGACCTTATATGTAGACAGGTGTGTGCCTTTCCAAATCATGTCAAATCAAATTAATTTACCCCAGGTGGACTCCAATTAAACTGTAGAAACATCTTAAAGATGATCAATGGAAAAAGGATGCAGTTGAGCTCAATTTTGAGCTTCATGAAAAGGCTGTGAATACTTATGTACATGCGATTTCTATTTATAATAAATTTGCAACAACAACAAAAAAAGACCTTTTTGACATTGTCATTATAGAATATTATAGTGTGTAGAATTTTGAGGAAAAAAAATGTATTTAATCCATTCTGGAATAAGGCTGTAACTTAATATGTGGAAAAAGTGTATGTATTCAGTGGATGCTGGCACATAAATGAAAGAACATAAATCGTTAAAAGAAACACAACGACCTATTGTTATGTCAGCGTTTTCCCCTGAATCTCTCTGGTCATTGATTTCCACATTAAGCAGACCTTTACACTAACACGGCTCACAGACACTGCTGAGAGAGCTTATTGATTGTGGTGGATAGGCGGACACCACAAATGCATCCTCTGTCACTGTTAGTCCAGTTAAACATGTCCTTATGATAGCAGGTATCTAATCCGAGTGTCAGCGCATGCATGAGGCCAGAGCATTACTGTGCAGAGCAACACAGAGAGAAATACTTGCAAAATGTTAGTTACACTTGCTGGTGTGCGGCTCCTCTATTATTTTAAAAATCAAATGTTTGGTCCGTTCCATGGTATCCATGTGGCATCTCTAACAACTCTGTGATCAGACTGAAATATCCAAAGTAAACAAGGTAGATGTGAAAAGCTCTGTTTTCCTGGTTTTGCCAGTCTTGTTAATTCTCAGTGTAGCTTTCAGACAGTTGGTTTGGCCTTCTTTTGCTGAATGATTTTGTCCAAATTTGGTCATTTATTTATTTTACATTTCCTTAACATCATTTCTCATTCAAAGCAGTCATCATTTGGATCAAATAAGGTCAGCTCTGAATAACTACAGTGTCCTCCAAAAATACTGGGCTCTTTGATATTTCACACATTTTAATTTGTTGATGTAATTTCAAATACAAAAAGTAAATCAGGCTTCTCAATATAAAAATCTCAAAGTATCTTCCTTAAACTCAAAGCAAATCTCTACAACTTGATATAAAGTAATTAAAAATGTAAAAGCCAAGATGATGAAATGATGGATTGCACAAGTAATGGCCCACTTTGAAATAGTACCTGTAAATAATCAGTTTTATTGCCAGTTTTCTTCAGACAGGTCAGGTGATGGATACATAAACATTTCCAAGTCACTGAATATGTCTTGGACTTTATTTACATTAAGTATGAAGAAATACAAACAGTATGGCACTCTATGGTAAATCTGTGTGGAGTAGATAGTTACCTTGATAGTTACAGTGACTGAGTGACTGTGCAAGAAGGAGAAGAGTGAGGAAAGCCACCAAGACACCCAGACAACCCAGAAGAAGTTACAGGCTTCTGTGGCTGTGATTGGAGAAATTATTCATACTACATGTTTTGCATTTTGTATCACCAGTTATACAGCTTCATGACAAAGTTGTATAGAGGAGGATTTTCTTTCACCAATACAACAAATCTAGGCTTGCATCTCAGATGTACCTTTTGGCAAATTGTAGCTGAACTTTCAGACCTTCTTTTTAAGAAAATCCTCTCATCATGAAGAGGATCCAAGATGATACTCCTGTGGCTGCAACAGATGGATGGTTACTTTTGATGGAATGGATGGGTAGTCTGCTTGGCTGGTTGCAATCCAGGACTCGAGGTGGTTCCACGGTGTGGTGGAGGCTCCATGTGGCACCAGCAAAAGCTATAAGATTTGTGGGATTAATGGTAACATAGATACAACATGAACCATTACAAATAAAATTTAATTTTCAAACACAGACATCAGTCCCATTAACTACATATACACATATATTCAAGAATCATCTTGGTAGATGTCCAGATACATCAAGGCTGCAGAAGAAATGTAACAGTGTCCATGTCAGCAAAGGTGTGCAATGAATTATCCATCAGAGAGTGGCCCCCACAATGTGATTCCATACTGACACCAGAGGAACCAAGTGACTTGCCTTCGTTATTCCGGACCTGAATGAAGGTTGCGGCATGCTTGTGGTTGAGGTTACAGCATTCTCAAAAGGCATAATAAGCTTTTCAATTTCTTTATCGAGGCATGCTGTCCACACACATTTGCACACTCGCGAATCGTGTTTGGTGCAGAATGCAGAAGCCAGTGGGCAGAAGGTGTGGGATTGGCTCTGTATACTGTACTTGGCTTCCTGTGTGTAAGCATTGGTTGGAAATGCTCAGTGCATAAAATATACCTTTATTTCTAAGTAGGTCACTGAAGAAAACAATTTTCCATCTTACTGATGTATTAGTGTACATAAAATATATACATAAATCATTTATATATACATGGAAAGAGAGAGCGAGAGAGAGAGAGAGAGAGAGAGAGAGAGAGAGAGAGAGAGCTTGGGTCTTGGGATATTTTATTGGAGATTTGGCGTGTGTTAAGGGGGACATACAGTATTTACAAATGATACAGCTCCTAAATGAGGCACCGTGTAGCGCCATACCTATTGTAAAACAAATGTAAACCTGTCATAGGAAGGTTTGTGCATAGCATGGAGGCTATTAACACACCTGGCACTAGCTAAATTAAAATTAAACTAGTAAATATATTGGGGAGGTGATGGTCTAGTGCTGGGGAGATGATGGTCTAGTGGTTAAGCGTTGGGCTTGAGACCAGAGGATCCTCTGTTCAAATCCCAGCCTGACAGAAAAATCACTAAGGGCCCTTGGGCAAGGTCCTTAATCCCCTAGTTGCTCCCAGTGTATAGTGGGCGCCTTGCATGGTAGCAGCCTGACATCAAGGTCAACCTGAGGCATTGATGTGTAAAGTGCTTTGAGCATCTGATGCAGATGGAAAAGCGGTATATATAATTAAAAAACACAGGTAAAAGAATAAAACATATGAGAAAAATAAAAACTATTCATATGAAAGAGAATAAAAATACATTTTAAGTCTTGATTTAAAAATGTCCACGGGCTCAGACTGTCTCACGGATGCAGGAAGACTGAGAGTAGGCAAAGTAGGCTTATCGTCCGAAAATAACAGTATGTTGAAAAATATATAAATAAAACTATGTTTTGTTTAATCTGTCACTGTTGCACATAAGAATGAAAACAAGAGTTCACATATTGCGCTGAGATTAATCTTCAAACACAGAAACGGACATTTGGAAAAGACAGAATTGACAGAAGGTTTGGTTTGGACACAAATGCAAGACTCACAAACACAGCCCTGGTTGACAAACTTTAGTGGTGTGACAAGCAGTGGTCGGTACACGGGTAGACAGTCCAGAAAACACAGCAGCAGTATCATTAACATCAGGCTTAATCGTGGTCGGAACAAACGGGCAGGTGGTCGAAAACACTTTGAGGCAGGCAGGACTATGGAACATGAACGAGAGCTGGAAAGAAGGCACAGGGCGCATCAATCTGGCAAAGAAACAAAGCAGAATGAGCAGTATATATGCACCCCAGCGACAAGCTGCAAATTGAACACAGGTGAGCATGGAAAGCACTGGAAAGGGGGGCGTGACCAGGGAGAGAGAGAGACAGACACGCCCACCTGTAAAAGAGACAGAGAGACCCAAACAGAAAAGCATCCAACAAGGAGATAAACAAAAAAGAAGACAGCCTACACACAAAAACAGACTACAACCAAGAAATAAAAGCAGATCAAACACACCCCCTGACAGGACCCCCTCGCCACGGCCTGCCCCGGATGGCCCAGGCGAACCAGAGTGAGCGGCATGAAAGTCGCGAACAAGCACAGGATCCAAAATAAAGCGAGAGGGAACCCACTAGCGTGCCTCGGGACCATAGCCCACCCAATCGACCAGATACTGAAACCCACGACCGCACCGGCGAGAGGCCAGGAGCCGACGCACGGAGAAGACCGGACCACCATCCACACACCTACGGCAGGAGGACATAAAGCACTCGACCGAACAGGCTTGACGTTACTGACGTGGAAAGTAGGGTGGACGCGCATGGACCGAGGAAGACGAAGACGGACCGAAACGGGGTTAATGACCCTGGAGACCGGAAAGGGACCGACAAACCGGGGAGCAAGCTTCTTAGGCACGCCCTGAAGTGACAAGTGCCGCGTAGAGAGCCACACCCGCTGCCCAGGGACGTAGGACGGGGCAGCGGACTTCCGGCGGTCAGCGGCCGTCTTATAAGCTTCTACAGAACGGGATAAAATCGTCCGAGCACGCTCCCAGGTTCGCCGGAAATGAAGAATCAAACTGAGCGCCGAGGGAACTGATGAGTTAAGGTCGACCGAGGGAAAAAAACGCCGGCTGGTGTCCAAAAACCACATGGAAGGGGGAATAACCGGTGGAAGAAGAGGGTAAACTATTATGGGCAAGTTCGACCCACGGAAGTTGGTCAGACCAAGAGGCAGGATGCCGTGATGCAAGCACCCGCAGACCATTCTCCAGGTCCTGATTTATTTGTTCTACCTGCCCATTGGCCTGTGGATGGTAACCCGAAGTCAAACTGGAAGTTACCCCGAGGAGACGGCAAAACTCTCTCCAGAATCGGGATATAAACTGCGGGCCCCGGTCGGAGACTATATCCTGTGGTAAGCCGTGTAGTTTAAAGACCTGGTTTAGCATAACCACAGCTGTTTCCCTAGCCGATGGTAGTTTCCGTAGAGGAATAAAATGAACCATCTTGGAGAGTCGGTCGACTACAGTGAAAACCACAGTGTGGCCCTTGGAGGGTGGGAAGCCAGTTACAAAGTCTACGGCAATATGAGACCACAGATGAGACGGAATTGGCAATGGTAACACTGACCCTGCAGGTGGTTGATTTGAGGATTTATGCATTGCGCATACCTGGCAGGCAGATACGTATTCAGAGACGTCCTTTACTAGGCCTGGCCACCAAAATCTTTGCTGCACCACGAACAAGGTCTTTTTAAGGCCAGGATGACAGAACATCCGACTATCGTGACACCAGCAGATCGTCTCACTCCTGAGGTCTGGAGGAAAAAAGTTTTCCCTGCGGACACCCGACAGGAACTGGCGCATCCCCGATTGTCGATTTAATTCTACTCTCGATGTCCCGGGTTAAGGCAGACACAAAACATGAAGCGGGTAATATCATTCCTGGATCAACAGGCGTGTCTACTGGCTCTCTTAGGCGAGATAGGGCGTCTGGTTTCCCGTTCTTGGTGCCCGAATGGTAGGACAGAGTAAAGTTGAAACGACTAAAAAATATTGTCCATCGGGCCTGGAGGGCATTGAGCCATTTGGCTGAACGGAGGTATTCCAGGTTTTTGTGATCAGTGTGTAAGCGACAAAAGGGAATTGTGCCCCCTCCAGCCAGTGCCGCCACTCCTCCAAAGCCACTTGAACCGCTAACAGCTCGCGGTCGCCGATGACATAATTGCGTTCTGTGGGGGTCAATTTCTTTGACAAAAAGGCACAAGGGTGTAGCCTGTTGTCCGTGGGGTTCCTCTGGGACAGAACAACCCCCACACCTACATTGGAGGCATCGACTTCTACCACGAACTGTCGTGTGGGGTCAGGGAGGAGTAGCACGGGGGCCGCGGTAAAGCGATCTTTTAGGACTCGGAACGCCTCGTCACATTCCTTCGACCAGACAAACGGGCGGAGGGTCGAGGTGATAGCATGCAGGGGAGCAGCCACTGAACTGAATCCTCGAATAAATTTCCGATAAAAATTAGCAAACCCTAAGAAACGTTGCACCTCCTTACGGGAGGTGGGTATTGCCCACTCCTGTACTGCCACCACCTTTGCAGGATCCATCTTAATCTCCCCTGTGGAAATGACAAAACCTAAAAAGGAGACCGTGGACTTATGAAATTCGCACTTTTCTGCCTTCACAAACAGCCCGTTTTGCAGTAAAGTTTGTAACACCTGGCGAACGTGGCGAGTATGAGCAGTCAGATCAGGGGAGAAAATGAGGATATCATCCAGGTAGACAAAAACAAATCTATTCAGGAAGTCACGTAGCACATCATTTACTAAGTTTTGGAACACTGCGGGTGCGTTCGTGAGACCAAATGGCATTACAAGGTATTCGTAGTGACCAGAGGGAGTGTTGAAGGCTGTCTTCCATTCATCACCTTGCTTAATTCTTACCAAATGGTATGCGTTACGCAAGTCGAGCTTAGTAAAGACCCTGGCACCTTCCAACAATTCAAACGCGGAAGAGATTAATGGCAACGGGTAGCGATTCTTCACTGTGACCTCATTCAAACCACAGTAATCGATGCAGGGACGGAGTGTTCCGTCCTTCTTTCCTACAAAGAAGAATCCCGCCCCTGCTGGAGAAGAGGATGAGCGTATTAACCCGGCTGCTAAGGACTCCTGTATGTACTCGTTCATAGCGTGGCGTTCAGGTGCGGATAAGGAGTATAGTTTCCCCCGAGGAGGAGTTGCCCCAGGGAGAAGTTCTATGGCACAGTCATAACTGCGATGCAGTGGTAATGATTTAGCTTTTGCTTTGCTAAAAACAGCTGAGAGATCATGGTAACACACGGGGACCCCAGTCAGATCTGGATTGATTTCCTGCGAACTACAGACAGACTTAGGCAAACATACATTGCTACAAGACGGACTCCAGGATATAATTTTGCCCTTCGTCCAATCAAAATTTGGTCCATTGCGTTGAAGCCAGGGGTGCCCCAGAATGATCGGGTGAGTCATATTATCCATCACATGAAAGCTAATTGATTCAGAGTGAGAGTGGGAGATTAGCAGTTTGACAGACTGAGTGCGGTGAGTGATTTCACCAAGCACGTGACCATCCACGGCACGTACCACCAGGGGGCACGGGAGCTTATACGTCTTAAGGTGAAGGTGCCTGACAAGAGAGGACAGGATCAAATTGGCATCAGAACCTGAATCTACAAAAGCAGATATGTCTATGGTGGTATGGTCAGATGTTAATTTAGGTGGGATTATATTTTGAGTAGAAACAGAGGAAATGGAATTTATACTCACCCGTACCTCGGATCTTGGCCGCACGGTGGCACCCTTGGCCTGACAATTAGAAATCAAATGTCCTGAATGTCCACAGTAGTAGCAGAGGCCGTCCTCACGGCGGCACTGTCGCTCTGTTTGTGACAGACGCGTTCTCCCCAGCTGCATTGGCTCCTCAGAACTGTGTGGTGGGGGCTCAGGCCAAGAGTGAGTGGAGGAGGAGGAGTAACGGGCTGGAGGCGTGTCCATCCGGTGGTCGGGATTACGGTTTGCTCGCCGAGGACGGTCCTGCAGACGGCGGTCAGTGTGGATGGCCAGTGCTATCAATTCATCAAGATCATCCCGCAGGTCGGTGGCTATTAACAGATCCTGGATCTCTGCAGACAGACCCTGGAAAAACACATCGAGGAGGGCTATCCTGCCTCAGCCTCATGAGGGAGCGCGCAGCCTCGCGCCCCGGAGCAGTGTGCTGAAAAACCTGTTTGAGAGCCTTGGTAAACGCCGGGAGAGAAGCACAGGCGGGAGATTGTTGGCTCCATTCCGCTGTTGCCCAGGCAGCCGCTCGACCGGAAAGGTGAGTGATCATATATGCTGTCTTTGTTCTGTCTGTCAGTAACATGGGTGACATCAGCTCAAAGTGGAGCTCACATTGTGTAATAAATGGTCTGACGTCGCCGGATTCTCCAGAGAAATGTTCCGGTTGCGACAGTTGGTTGCAAACCACTGGAGCGGATGTGGGAATCGGAGCGGCTGCTGACGGCCCCGGTGAAGGTGGGCTGGAGGCCCCGGTGGCCACGTCCGACGAAGCCTGAGGACTGAGTTGCGCCAGGAGCTGATTCATCTGCGCGCTGACAGTGGACATGAAAGTGTCCTGGCGTTTAGCAAGTTCGCTAATACCAGAACTCAGCTTAGCGAGCTGGTCTTCCTGCTGCGCGAGTTGCTGGCTGTGGTGTCGTACCGCCAGCTGAAAGGGGTCTGAGCCTGCTGTGTCCATCGTTGGCCAGATTGATCTGACAGAAGCTTTGGTTTGGACACAAATACAAGATTCACAAACACAGCCTTGGTTGACAAACTTTAGTGGTGTGACAAGCAGTGGTCGGTACACGGGTAGACAGTCCAGAAAACACAGCAGCAGTATCATTAACATCAGGCTTAATCGTGGTCGGAACAAACGGGCAGGTGGTCGAAAACACTTTGAGGCAGGCAGGACTATGGAACATGAATGAGAGCTGGAAAGAAGGCACAGGGCGCATCAATCTGGCAAAGAAACAAAGCAGAATGAGCAGTATATATGCACCCCAGCGATGAGCTGCAAATTGAACACAGGTGAGCATGGAAAGCACTGGAAAGGGGGGCGTGACCAGGGAGAGAGAGAGACAGACACGCCCACCTGTAAAAGAGACAGACCCAAACAGAAAAGCATCCAACAAGGAGATAAACAAAAAAGAAGACAGCCTACACACAAAAACAGACTACAACCAAGAAATAAAAGCAGATCAAACACACCCCCTGACAAGAATAGTAGAACCTACTTGAGTGTCATCATGGACACTTGATGTCACACTCTCTCTGGCTTTATGGAGACTGCAAACATGTCATGATGATGCTACACCATATGTAATTTTTATGGCCCAACGCTTATCATTATTAACCAACATGAAATCAATAATGTTTAAGATTTAGACACTGGGCACCGCTGGACTGATAGTATTGTACACCAGGCATTTGCCCGGTGGCCTGATGGCCTACTGGCCTGCAGATTTTTATTTTTTTTTACGAAGTAAAGCGAGCTGTGAGCTTTTCATCCGCGTTTTTTTTTTTGTAGCAGCTACGACTCGTCCTCACCTCTTAAAGCGCGGTGATAACACCACACCTGTACTGAGCTTTACAAAGACATTTTTATGCTTTTTTCCTCCTTTATTTAGAATTCTGAGCTGAGCCGCTCCGTATCTGCACGTTAAAACAGCTGATCCTCCGCGACGCGTCAACAACTAACACTATTTTCCACTCAAATGCACCTAAACTCTCTTTCTGGGCAGCACATGATGTGAAAACGGAATAAAACTTTCTGACTTGTAAATCTGGTCATGTTTTCTGCATAAATAAATGTTATCCATTCTTTGTGCTCAAACTCCAAAGCAGGGGCGAATCCAGATGGAATGGGGGCGTGGGGCAAGGATGTCCCTCCCTCACAACACCCCTAGATTAAAGGTCCAGTTTTGAAGCCTTTTTTTACTACAACTACGAATACTACTTAAAATAATAATAATTTCGACAAGTAAAATGTTTAGAGAAAATTTAAATGTTAGAAAAATGTTAGAAATAATTTAATAGTTACATTTATTAACAATGTAGGTTAGAAATTACAAGTTTTACTGTTACGGTGCTGTCAACATTTAAATATGAGGTCAAGAAAGAGGTCTTTATTTTACTTTTTATAAAACTATATATTTTCATTGAAGTCAAGAAAGGGTGACTATAAAGTGAGGCGGGGACCACTACGGCCATGACGGTAAGTGAAGGTTAACTTCAGCTATTAATTAATGAACAGCAACCTTACTTGTTTATAAATCAGACATCTGTGTGTGAGAGAGACATTCTGAACTTCTGGTCCGAAGTAAAGTGCTGTCTAACTGGGTCACTCAGATATGAATTAAGGTTGGATATTATTTCCGTTCGTGCTAACTCTGCCAGTCACGCAACCTAGCCTAGCAATGTAACCTGTGCAAATGGTGTGCATGGCTAGCTACAATGCTGTCGCCGCCAGGTTGTTTCTTTATTCTTTATTCTATTTGTGTGACGGTCGTGCGTCGGAACTTACTTTTATATATATATATATATATATATATATATATATATATATATATATATATATATATATATATATGTATATAAAAGTAAGTTCCTTCGGCTGCTCCCTTGTTTGCACTCGGGGTCGCCACAGCAAATCCAAGGTGGATCTGCATGTTGAACTGGCACAGGTTTTACGCCGGATGCCCTTCCTGACGCAACTCCACATTACATGGAGAAATGTGGCAGGGGTGGGACTTGAACCCGGAACCTTCTGAACTGAACCCAAGCGCATCATTAACCACTTGGCCACCACCCCCCATATATATATATATATATGTATATATATATATATATATATGTATATATATATATATATATATATATATATATATATATATATATATATATATATATATATGTATATATATATATATATATATATGTATATATATATATATATATATATATATATATATGTATATATATATATATATATATATATATATATGTATATATATATATATATATATATATATATATATATATATATATAAAAGACCAAAAAAGGCCCATTGACCAGTTAGTCCAAATGACAGGTTTTCCAGAACAGAATATTTATAATATGTGACTTCACACTGCCCTAGTGTCTACATTTTAAATATGGTTGTTGCTAATAATAAGCAAAGGGCCCATATAAATTACATATGGTGTTGCGTCATCATTATGTTTTTGTCATGAGCTCTGTCTGTGTCTGTCCTTGTCTTCTTGGCTCCCCCTTGTTATTCTTTGGAGTTCCCTGTGAGTTTTTATGTCACTGTGTGCTGTCTGTTGCCTTGTATGTATTTGGTGTCTATTTAAATAATCTACAGTTTAGTTCTTAAATTATTGTAGTCTGGTTTTATACTGTTTATATTTATACTGGTTATGTTTCTGTGTTTATTCTTCATTCTTCCTGTTTTATTTTGGTGGTCTTGGTTTCCTTGTGTGTTTGTGTTAACTTTCTTCCTGTGTCTCTCCCCAGCTGTTGTCAATTAGCATTTGCCCTCACCTGTGCCTCATTTGTCTGATTATCCTCAGTGTGTATTTATACCCCTGTGTTCCTCCTGTGCATTTTGTGAGTGTTTGTATTTTCTTCCTTTTTTCTCACCAGTATTGATAGTATTTCGTCATGTTTGACTTCCTGTTGTCATACCTACTTATCCCAGTGACCGTTTAGATTTTGCTTACTGTTTTGGACACTTTCCTTGTTATTGCTTCTTGTGTTTTTGGACCGTTTGCTCTCTCTCTGACTGCTCTCTTGCCAATCCCCTCACAGTGACTGTTGCCAGTTTTGCATTGTTCTACTGTGTACTGACCTTTGACTTCTCTCAGTGTGAGTCATTAAAGACTGTATTTTTGCATTACTTTGTGTTCATCTCTGCAATGGGACTCAATCATCCTTCCACTTGTGACAGTCTCCAGTGGGCAGTGTGATGTTGCATGAAATCAATATTCTCTTCAAAGAATCCCGAGGCTCTCACCACAAATTTAGTGTATGTTGGTGCTGGACCTCTGGGCAGGATGCAGCAATGTTGGTAGTAGCCCCAGAGTGGGAAGCTGTAACATTTTGCTAATGTTTAAGAAGTAGCAATTGGGGCAGCGTGATATCAGGTTAAATTAATATTCCCTTCAAGGCATCCTGTAAATTGGACAAACCAATTCAGTTAATGGGCCATCTCTTGGGTCACACACACACACACATACATACATACATACATACATACTGTTTACATTCATGCATTTGTCAAATAAAGTACCTTTTTTAAAATTAAGCAAAAAAAGATGCAATCAGTGATAAATGGTCAAGGTACAAATTATGAGTGAGGGATGCTCCACACATAACTTCTTTGTTAATTAGGTTTGTGTATCTGTCCAAACCTTTCTTGTAGAATGTTGGATTCATGTAATATGGGTGCATGGCCTCCGTTATGTTCTGCCAATGCATGTACAGTAGACTTCTGAGTAGTTGTAAATGCAGTCACTTGGATGACTTGCTTGGTGAGCCGTCGACTGATGTTGGGTGATCAAATGCAGTGCATTGCAGGCCTCTGTCGATGCTCAGTGGGGGGTATGTAAAGGTGAACCTCTGGGTCTCAGAGCCACAATGAAGACCCCCCGGGGAGGGTAATCACCATGAGGCCGGCAACAGTCACCTCAGCAGTGACTGCCGTCACAAAGACACCACTCTCAAGAGACATGGCTGTGCCTTTGTGCTCCCCCTCACACTGCGTGTGCCTCACTCCGGGGGGGGGGGAGCTCGAGAGGCTCCACAGGGTGCCCATTAAACCATTAAGAGCGGAGAACAACCTTGACAGTGTGATACACAAACAGTCACATACACAAAATGCACACAAGCAGTGCACTGTGAATATACAAATGCCCTGAGATGACACGGAGTATTACATTTCCTCATCACTGCTATTCACCCTTTGGAGCTTGACTGCCAATACAGTCTTAGTAGTATTAGTTAAAAAACAACCATGGAGCATCACAACAGACACATGCATATGTATGTGTTCACCCTGTATGTATCCATATAGGGTGTAATGACTGGAGTCCATGACTTCCCCTTGACTGGATGCCAGTCTGTCACAGATTACTTCCTCAACTGAGGCTGTTACCCATTTATAGCTGGTTGGAATGGGATTATGCAGGTGAAGTGTCTTGTCCAGGGACACAGACAGGTAGCCTAAAACACACTCTTGGAATCAAACTTCAGCCTATATTGCTGGTCCAACTCTTGAGTCCCCTGTTCTGATGTATGTATATTGTATATTTTTTCAAGACTAACTTTTACTATCCACCAATTTTTAGCTCTGTCCTGGGACACCTTTTTCTATGGCTGAATTTAACTCAAAGCTTTGCATATAATATGTGAAATGATATTTTCTCACTTCTGCTTCTCAGGTTGAAAAGTCTCTTGACCATTATAGGATTTCTTCAAAATATCCCTTTAGTAGCTCAAAGCTTGTTTTTAATTAAAATGTTGAGCGATACTGAGCTGCCCAGTTCACAAATCAGAGCCTAGAAATATATTAGGTTGACATTACGCTTCCCTGCCTCCTACTTTCCTAGGAAATAAATCACTACAGAGATATCTAATGAAACAAATCATTTGGATGGCTAGGGGTGTTTTTTCTTTTTGAAATTTTATTGATTTTAAAGTAGGGATTTTAATATGCCAGGTGAAGTCTGGTCACAGAGTTTGCACTGGTGTCATGTGTCATCACATCCACCACATTACAGAACCACATCTTGGATGGCAGCAACTCAGGCAGACAAGTGGTCCATCCTCACCTCTCAAAAACAATGGTATATCTGCCACTGCCAGGTGAAATGTGGGCATTGCCTTGTACTTGTCCAGCCACTGGTTACTTACCCAGCCAAGACTAGTACTCATTTACAATTGGGTAGCATTATCAATTTCAATTTATTTTCATTTGTATAGCGCCAAATCACAACAGAGTTGCCTCAAAGTGCTTCACGCAGGTAAGGTCTAACCTTACCAACCCCCAGAGCAACAGTGGTAAGGAAAAACTCCCTCTGAGGAAGAAACCTCAAGCAGACCAGACTCAAAGGGGTGACCCTCTGCTTGGGCCATGCTACAAAACATAAATTACAGAACAATTCACGGACGAATATACAAGAAATGCAGTTGGCGCACAGGACAGGAGGATCGCCAACACAAACACAGCTCCCATCTCTGGATGGAGCTGCACCTTAAACAGAGAGAAAAAACAGAATCAGGCATCAGAAAGACAAGAAATACTGTATAATTTGTCAGCATTAAACAACAAGAAAAACAGAAAAATACTAAGGTGATCGCCGGCCACTAGCCCTAAACTTCACTAAAAGACCCAGAATTTAGGTAAAGTTGAGGCCGCGGCCCGCTCCAATTACTAATAAAATGAATTAAAAGTGTAAAAAGTGTAAAACAAAACTACCAGTATGCTAGCCATATGAAAGGGAAAATACGTGGTCTGTCCATAAATTAACGGTCCTTTTTTATTTTTTTTAAAAACGATATGGATTTCATTCATATGTTTTTACGTCAGACATGCTTGAACCCTCGTGCGCATGCGTGAGTTTTTCCACGCCTGTCGGTGACGTCATTTGCCTGTGAGCACGCCTTGTGGAAGGAGCGGTCCCGCCCCCTCGTCGGATTTTCATTGTCTGGAAATGGCGGAATGAAAAGGACTTTTTTTCCATCAGAATTTTTTCAGAAGCTGTTAGAGACTGGCACCTAGAAACCATTCGAAAAATTTATCTGGCTTTCAGTGAAAATTTTACGGACTTCACAGAGAATAAGGACTTTAACTACAGCTTTAAGGACGGTTGGTGTGCCGCGTTGCGAGCTGCGACGATGCGGCACAAACCACTGGATCATTTCTAAGCTGACGGCTCTGTGGATACGAGACCGTTGTGTGATCTTTCTCTGGTTATCACAAGACCTGGACATTGGCCGTTTTCCGGCAGATTTCACTTTTAACAAGACATTTTGTCATGGAAAGCCGCGCGGAAGCTTCGCGCGTCACGACCGATTCGCTGATGAAGCGAGACAAAGGAACACCTCCGTTTCGGAGTGTTAGAGGACAAGTTTGGACATGTCCAGCTCTCCACAAGTTTTTTTTATACTCACTCGACTGGTAAGCACTGAAAGCCGAGATAGACATGTCCCAACTTGTCCTCTAACGTATCCACAGAGCCATCAGCTTAGAAATGATCCAGTGGTTTGTGCCGCCTCATCGCAGCTCGCAGCGCGGCGCACCGACCGTCCTTAAAGGGGTTCTTAAAGCTGTAGTTAAAGTCCTTATTCTCTGTGAAGCCCGAAAAATTTTCACTGAAAGCCAGATAAATTTTTCAAATGGTTTCTAGGTGCCAGTCTCTAACAGCTTCTGAAAAAATTCTGATGGAAAAAAAGTCCTTTTCATTCCGCCATTTCCAGACAATGAAAATCCGACGAGGGGGCGGGACCACTCCTTCCACAAGGCGTGCTCACAGGCGAATGACGTCACCGACAGGCATGGAAAAACTCACGCATGCGCACGACGGTTCAAGCATGTCTGACGTAAAAACATATGAATGAAATCCATATAGTTTTTGAAAAAAATAAAAAGGTACGATACTTTATGGACAGACCTCGTAAGTGCACCTTAAGTCTGGACTTGAAAGTCTCCATGCAGATCTGATGCAGGGAGATCATTCCACAGAACAGGGGCACGATAAGAGAAAGCTCTGTGACCCGCAGACTTCTTATTCACCTTAGGGACACAAAGTAGTCCTGTACCCTGAGAACGTAAAGCCTGGGCCGGTATGTAAGGTTTAATTAGGTCAGCTAGGTAGGGAGGTGCCAGTCCATGAATAATTTTATAGGTTAGTAGCAGAACCTTTAAAATCTGATCTCACTGGGACAGGAAGCCAGTGAAGGGATGACAAAATGGGTGTAATGTGGTCGAACTTTCTGCTTTGTGTCAAAAGTCTGGCTGCAGCATTTTGAACCAATTGTAGACCCCTAATGCTAGACTGCGGTAAACCAGAAAATAGAACATTGCAGTATTCCAATCTAGAAGAGATAAATGCATGGATCAGGGTCTCAGCATCAGCCATAGACAGGATGGGACGAATTTTCACTATATTTCGCAGGTGGAAGAAAGCAGTCCTAGTAATATTTCTAATGTGGAGGCCAAAGGACAATGAATGATCAAAAATTACCCCAAGGTTCCTCACTTTGTCAGTGTGATGTATGACACACGAGCCGAGGCTGAGCATTAACTGGTCAAATTGATGCCGATGTCTCACTGGACCAAGAACCATCATTTCAGTCTTATCAGAGTTTAAAAGTAGGAAGTTTCTAGACATCCAACTTCTCCCTGCTGCAAGGCAATTTTCTAAGGATTTTATGTGAACTAGATTACCAGCAGTTATTGGCATGTATAACTGAGTATCATCTGCATAGCAGTGAAAGGTAATCCCAAAACGCCGCAATATGTGCCCAAGGGGTGCTATATAAAGGGAGAAAAGCAGGGGGCCTAAGACAGACCCCTGTGGAACCCCAAATTTCATGTCACTAAGGTTAGAGGTAGTGTTACTGTACAAAACACAGAACGACAGGTCAAGTATGACGTCAGCCATGCAAGGGCACTCCCAGTAATCCCAAAATGATTTTCCAGCCTATTAAGTAGAATATGATGATGCACTGTATCAAATGCAGCACTGAGATCTAACAGCAACCGACCGTAGTGGTGTCCGAATCCATTGTAAGCAGAAGATCATTCACCACTTTAGTGAGAGCCGTCTCTGTGGAATTATATTTTCTAAAAGCAGACTGCAGTGGCTCAAAGAGATTATTCTCAGTAAGATAGTCTACGAGCTGCCGTGACACCACTTTTTCCAGAATTTTAGAGAAAAATGATAGATTTGATATTGGCCAAAAGTTTGTCAATACACTAGGGTCAAGATTAGGTTTCTTAAGTAATGGTTTAATCACTGCAGATTTGAAACATTTAGGAACAGATCCGGAAGTTAAAGAAAGATTAATCATTTCCAGCACAGTCGGCCCAAGAGTGGGCCACAGGTCCTTAAACAGTTTTGTTGGTATAGGATCAAATAAACAGGTTGTGCTTTTTGTTGACATTACGAGTTTTGTCAGCATGCCTAGTGAGATACTGTCAAATTCTGTAAATCTAGGTAATACCTCAGTAGTGGCGCCCACATCAATAGCAGGGTGTAGTGGCTGGATTAAGGCATGCCAGGATATGTTTAACCTGATGTCTTCTATTTTCTTCCCAAAGTAATCCAGGAAATCTTGTGCTGTAAAAGGAGAGCGAACTACAGGTGGTTGTCCATGCAAAGTGTTGCCACCGTGTCGAACAAGAACTTTGAGTTATGCTTGTTTTTGTTGATCAAATCAGAGTAGTAAATCCGCTTTGTAGCCAATAATGCATGCTTATAGTCTAAGATAGCATCACGCCACGCAAGGTGAAATACTTCTAATTTTGAACGACGCCATTTCTGTTCTAGACCTCTTGCTTTATGCTTGAGGTCACACAGATAATCATTGAACCAAGGTGACTGTGATTTGGGGGAGCACAGTTTTAACACAGGTGGTGCAATCATGTCGAGTGTAGTTTTGAGCACTGAGTTTAAACTATCCACAAGTCTGTCTACTGACTGGGTATTTGTCAAATGTGAAGCTAAGACATCAGGCAGTCTAGCTTTGAGTTCAGTCTTAGTTGAGGAGTTGATGCATCGCCATAAAGATATATAAGGTTGTTGTTCCACTAAACACGGCAGCGAAACTGTAAACTTAATAAGTGAGTGATCAGACACCACTGATGTAAGAGGCATGATGTCAATATTCATGACAGCAATACCACGTGTGAGAACCAGATCCAGGGTATTTCCACTAATGTGCGTCGAATCCCGAATGCATTGCCGAAATCCTAATGCATCCACAATTTCCATAAATGATTTGCAGAGGGGATCAGAAGGCTTATTTATATGAATGTTAAAGTCACCAATGATCAGAATGTTATCTACACTAGTTGACAAGTTAGAGATGAATGCACCACATTCATCTTAGAATTCAGAATATGGGCCAGGAGGCCTATATACAGTGACAAAGTAATACGACTGATTTTTATTCTTCTGACCTTGGCAATGTATAATATCCTGAGCAGAGCGGAGAATCAGATGCTCAAATGAGTGATATTTATAACCCCCAACAGCTAATAAGCTAAACCTAGATTTATAAATAAGAGCAACACCCCGCCTTGCTTCGCATCACGAGGGACGTGACTAAATGTATATGCTGGTGGGCAGGCCTCATTTAAGGGGAGGACAGCTGTAGGTTTAAGCCAGGTTTCACATAGCCCAATCATATCTAAGTGATGATCAATAATTAGATCATTGATCAACAATGATTTTGAGGACAGTGATCTTATGTTAATGAGACCCAGTCTAAGGACCTCAGTGGGATTGACAGTTGAACTGTTTGGGTTTAGGGGTGGTTCCAGAGTAGCATATATAAGATGCCTAGAAGTAGGTTTCAGTTTAAGACATTCCACGTGCATTGTAGGTAGCAGACACAAAATCTTTGCTATTGCTGGAACAACCACTGGGCCATCCTCAATTTCAACATCATCCAATATAGTAATGGGTATTAAGTTTGGAAAGCATATCCCAATATGATTTTTATGGACACGACTATGGAAGCAGGCCACAGTCTCAACTTGTTGAAATTCCCTCCCTGGCAAATAAACTGCACTATCACCATAGTGGATTTTCTGCACTAAATTTCCCACTAAGCTAATGGATTCCACACCCACATTTGTCATAAGCCTTGCAGGGTCTCTAATCACCTGCTCCGTAGCATGGGAACAATGCAGATTGTGTCTTGTCCAAGGATGCAGACAAGTAGCATGAGCAGGATTGGAACCTAGGTCTCCTCATTGGCAGGCCAATGCTAAGACGTATCGTTATCTTTGGCTGCTTTCAGTGATGCCGGTATTTGGTTAGACTCTTTCTCTCCGATTGTTCTGTCTGAGTTATTTTCATTAGTTACTTCATCCAAACCATCAACATGTTTATTAGACCCCATTCCTACCAGGCTGCTCAAGGAAGCCCTACCATTATTTAATGCTTCGATCTTAAATATGATCAATCTATCTTTGTTAGTTGGCTATGTACCACAGGCTTTTAAGGTGGCAGTAATTAAACCATTACTTAAAAAGCCATCACTTGACCCAGCTATCTTAGCTAATTATAGGCCAATCTCCAACCTTCCTTTTCTCTCAAAAATTCTTGAAAGGGTAGTTGTAAAACAGCTAACTGATCATCTGCAGAGGAATGGTCTATTTGAAGAGTTTCAGTCAGGTTTTAGAATTCATCATAGTACAGAAACAGCATTAGTGAAGGTTACAAATGATCTTCTTATGGCCTCGGACAGTGGACTCATCTCTGTGCTTGTTCTGTTAGACCTCAGTGCTGCTTTTGATACTGTTGACCATAAAATTTTATTACAGAGATTAGAGCATGCCATAGGTATTAAAGGCACTGCGCTGCGGTGGTTTGAATCATATTTGTCTAATAGATTACAATTTGTTCATGTAAATGGGGAATCTTCTTCACAGACTAAAGTTAATTATGGAGTTCCACAAGGTTCTGTGCTAGGACCAATTTTATTCACTTTATATATGCTTCCCTTAGGCAGTATTATTAGACGGTATTGCTTAAATTTTCATTGTTACGCAGATGATACCCAGCTTTATCTATCCATGAAGCCAGAGGACACACACCAATTAGCTAAACTGCAGGATTGTCTTACAGACATAAAGACATGGATGACCTCTAATTTCCTGCTTTTAAACTCAGATAAAACTGAAGTTATTGTTCTTGGCCCCACAAATCTTAGAAACATGGTGTCTAACCAGATCCTTACTCTGGATGGCATTACCCTGACCTCTAGTAATACTGTGAGAAATCTTGGAGTCATTTTTGATCAGGATATGTCATTCAAAGCGCATATTAAACAAATATGTAGGACTGCTTTTTTGCATTTACGCAATATCTCTAAAATCAGAAAGGTCTTGTCTCAGAGTGATGCTGAAAAACTAATTCATGCATTTATTTCCTCTAGGCTGGACTATTGTAATTCATTATTATCAGGTTGTCCTAAAAGTTCCCTAAAAAGCCTTCAGTTAATTCAAAATGCTGCAGCTAGAGTGCTGACGGGGACTAGAAGGAGAGAGCATATCTCACCCATATTGGCCTCTCTTCATTGGCTTCCTGTTAATTCTAGAATAGAATTTAAAATTCTTCTTCTTACTTATAAGGTTTTGAATAATCAGGTCCCATCTTATCTTAGGGACCTCATAGTACCATATCACCCCAATAGAGCGCTTCGCTCTCAGACTGCAGGCTTACTTGTAGTTCCTAGGGTTTGTAAGAGTAGAATGGGAGGCAGAGCCTTCAGCTTTCAGGCTCCTCTCCTGTGGAACCAGCTCCCAATTCAGATCAGGGAGACAGACACCCTCTCTACTTTTAAGATTAGGCTTAAAACTTTCCTTTTTGCTAAAGCTTATAGTTAGGGCTGGATCAGGTGACCCTGAACCATCCCTTAGTTATGCTGCTATAGACGTAGACTGCTGGGGGGTTCCCATGATGCACTGTTTCTTTCTCTTTTTGCTCTGTATGCACCACTCTGCATTTAATCATTAGTGATCGATCTCTGCTCCCCTCCACAGCATGTCTTTTTCCTGGTTCTCTCCCTCAGCCCCAACCAGTCCCAGCAGAAGACTGCCCCTCCCTGAGCCTGGTTCTGCTGGAGGTTTCTTCCTGTTAAAAGGGAGTTTTTCCTTCCCACTGTAGCCAAGTGCTTGCTCACAGGGGGTCGTTTTGACCGTTGGGGTTTTACATCATTATTGTATGGCCTTGCCTTACAATATAAAGCGCCTTGGGGCAACTGTTTGTTGTGATTTGGCGCTATATAAAAAAAAAATTGATTGAAAAATTGATTGATTGATTAAGGTTCCTCTAAGGTCCTTAAAGTGGATATGACACTTAAAGACAACATAGTCTTATTACATGTAACAATGCATGCTACCTGCGATCTACCTGCTGTTATTCGGCAGTCTGACACGGTGGAGACTTTTAAATCAAGACTGAAGACCCACTTTTTTTAGACTGTCTTATCATTAATATAATTTGTTTGTGTTTGCTTTGTAATTTCTGTTGGGAAGGTGTCGTAGCACGGACCCACAACAGGGGGCGCAAATGAACGGACGATGAATAAGCCAAAAAGGTAACAATTTAATGTTGCGATAATACACAATGAAACGTACTATAATCTGCAGTCAATTTAACACCAGGTGACGTGTGGGCAGGCTCGAAGATAGAAGACCCCCGACGAGAGAGAAGCTGCATCCCACATGGCTTCCACCACCAACGGTCTGAAGAACACCGGAGCCGTCAAGTCCCGAGTCCCCAGGTGGCCTCTGTCTTCGGCTGTCGACCCTGGTACTGCTGGCAGAAAGCAGAAATATGATGAGTGAGTGTGAGTCCGCACACTCAGTAAATCCACAGTTAACGAGGGAGGAAGCGCCTCCACCTCCAAGCACACACTCGTGCAGCTCCTGTTTGAGCACTTATCTGGGTGGGAGGTGTTGCGAAGCCGTCGCTGAACACGTCAAACGCCACCTCCACAGACGAGTCTCACCGACAGGAAAACGGCTGCAAAGAAGAGTTTAGACAGATATACAGTCTTAAGTTCACAGAGAAATTACCTTGGTAATGGTAGTCGATTTCTCGGCGGGGAGGTGGAGTTGCAGTCCGGCTTTTATGGTGGTGATGATGAACGAGTGACAGCTGGTGCAGAGGATGAGTGACAGCTGTCACTTCTTCTGGGTCTGGCGCCCTCTCGTGCTTGGAGCCCGCACTCCAAGCAGGGCGCCCTCTGGTGGTGGTGGGCCAGCAGTACCTCCTCTTCAGCGGCCCACACAACAGGACCCCCCCCTCAACGGGCGCCTCCTGGCGCCCGACCAGGCTTGTCCGGGTGTCTTGCGTAGAACTCGGCCAGGAGGGCCGGGTCCAGGATGAAGCTCCTCTTCACCCAGGAGCGTTCTTCAGGTCCATACCCCTCCCAGTCCACCAGGTATTGGAACCCCCGGCTCTTACGACGGACGTCCAGGAGCCTGCGGACCGTCCAAGCAGGCTCCCCGTCGATGAGCCGGGCAGGAGGCGGCGTAGGTCCAGGTGCACAGAGGGGCGAGGTGCGGTATGGCTTGATGCGGGACACGTGGAATACAGGGTGGATCCGCAGTGAAGCCGGGAGTCGGAGCTTCACTGCGGCCGGGTTGATGTTCTTGAAGATGTGAAATGGTCCAATGTACCTGTCCTTTAGCTTAGGGGAGTCCACACAAAGGGGGATGTCCTTTGTTGAAAGCCACACCTCCTGCCCGGGCCGGTATGTGGGGGCCGGGGAACGTCGGCGGTCCGCATGGGTCTTAGCCCTCGTCCGGGCCTGTAATAGGGCAGAGCGGGCGGTCCGCCACACCCGGCGGCACCTCCTGAGGTGGGCCTGGACCGAGGGTACTCCGACCTCTCCCTCCACCAGTGGGAACAATGGGGGCTGGTACCTCAAACATGCCTCAAAAGGGGAGAGGCCGGTAGCAGACCAAACTTGGCTGTTGTGGGCATACTCGATCCAGGCCAGATGATGACTCCAGGCCGCCGGATGCGCGGAGGTGACACACCGAAGGGCCTGCTCCAACTCCTGGTTGGCCCGCTCTGCCTGGCCGTTGGTCTGGGGGTGGTACCCGGACGAGAGACTCACGGTGGCCCCCAGCTCCTTGCAGAAACTCTTCCACACCTGTGAAGAGAACTGGGGACCACGATCTGATACAACGTCCGATGGTATCCCATGCAGCCGCATGACGTGGTGGACCAGGAGGTCTGCCGTCTCCTGGGCCGTCGGGAGCTTCGGGAGGGCCACAAAGTGGGCCGCCTTGGAGAACCGGTCCACTATCGTGAGAATCACGGTGTTGCCCTGGGACGGCGGGAGGCCCGTGATGAAATCCAGGCCGATGTGAGACCAGGGGCGATGAGGCACTGGCAGGGGTTGGAGGAGGCCCGTCGTCCTCCGATGGTCTGCCTTGCCCCTGGCGCAGATGGTACAGGCCTGGACGTAGTCCCGGACGTCGGTTTCCAGGGACGCCCACCAGAAGCGCTGCTGGACTACTGCCACGGTCCTACGCACTCCGGGATGACAGGACAGCTTGGACCCGTGGCAGAAGTCCAATACGGCAGCTCTTGCCTCTGGTGGGACGTACAGTCGGTTCTTGGGGCCAGTCCCCGGGTCCGGGCTCCTTGTCAGGGCCTCCCGGACGGTCTTCTCCACGTCCCAGGTGAGGGTGGCCACGACAGTGGACTCGGGGATGATGGTCTCGGTGGGGTTCGACAGCCCCGCTTTGGCTTCTTCTTCGTGCACCCAGGACAATGCATCTGGTTTTTGGTTCTTGGTCCCGGGGCGATACGTGATCTGGAAGTCAAAGCGCCCGAAGAACAGAGACCAGCGGGCTTGCCTGGGGTTCAGCCGCTTGGCGGTCCGGATGTACTCCAGGTTCCGATGGTCCGTGAAAACCGTGAAGGGCAACGATGCCCCCTCCAGCAGGTGTCTCCACTCTTCAAGAGCCTCCTTCACCGCAAGAAGTTCCCGATTGCCGACGTCATAGTTCCGTTCAGCGGGGGTCAACCTCCGGGAATAAAAGGCACAAGGATGGAGAACCTTATCAACCTCCACGCTCTGGGACAGCACGGCTCCTATCCCTGAGTCAGAGGCGTCCACTTCTACTATGTACTGGCGATCAGGATCAGGCTGCACCAGAACTGGTGCAGTCGAGAACCGGCGTTTCAACTCCTGGAACGCGGCTTCACACCGATCCGACCAGGCGAAGGGGACCTTGGTGGAGGTCAGGGCAGTCAGGGGGCTAACTACCTGACTGTAACCTTTAATGAACCTCCTGTAGAAATTTGCAAAGCCTAGGAACTGCTGTAGTTTCCTGTGGCTTGTTGGTTGGGGCCAATCTCTCACCGCCGCAACCTTAGCCGGATCAGGGGCGACAGAGATGGAGGAGATGATGAACCCCAGGAAGGACAAAGAAGTGCGGTGGAACTCGCACTTCTCGCCCTTCACAAACAGCCGGTTCTCCAACAACCACTGTAGGACCTGACGTACATGCTGGACATGGGTCTCAGGGTCCGGGGAAAAGATGAGTATATCGTCCAGATATACGAAGACGAACCGATGCAGGAAGTCCCGCAAGACGTCATTTACCAAAGCTTGGAACGTCGCGGGGGCGTTAGTGAGGCCGAACGGCATGACCAGGTACTCAAAATGACCTAACGGGGTGTTGAATGCCGTCTTCCATTCGTCTCCCTTCCGGATCCGAACCAGGTGGTACGCGTTTCTAAGATCCAATTTAGTGAAAATTTGGGCTCCATGCAGGGGCGTGAACACTGAATCCAACAGAGGTAACGGGTATCGGTTACGAACCGTGATCTCGTTCAGCCCTCTGTTATCAATGCATCTTTTTTACCCACAAAAAAGAAACCAGCACCCATCGGGGAGGTGGAGTTCCGGATCAGCCCGGCAGCTAAGGAGTCCCGGATGTAGGTCTCCATTGATTCGCGTTCCGGACGTGAGAAGTTGTACAACCTACTGGACGGGTACTCAGCGCCTGGGACCAAATCGATGGCACAATCATACGGTCGGTGCGGGGGAAGAGTGAGCGCCAGATCCTTGCTGAAAACGTCAGCAAGTTCATGGTACTTCTTTGGCACCGCCGATAGATTAGGGGGGGCTTTGACCTCCTCATTAGCCGTAGTGCCGGGAGGGACCGAGGATCCTAAACACTCCCGGTGGCAGGTTTCGCTCCACTGCGTGACAACCCCAGACGGCCAATCTATCCGGGGATTGTGCTTCACCATCCATGGAAAGCCCAAAATCACTCGGGAGGTAGAAGGTGTTACATGGAACACTATCTCCTCCCTGTGATTCCCAGACACAACCAAAGTCACTGGTTGTGTCTGATGTGTGATTAATGGAAGCAGGGTGCCATCTAGTGCTCGCACCCACAATGGTGTCGGCAGAGCCACCAGAGGGAGCCCTACTTCCTTTACCCATCTGCTGTCCAGCAGATTCCCTTCAGACCCCGTGTCTACCAGTGCTGGGGCGTGAAGGGTTAAATCCCCACAAAGGATTGTTACTGGGATTCGTGCAGATTTGCGGGGTTTTCCCGCGTGCGTGTTATGGCCCACCCTTAGCCCAGTTTCTAAGGACGGGCGTTGTAGTTTGACCATTTGGGGCAGTCCTTCTGCATGTGCTCGCAAGAGCCGCAGACAAAACACTCCCCGCGGGCCAGCCTCCTTTGTCTGATATTTGATCTTAATTTGGCCCTGCTCGTGTCCATAGCCTCCTCAGCAGGGGGAGCTGTAGCCACACGGAGCTCTCTGGCAGTGAAGCGTGGGGACGACGTCACCTTGTCGGAACCGGAAGGGGGAGGGACGGCTCGTGCCCGGTCACGCCCCCCGGCCTGCTCCCGACGATGCTCGTTTAAACGGTTGTCTAAGCGTATAACTAAATCGACAAGCCCGTCAAAATCCCGCGGTTCCTCCTTAGCCAGTAGGTGCTCCTTAAGGACCGGGGACAGTCCGTTTACAAAGGCGGCGCGGAGCGCAACGTTATTCCAGCCGGACCTCGCTGCCGCGATGCGGAAGTCGACTGCATACTCGGCTGCGCTACGGCGCCCCTGTCTCATCGACAGCAGCACGTTCGAAGCGGTCTCGCCTCTGTTGGGATGATCAAACACTTGTTTGAACTCCCGTACAAACCCAGCATAAGACATTAGGAGCCGTGAATTCTGCTCCCAAAGCGCCGTAGCCCATGCGCGTGCCTCTCCTCGAAGCAAATTAATAACATAAGCCACCCGGCTAGCGTCTGATGCGTAGATGACAGGGCGCTGTGAAAAGACGAGCGAACACTGCATGAGGAAGTCCGCGCACGTCTCGACACAGCCCCTGTACGGTTCCGGAGGGCTTATGTATGCTTCAGGGGACGGTGGGGGGGTTCGTTGAACGACCAGTGGAACGTCTGATACAGGCCCAGGACCAGCCAGAGGAGTGGCTGCAGCAGCGCCC